>NC_137696.1:26523264-26843528 GCF_964034855.1 Anser brachyrhynchus
CCTTCCCTTCCCTTCCCTTCCCTTCCCTTCCCTTCCCTTCCCTTCCCTTCCCTTCCCTTCCCTTCCTTCCCTTCCCTTCCCTTCCCTTCCCTTCCCTTCCCTTTCCCTTCCCTTCCCTTCCATCTCTTTTCTTTTTTCTACAGATCCTTAAGGGCAAACCACTACATAAATACGTCTTCTTTGTTTGAAATAATGGAAGCCAGGCCTACCTAACACTTGATTTTCTGAGCTATTTATAGATATGATCTTTAAAGCAGTATTAATATGATCCATTTCAGAATGACTGAGAATTTGGCTCAACTTTCTTGCCCCACCCAGGGCTATAGCTGTCAAGATTTCGAGTAATGAAACCAGTAGCATGAAATAGTAAATTTATTTTTCTTAGGTATGCACGCGTGCGCGCACACACACACACAGACTCGTAATAATTTCCTATGACATTTAAGAGAAGAAAAACTCTCATACATAATATTCAAAAGGTTGAATATTTGGCTACCAATTTTTTCAGAAATAACTATTAAAGTTGTAATCAAAAGTGTTCCAGGCCACAGGGTTGGGTGGTTAAATTACACACTGAGGGGAAGATGGGCTATGAACACTCAATGTGAGCTTTATTCTCTCCAAAAATTCTTTCATTAGGGAAAACCTAAGACAGGCAACCCAATTTTAAAATAAGAAAGTGCCATTTTTTTCTGTTGAACTGACCATCTTGAAGACTCAAAGGGTTCCAAGCATACTATTAATTTTTTACAATGTCAGCATGCTTTTTATAAACATTTTTTTTCTCTGAAATTTAACAGTCCTCTGTTTTGGAATATTTTATACTCCAGAGGAAAGATTTCACTTTCCCTGAAGTGGGGAACAGTATCATATTTAAGCCATACGATCTATTTTTAAAAATGCCATAAATATGGAACAAGCCCTTTCCAAACTGTTTGCTTTATAAACAGTGTCTAGCAAGAGCTGTAGCAAGGGCTTTGTTTTCTTCAGTTCTTAAAGGAGAGTTCTTGCATGAATTTTCTCTGCAAGTGTCAGGGTGAAGGCTCAGCACTGCTGCAGCCTCTTTAGGTCAGGAAGCAGACTGTCTCAGAGGGCTACATGGCTGGAAGATGTCCTCCTGCCCTTTCCCTTGCGGCTACCTCCTAGGTAAGCATTCCAAAGGACACAGAAGTCAGTAGGAGGATCTCCAGCAAGGAGAGTAAGCTTTCTTCAGAACATCTGAGCAGGGTGGGTGCTCCAGCGGGCAGGAGGAGCTGAGTTCCCTTAGGACTGACTGCATTCCTTCAGTCCCAGTTCTGCAGCATCACAGTGACCTGCGATGGTGTGTTACCAGTATGGTCAAAAATAATTATGAAGGGTGTCTTTCCTCTCTTCTTCAAATCATCTCAATCTGAAGAAACATAGCGAGGATAATGCTCTGAATATATAAGTCTGAAAGGTGATATAGCTTTAAAACCTACTCTATTACAGCTGGAATTAAAACATAGGAACTCATCTTTCAAAAATCGTTGCATCTTTCAAGCAATACTTTTCCCACCTCATCCATACAATATTCCATACTTTAAACCTTGAAAGTTTTAAAGACAACGTTTTGTTATAAACAAGCTACTCCTATTTGCTCTTCAGGATTACTTCATTGCTTTTTTAGCTGGGCTGATGGCAGCCAGAGGTCTTACTGACAGAGCTCACATACCCCTTCCTTACTGCTCCACCACCTCCAAAACAGCTGAAAGCACATTCCCGGAGTGATTGTTTGTAGCACAGACAGCATGAGCAGTGGGGGAGTGCTCCCCAGCACCTAGCTACATTCAGCAGGAAGGACCAGCCAAGCTGCAGCATGGTCCTGGTGCTGGTGGGCCAGGCAGACTGCCTTGGAGAGCAGCCTGGTGTCAGAACACCTGCTCACATGCTTGATCCTCCCTTGCCCTGCCTTACAAAGAGGCCTCATCCAATGAAACCGAATTTCTGGGATATTTATTTATTTATTTATCTTGTTTATAGGTGGTGTGGAAAAGGTATTGCCTGGTACAGGGCTGGAAGCAAAGAATTCGGTAGCTCACCAGAGAAATCAGTTACAGGCCTGGGATTTTTCTCCAGTGACCTAAAGGAATTTAACTCCTCCTCTCACATAAACAAGCCTTATGCTTGCCTAGGTAATAAAATAATTACAACCACACTTCACATACACATTACCATCTGCCCTTTTCTGTTCCGACAGCAGTTCTTCCACAGGCTTCAGTGAAAAGGAAAAAAAAATGATTAGTGGAGAACAAAAACATATCAGTAAAGAATAATGTGTGTTTCCTTATTAGATATACCAGGCCCTCTCCTCCCTCCTTATTCTAGTATGTACAGAACTATAAAACACAGAAATGTTCACAGGATAGTAAGTATTAAACGGCTGGTGTCAGCAAGCCAACAAAAATGTGAAGGACAGTATACAGAAGTGTTACTGGGGCTACCATTGTAAAGTATTCATTTTACAATGAATTTTAGAGTGAACCCCGTTTTCCCCCAAATAAATAAATAAATAAATAAATAAATAAATCTGTAGGTATGGTTAACACATAAATTGCTAGATTAACTACATTGTGCTCCATAAAACACAATTTCTTGGTGCCATCTGATGAAAATACAGCTCAGTCCTGACATATTTACAATAAGCACCAACACCCTTTATGTTTTGGTATTCTTCTTCATCACTTAGTTAATAACTTATATATTTCCTAATGTTCACCATGCCCAGCCAGGCATGAAGTCAAGAAGTCAGTTACATGTAGCATGTAAGCTGTTATTTTATCAGTAACCTTCAGATTCTGATTTTTTTTTTTGGGGGGGGGGGGGGGGGGTATTTTACCAGCTACACTTTTCTCTTATTCCTAGGGAAAGAGCAAAACATCCATTTGCCTTTGACACCAACAACTTGTTTACTATTAATCTAAGCTTTGCACGATATCACTGATACTGCATTGACACTGACAGGCATAGCACCAGTCATTGCCACTAAGGAGTCTAAGTGCACGTACATGGATGTGTGTGTACGAGTACGTGTGAGACAGAGACAGAAAATGTGTATGCAGTCTTCTCAGAGCAAACAAACTGGGAATCCTGTCATTTTCAATCCCTCAAGTGTGTGCACTGCACAAGGACTGACCTGTGTGTGAATTCATAGTAGAAACAGTGCATTCCTAACTCTTTGCTAGAAAAGTCCTGCCAAAAACCTAAGTAAATGGTGCAACGATTTTTCTCAATTAGGCCCCAAGGAGTCACAAGTAAGAAACAGGGGGACAAAGGAAAGTGGAAAGCATCTATGAACTGTATGTTCAAAAGTGAATTTATAAAAAATAAAAAAGGAAGGAGGGTGGGAATAGAGGGGTTTACAGCTTGGTCATTTTATCCCTTGAGTGCCATTAAGTGTTCCAGGCTGTGTGTATCTGGGATTGTGCCAGGTGTTTCATGTTTGCTCCATGGTGTTGCTGAACATTCCTGCTAATGGCCAGATCCTCCCTGACCTAAACCTGCTGACTCTTCCAGGTAAGACCTAACATTCAAGAAGGTGTTAGTGATGTGGGCTGAGCAGCAGCACTACAGCACAGGATCTGTTCCCTCTCTGCTCACTGCTGATGCATGCAGTCAATGCTTTAGGTCCCTAAGGACATTAAGTGGCCAGATCTTGAAACGCAACATTCTGGTTTTAATCTTGTCAGGTCCTCAGTGTTCATGCACCCAAGGGGACACCATCTGGACAATGAGTGCTGTCTGTCTGGATGGGGAAGACTGCAAGATCAAATCCTGATGTACAGCATGTACATCTTCAGCATCCTCTTCATTTCTTACATGGGATCCATATGGGCAGCGAGGAACACTACCATGGTTTGTCTGGGGTGATTGACATCTTAAACTTGTCATAGTTTTCCTCTCCTTGAAAATCTAATGGAAAAATATACTTTACAAAGTGTGGTGGTTTTACTCGGGTGGGCGGCTGAGCTCCACCACAATCGCTCTCTCACTCCCCCTCCTCAAAGAGGAACGGGAAGAAAATACAATGAAAAGGGCTCAAGAGTTGAGATAAGGACGAGGAGATCGTGCAGTAATTATCGTGATGGGCAAAACAGACTCAGCGTAGGGAGATAGTAAGATTTATTGCCTATTACTAACAAGCTAAAGAAGCGAGAAACAAAGGAACGAAAGCAAAAGCACCTTCTCCCCCATCCACCCTCTTCCACCTCTTCCCCCTGAGTGGTGCAGGGGAATGGGGGAATGGGGGTTACGGTCAGCCTATAGCGCTTCTTCGCCGCCGCTCCTTCTCGGTCACTCTCATCCCCTGTGCTGTGGGGTCCCTCCCACGGGATGCAGTCCTTGGTGAATTGATCTGATGTGGGCTGCCCACAGGCAGCAGCTCTTCAAGAACTGCTCCAGATATGGGTCCGTACCACGGGGTCCATCCCTCATGAGCAAACTGCTCCAACCTGGATCCCCCACAGGCAGCAGCTCCTGCCAGGTCACCTGCTCCTGCGTGGTCTCCTCTCCACGGGCTACAGGTCCGGCCCGGAATCTGCTCCAGCGGGGGTCCTCCACAGGCCGCAGTCTCCATCAAGTGCAGGTCCACCTGCTCCACCGTGGTCTCCTCCACAGGCTGCAGCGTGGAACCCTGCTCCACCGTGGTACTCCATGGGCTGCGGGGGCACAGCCTGCTTCATCATGGTCCTCACCACAGGCCGCGGGGGACTTCTGCTGCGGCGCCTGGAGCACCTCTCCCCCTCCTTCTTCACTGACCTTGGTGCCTGCAAGGCTGTTCCTCACTCCTCTCACTCTCCCAGCTGCTGTGTGGTGCAGCGTGTTTTTTTTTCCCCTGTCTTAAATATGCTCTCAAAGAGGCGCAAAGCAACATCGCTTATTGGCTTGGCTCTGGTCAGCAGTGGGGCCCTTACCTAACATGGAGCAGCTTCTAGATTCTTCTCACAGAAGCCACCCCTATGGCCCCCTGCTACCAAAACCTTGCCACGTAAACCCACTACACAAAGCTACAGGACTGGGCATTGACATGGAGTTATAACGCTTCTAAAGCATCCTTTTGTTTAAACTCCGTGGGTGTCTGCTCACTTACCATGAGCATTTTCTCTTGACTTTTGCTTAACGTGGAGAAAGCATACCGCAGTCACTCTGCAAGGATTCTGCAAATCCAGTTGTCTCATACGGAAGCATTAAATGGGACTATTCATGAACTAGCCCCAGATGCACTTCTGCTATGCACGTTTCAAAACATTTGGTGACAGTATTGTTGCTTCACCTAAACAGCTTGACACAGTACACTGAATGTTCTCTCTCCACACAAATTGCTTTGTGTTTCTTGATAAGCCATCTTTTCTCTGTTGCTTTAACTTTCTTCCAGGGATTGCTCTCTTGTATGCACCTCTTTTGACTGGAGTGGCTTAAGATTTTATTTTACCTTTAATGCCACTACTGTAACAAATTGTGCATGAGACTGACATTTTCTGGATATCGAGGCATGTAAAACTCCCACTTTTCATTGTCACTGTGTTGGACATGTTTTCCTAAGAAATATGGAAAGTGCTTGCTCTGAATTCCTGTCTCTAACCAAGTTTTTGTCCTCAGAGGGAAAGAATTGGAGTCTTTGTTTTTAATTGCAAATACATACCATTCTTCCAAATTGTTTTCCTTACTTGGCACTGTTTAGGTCGTTTCCTTGCTTCCCCTTTCCTCAGCAGGAGACAATATGGTCCTCCTGGCCCCTAAGAAACTAAAGATCTTTTGTGTTTCTGTTTATCTTGAATACCTAGGACTTTGCAACAGTTGGTCTTTTCCCATATAATAAGCCTGTATATCAAGGGTAATCACTTGGAAATGACATGTACTGAATGACAGAGAAACACACAAGGAAGAAGAAAACGGCATGATGCATATGTTGTCCAAACTTTCCCTCACCTCCTCTGTCCCCTCAAAAGTAAGCCCTCCACAAAACCCAAAGCTTGACATGAAGCATATGTGAAAGCAATAACTTGCTCTGGAGAATCTGTCTTTATGTTACCTTTTAAAATATTTCAGATAAATCAGTCAAGCAAACAATGGAAATCTAAGCTAAACCAGTTGGGCAGAACCTAGAAGCCCAGTGTTCCTGGAAGCACAGAAATAACATTCCCTATCAGCCAGCAATTTTTTTATTATTATTATTTTTTATTTTTAAAGAGCCAAATCTAATTGGTTGCGGGAGGGGATTGACACATTTACAGAATGTAACTGTTTTTAAAACACTCTCCAAGCTGCTCTTTATTTTTAAAGCACTGCTGCTCTTTCAATTAGGCACACGTTTAGCTGAAAGAATTGCCATACCAGCATTCAGGAGCCAAAAAGAGAAGTAATGTTTAAATGGCTAATTAGAGCCATGTCACAGCCCCACAGTAGCATAGGTAGGTCTCCAATGCTGCTAAAGCAAAAACTGGCTTCTGCCCCTACCTCCACCCATCCTCATTCACTGTGATGCCTATAATTATAATTATATTGTAGTGCTTGTTGGTGCCATATACATTACCCTTCCAAGCAGCACATCTGCTGCTTCTCAGTTTCCTCTAAAGACCTTGAGAGACAGGTTATGTAGCATCCTTGGAAGCAATTACCTGTCTACGGTTATTTTCTGCTAAGTATAAAGTAAGAAATTAAACAAATAAACAACAACAACAACAACAACAAAGGAATCCCCAGTACCATTTGCGTGATGGCCCCATACGTAGACGGGTGGCAATAAGTGCAAGCAAACTAAATGAGCTTAGAAATAATATGCTGGCAGAACTGTTGCCATCATTTCCTAAGAAATTTGGAAAAGCAAGGGTGATCATGTTGCTAAATCACAGACCTAGAAATCAAGTTCTCACTTCAGAAACTGTCAATGTTTCTCTCTGATCCTGATAAATACTTCAACCTTTCAGCTCCTTTAGTCTTTCAGTTTTCACATAGATAAAATACCCAGCCCATTTTAGCCCATGTTGTCCTCACCCTCTTCCAGCAGGGATTTTCCAAATGTCTCTGAGTTGTGTTAATAGTCTTCTTTGAAGTCTAGCACGCAAAGATTCCATCTGGAAGTGCAAATAATTAGTAATACTGGGTGGTTTTTGCCACTGAATTTCATTTCTTTTTGTGAGGTTCTCTGTAGCTGTTTGTGTTGCCTGATGGTCCCGTTCTGCAAAACTTCAGTGAGAATTTTGCCTGCTTTAAAACTGAGTCAACTGTGACTCTCATTTGTTAAAGGTTAGGCACCACTGATGTAAATCTGTGCAAAATACAAGGAGAATATGTTGCAGCTCAAGAAATATACCAAAAAGAAAAGGTTTCTTGTGTTAGTAAATGCACATAAGCTAAACTTTACATTTGAAATGCTGGTCTCCTGTGGACTCAGAATATATTTTCCGTATGTCCATGTGTTGGAAGTTTCATAAAATGTTGAGCACATATATTTAAAATAGCTCTGACAATGTATAAAAAACCTCTAAAATATTATGACATGGCCAATTTCCATGCTTTTTAAAATCAATGACATGACACAATATATTTTATGCGTGGAAATATACATCATAAATATTGGCCAATGTCATAATATTTTTAATGTTTTATATGTTGTCAAATCTGCTTTAAACACAGTATGTGTGCTCTACATTTACTGAAACATAACTCAGAGAGATGCAGGAAATCAACTATATTCTTTTTCCATGTGGGTTTATTATGTATTTTATAGGTTTTGTTGCTCCTTACAACACAAAGTCTTTTTTTTTCTTATTTTTACTTCTTTTGCTTTCCTTCCTCCTTTCCTTCTTTCTTTCTTGATTACTTGCTTCCTTGCTTTCTTTCACTTGATTACATGCTTGTTTGCTTGCTTTTTCCTCTGCTATTCTTGAACAAGATGAATGTTCCTTGAAAAACAAAAACAGATTTTGTAGTTATCTGCTTACCACTTTTCTCTTAGCTGTGTCTATGACCCAAGTAACTTCAAGTCATGGACAGGTATTAATCATGTCTAACCAGCTGCCTAACACTGGGAGTGAGTTGTTTGTATACCCACTTTAAAAACAAGGAAATAGCTGCCCTCCCCAGAGAGGCCAGAGCTTGAACCCTCTCAGCCCAGCCAAGGGTCTGTGCAGTCAGTCAGACTCAGGGACATCACAAGTACAAGCAGAGCATCTGAGGTCATGCAAGACCAGAAAATCCTTTTCTTTGCAAGGCAATTTAAATACAAGGCAATGAAACTTTGAAAGGCACAGTAAAAGTTCAGCTCCTTAAAGCTTTCTTGTCCCCAGGCTGGTGATTGTCACCTGCCTGGCTTCCAAGGGGCCTGGCCAGATTCGGTGTGGCCTGGCCAGGTACTGTCACAGCCATCCTCAGAGGACATCCCTGACTTCAGTGGGCACAGCAAAGTGTTCAAACATGCCTCCCATGTTTCCCAGTGGGTCAGACCCTTCAGCCTTTTCAGTGACCCAGGCGTGACTAAACACTTGTCCAACTCTCCGTAGCACACTCTCCCACACCCAATGGGAAAACAATAATGCAGAGTGGAAGAGCTTTGTCACCATGTAATGCTATGAGCTAAAATTTGTAAGTATACCACGAAAGATACATTTTCTGACAAACATAGACTGAAATCGTGGCCCCACTGAGGTGAATAGGAAAATCATCATAGAGCTGAAAAAGCAGAAGGGTTTACCTCTGTACTTCTTGTTTATCAGAAGTGACTATTAGTTTCTACTGCAGATACCTCTATAAAAACATCCTAGCTACATATATATATTAAAAAAAAAAAAAAAGGAGCCACAATAAGGTCATCAGGTCACACAGATTACTTTTACATTTATTTTTTTAATAGAAAAAGAATATTTATGTAATTAATGATGTTCCTAGGGTGAAAGGGAGTGGTATAGTAGCTAAGAAAGGAATAATAATAATATATATACATATATTTGAAAGTGTTGTTTCGTGTGTTTTTTTTAATTTTATTTTATTTTTTCAGGTTTTTCCCTTTCCTTTTTTTTATTCTTTCTCCATTTTCCCTTTAGAAATGGAAGGGAAGCTTAATTAAAACAACTTGTTCTGCAAGCAGCAGAGCTAATGAAACCTTGTTTCCTGTGGGTTTTTGTCCTATATCCCCTGCTGTGATAACCTTGCCTCCATTCTCATATTCTCCATGGCTGCCCTTGCTACCATACCCTCAATTCCCCAAAACAACCACTCAAATGATTTCAACACTCCCTCCATTTCTCCACTATATTCTTAAAAATCTACTCTACACGTGTGCTACTGTGTCCCCAGTTCCTTCCTAAACCACTGATTTTGTCAGAGGTTGTAGCAACTTCATTGTCTTGGTGACTGGCAACCAGCCAGATAGTTCATACATCTTTAAAATTGGTACTTAATCCTTACTCCAGTATCTTGCATCAATCTTAGAGAAGCCTATTCTGCAGAGACCCAGGGATTCAGGAAATAAATATAATTTAATGTAACTTTATTCTATAATGTTATAAATGCAAAAGAAACATGAGGAAAAAAAAATAATGTGAATGAAAATATGGAAAATATGTTCCAGAATAGCACCCCATAAGGGTTCACATCTATACTCAGACCCATTAAATATTTTACTGTGAAAAAATTTTGCAACTGCATTGGCACAGACAGCCCAGCTTTTGAGCCAGGCCTTGGTCCCGTTACAAAAATTACTACTGGAATCCCTGACAGGGTGAGGAAACCTGGAAACCAGAGCCTGGGAATTCAGTAGGTGGGCACTGAGCACTAAGTCAGCATATATTTTGAAAGAAAAGTGTTTGTATCTGCAGAAGCAATAATCCAGAGTTGAAGAGACCCTGTGCTCTGTGGATGATGGGTGTTTTGTATAGGGAGGCTCCCTGGAGCACAAGAGACATGGAGCTGCTTATGTGTCCATGTGTGAGGTGAGGGTGGAGCAGGCCATGTTCGTTTAAGAGATGTTACTAGGATGCCTGGGTCAAACCCAACACACTGTTTCTTCCTTTGTTTTTGTTTCTGAAGTACATGTAATTGTGCAGCTTTGACCCGCCCCAACAGGATGGCTTTTCATCTGAAGTGATGGCTCATTATATGCCTTCCAGCTTCAAACAGCTAGGATAGGGTGTGAGCCTGAGTGCAGATACTCAACCCTTTCCAAAAACCCAGACCTTTTCAAGTGCTTTGCATCGGTCATCCAAAAAGCAAAGACACTGGCAGGCATTTTAAAAACAGTCACTTTAAAAACATTCTGGATGAGAGTGAGGGTGGCTGCACAGAATCAGCCTGAACATCACTGCAAGTCTCTGCAGTCAGCCTCCGAGTATGCTCTTAGCAGATGTGAGCTCTTCCTCTGCCTGTGTTTGAAGGCAACCCAAACCCTGTAAATCTCATTGGTATGGAACCTGCAGGTCCTGCAGATGGGCAGGAGACATGGAGGTAGGCTGAGCTTGCACTGATGGGCTTTCCTAGTGCTCAGAAGCATAGCCAGCACAAGTTCATGTCTTTCTGTAAAAGCGCTCATCGCCATCTCATATGAAATAAACTTCTCCAAGAGTAACTGAGCTCCATCCACCACTAAGCAAAGAGCAAATACAGTATTGCCAAAATTAAACTATGGAGTACTTCCCAACCTTAACTGACCTTATTCATATGTATAAGCCAGTAGGTCATTCAGCAGATGCCTGCTCAGGACTAAAACTCATCTCCTTCTCCGTGACTGAGAACAGCCTTAATAATGTTGTCCTAGTGTGCTGCACCCAGTTTCCAGCATTGTTGTTCTAGCCAGTGCATCTCAGCACCTGCAGCACTTTGTAGCTAACTCCTGGTTAACCACCTAACAATTGTTTCCCTTTTAACGTAGGTAAGAAATACCTATTTCAAATAAGACAAATTAAAATAAAAAGAGTTATCTGTTTTAAGTAATGTGATGGAAACCAAAAAATTAAATTTTTAGGTCCTCATTGCTCACCTTCTTTTCATTAATTTACTTTAATCCACTTTATCGTTTTGACTTACCTCTTCCAGAGCCAAAAGTTACTCCAGTCAAGCGACAAGAACAAAATGTGCATAGTAAACATGTGAAAGAGCAAATTTTTTAATGCATTTCTCTTGTCATCTCGGGAACACATACCTCCAGTGTTGGTCAGTAATTCTGAAACTGGATGGAAAAAGAAAGAGATGGGGAAAAGCTTTCTTCTGGGAGGTGGGCATGGAAGAAAAGGAAGAAAGGAAAAAAGAAAATATAAATACTTAAGAGGTACTGGCCTAAATATAATTAGCTGATGTACAGAGACATAAAAATATCAGAAAAGACAGGTTTGCTGAAAACAGAAAGCTGAGACAGAACACGAAGCAAAATTAGTGCCATCAAGAAACAGCATGAATGAATTCTGGAAATATTTGCGGAATCTCTTACAATATTTATCACTCTACATTAAGCCATCCAAGACAAGTGTCCAGAAAAAAAAAAAAAAAAAAGAGAAAAAAAAAAGAGGAAAATGTTGTTTGATTTTTTATTTTTTTTTCAGGAGAAACTTTGTTGTGAATGTTGCTAGGATATTATTTCTTTTTCTTCAGGGAAAGACAAGATTTTCTTGATGTTTCTAAGAGCTGATCCTTGCATTAAAATTTCTGCATCTCATAGATTAGCTAGAGGCACTTGGATTTAATACATAAATCATTATTCCAGAAGTAGTACTCTAGATAAAAATGGTCCCCTTACACCCATACAGAATGTTTCATTGTTCTCTAATAATTAATAATAATAATTTTTAAAAATGGACAGATAACAATGAATAACATAGTGCAACAACTATTTAAAAGACAAGGTCTCCCAGTATAGCAGCTTACTGTGCAATAGAGAGAGACAACATGAAGACAGAGATCATCAACTTATGCAGCTAAGTTTGTAAGGAGTGAGTGAGTGTACCATCATGTCAGCCATTTCTGTGTGGCTGGGATCAGAGCCCTGGAGCGGCACCTTGCTCTTGCTTTGCACAGAATAAACACACTGCTACTTGACTGAACGGAGAGCAAAGCAGAGGAAAACCACAGAGCTTGGATAATTGCACTTGAAAAGAGAGGAATAGCAAGCAACCTGGGTGCACAGCTCGGAGATCAGATTCCTCCACACTCTCCCCAGGTGCTCTGAGAGAGCAAGAACAATTACAGATACAGCCAGAGGGAGAGCGCAGGGAAAGGGGCAAGAGAGGAACTGCCAAAAACAACCTTCCACAAGCTGCAGAACGAGTGATTGAGAAAACAGAGCCAGAGCACTACACATAAGGCCACACGTATGAATCTCAAACAGAGCAGTGAGTGGTGACTTCAAACTGCTGAGCTTTCTGTGGAGGGTGAGAAACCCCACTACCTCTTAGTTCTGGTATAAGTATTCTTCCACATGCCACATCTTATATCCTGCTGTAATTGTGTCTCAGTGAGCCATGCCCATGCTGCATATGTACTTTCCAGCCTGCCCATATGCTTCTTAAGTGGTGAGCTCATCTAAATCATCCCTCTCATTTCCCTCCTACAGAAACTATTCATGGCCCATCTATTTCTATTCTGACCAGATCACTGATGTTCCACAGGACTCTGTGGAGCCAACCCTACCAAGATAATTGTCAGATTTGGAATTGGTTAAGAAAAGCTTGTCACAAAAATATTTGCTTAGAAGAATCCAAGAGGTTCTCAAATTCTAGTGAACATCAGGTGATTGTTTTTGCCAACATGTGCCCTCAGTTCTTATGACACAGCTTTTTTATACAGCTTTATATACAGCTGTAGGCACGGTGAGCATTGACCTCTCTAAGACCATGCTAGGTTCACTCTGTATCAGGCTGACAAAAGCTGACATGCAGACATGCAGGTGAACTCAGGTTGTCATGTACAAGTCCATTCATGGACAGAAGTACTCGGCATACACAATGGGGGAACAAATTGTCATAAGTGCTCATGGCCAAATTTCCAAATGCTCCGTTTCCACTGCAGAAGCCAGAACTTTAAAACGTTTTCTAGGTCTCTAAATAACGGACTGTACTTTTATATAACTTCAACCCAAGTGGCTGAGGTCACTTGACAGTGTGGCCACTCATTTAAACATCCAAAGAGGTACGAAATCCTTCTGAAAAATCACATCTAAAATGTGCTCATTCAGAGGATTTGAAAATGGGTATGAAAAGAGTGAAAGAGGCTCAAGTACATGAAAAAAGACATGTTTAGAGGAGATCTCCAAAACAATTCTAAGAGTTTCTGATTCAAAGCAGCATGTAAGTCTGTATTCAGCCTTTTCTGAACAGTACATTTTTGGTAGAGAACATCAACATTTTGTCTGGATGAGTGGAAGGTATAAGTAGAATTAATTGACATTGTCAGAATTTTGATGGCAGCATGAATTTTTATGAAAGAGGATTAGAACAGAAAGTCTTTATCCCACTCCAACTATAACAACTACAGGAGCCTGTGCTGTGCTTGAGCTACACAGATAAATATATCTACCAAAAGCAGGACTACATGCAGCAAGAGGCTTATGGGCCACAAGACTTCCTTGCACCCACATAAATATGAGAGACTTCCCTGTCTCCAGAGTATAAAAGAAACAGTGACTATAACCAAACAGGGAAGAAATGTCTTGAGTTCTCATCCGTACATGGCACTGAGCTGGAATGGAGAGGGACTGTCCCTTCCTTGTGCAGCAAAAGGGAAAAGAGATAATCAGATATATCATGCTACAGTATTGTGTAGGGGGAAGATAACTAACTAAGATACCTAACTGATTTTCTTTTATTTTTTTTAATGGAGTAATAGGTGGATTTTGAAGGATGTCTATTCTACAAGAGTGAAGTGTATTGTTTGGAGTGATCAAATGGGGTGTAGCTATGAATGATGGAACAAAAACTCAGGAAGGAAAATTCAAGATAACTATCAGGAAAAACTTCCTAATGGTGTGATATACAGCCTAATACTGTGGAATAATCTTCTAAGAGAAGAGGTGGAAGCCCAGCTGAATGAGTAATTTTAAAATTAGACTGTAGGAAACAATTCAACATTGGCAAGGGAAATGGACAAGATGACCTCATCAGCCTTTTCCATCTCATATTTCTATGGTTCTGAGGAAAGAGAACAATAAAAAGCCACTGCACAGAATCAGTCCCAGAGGGAGTTGCAATGGGATAAATGGGATCAGCTATTAAAAGATGTAGATTGCAAAAGAGACTGTGAAAGAGGAAAAGTGGATGTGAGGAAAGATGAAGTCATTGATATGTTTAGAATGTAGACTTGGAGGCAATGATAGGCAAAGTCCTGGGCAAGGAATATAAAATCAGAATAGACCAGCTTCAAAGGGATAAAAGACAGCAGAGCATGAGGTAGGGAGGCTGGGCAATTTTACATGGAATATGTATTTACTTAGCTGGTCCCAGGAGTGTGGCTCATAGTCAGTAAGATTGTCAGGGCAATGCCATTTTTAATACTTAAAGACCATGTAAGAATGTAAGGGCAATACCCAGGTTTTTGGAAATATATCAATAAGGGTGCTATTCTTTTGCTTCAAAACCATGCATATCTGCTGGTCTCACCAGCATTTACAACAAAGGAAGTCTCTACTCATTTCGCTGGAGGTTTCAGGGTATAAGGATTTGTCTTCTGATCCACTGCCATCATGGACTTTTTTTCTCAGTCACTACTGAGCAATTAAGCACATTAGGTTTTCCTTTTGCTCATACCATATATGAACCTGGCTCTTTAGTATTTATTGGAGAATAGAGCACTGCAAGAAAGAATAAGGTTCAGAATTCAGCTTCATCCAGCACAGGTAATTAAACAACTATATAATTATTTTCCTTTTGGGAGCTGAAAATAAACATCAGCTTTAAATAAACTGGTAATAAGACTACTCAAATTGTAATTGTGAAACTAAAAATATAACGTGTTTAGGCCATTTTGGTAAGGGTTGGGAGTGATCTGTCCCTGATTTTTGCAAGTGGATTCATTGCTTATAATTAATCTACCCCATTGTCAGGAAACTCCCAAACAGTGTCTGTAATTTTTGGTATATCACAGGCCATGAGGTATATTTCTGCTTATTGACTGGATGCCTGGATCCTTTTCGGCAGTAGCATAGCAAGTGACATGTAACAAACTTTATTGTGCAGATTTCATGAAAATTCCAAAAATTATAGGTGTTTTCATGAATACATAGTGACCTTTGGAGCAATTGCAGAAGACAAATATTGTCAGCCACACAAAGAAGTCAATCAATTGTGAACAATTTACACATAGATCAATTTCTCCAACTGGTTTTAAGACATAAGAACTAAAGTGTGGGTAATTAACTAAAAATCCTATATGGTTCAGTTAAAAACTCAGGGACCACACTAGAAAATTATGAATTCCTATCGTACTAAAAAGTGCTTTTGTCATAGTTGTTGAAATACCTTTCTAAATTGTAAGTAATAAGAGTCATTGTTCATTGTATATCAAAGAATCACTTGTTTTAGACAACACTAAAAGGACATGGTGCCTTTAAAACAAAATGTATGACTTCTAACATGGGAAAGTTTTCCCTTTAAATTAATGTCATCCAATACAGCAGATAGAAACTAAGTTTACAGAAAAAAAAAAAAAAACATGGGAAGGGAACTTAATTCATAATGAGCGACATTACCATATTTATTTTATGTTTATCCTCAGGAGTACAACAATTACAAGTTTTATCAATTTAAACATAATGCAATGCATTGGGCTAAAAATGTAACCTATATAGCAATTGGCCTGAGAATAGTAACCAATAGTTACTGTAGTATACGTCAGGTATTATTTCATAATTACAAATAAATTTGAAGTAGAAAAGTACTCCACCTCTACAGTCCCTTGCTCATAACTAAACAGTTGTTGAAATCCAGAGCCAAGTCCCAGTCTGTAGCAGGTGCAGAAATTCATTCCTAAATGAAAGAAAACATTATTTAAAGGAAGAACTACTTATTTAAAGCATACATTATGAAATACTATCATATGTATAAAAATATGACTTCTGTGCTTTGTTATATCATGGAATATATATCTGAAATAGTTTCATTATATCTTAGACAACAGCCTACAAAAGCCCTACAGTTAAACAGCATTTAAGATATGATTTACTTGCACATATTTTCCCATTTCTATTATGTCTCTCTTTTCAGAAGTTACCTGATCTGTTTAGTTTCATTTCTGCTTTACCTATCTGAAGCTGTCGATTCTCATGTCTATCATATTATTATGTATTACTGTTGGTTTTGCCAATTGTCACTATGAATGTTTTTTTCTTGGTAACACAAATGAAGATCTAGAAATCTGTACCGTGCATAAAGTCAGATAAAGTTTCTTCAGACACTTTCCAACATAACTAATAGAACATTATTTTATAATCTTTTTTTCAAATGAGTAACATCATTTTGAGGGCACTTAAATGAGGGAAGGTTGCTACCATCAACAAAGTTTAGAACACCTGTTCTTTAAAATGAGGTCTAAAAGGAGATATAATAAAGCTAGCTATCAGCGGGCACAAATTTGTACATGGGAGTTACAAGTGGACCCAGAAAATATAGGTTAATGACAGAATACTGAATGACTGTGGCAAAATAAAATTAATAAATAAAAAGAAGAAGAAAGCACGGTAAAGAAAAACAAACCCAAGAGTACTGAATGCAAGAAGTGAACATGTGCTAAACAATGACTGGAGTTTAAAGATTTTTTTCTGTATTTTTCTGTACATTCTGTATATTTTATGTACGATTTCATAAAAACATGCCTTTGTTTGATATGATTGTCTGAAAAAAAATCAATTACGTCATAATGGACCATCTTGAAATACTTTACCTAAGTAAAAGAATGAATCAATTTCACAGTTAGAGTACGCTAACAAAATTAATCTTAATTCATTCCCAAAAGCTCTTTGAGGCCTGATTTTTTTGAAGTGTTTTCTCTCTCTTACACCTACTGCCTGTAGACTCATGAGCCACTGGAATAAAAATGCCTGCTGAAATGAGTATGTTTTTCTTGAACTGAGATTTTCTAGCATGAAACAAAGTAAGGCCGCCATGTCACTGTTTAATTATTCAGCCCTTAAGCTGTCTGTTAAAGTTCAGTGTAGTTACTGCCAGAGGGGATAACTTTAGTGGTCTAAACCTCTGGTCTGAACAGACATCCTGGAACCATAAGGTTCAAATATTGGCAGAACAGAGCAAGTTCTTCATCCTTCTGTGGTAGCTGTGTTTTACTGCTACACAGTTTATTGAGAAGGGGTCTTTAAGCTGTGTCCTTAAAACCCAGAGCTCATGTGAAAATTAAAACTCCCATGCTGCTTTCCATAAGACCATGAGCCTGTCCCAGTGTCGTGGGCCAAAGTTTCCCATTCATCCACTGCTGTGTTTTATGCTGCTCGTTTGTCGTCATTTACTGCAGGGATGGCTGCATTTCAGCAACACTACTGTGAAAAGAAAAGCACTGTGGGAGCCTTTGTGATGAAAACTGCTATACTGAAGTAAATCACAATTATCATTAACACATACGTGAGCCACTTTAAATACATTCTGTCCAGACCACAGTCAGATCCACTGAAGACTAATCAAATTACCTACAATTTATAATCCTCAGCTCACTCTGCAGAGCTTGGGGATTGTTTAGTACCTCATGTATTTAATGCTCAAGCCCTGCGGTGATATTACCTATTATCATGATTTAATACTGATCAATGCCCTCCTATTCCTGGCAATAACAACTATTAGTTAAAGAGGATACTATACTTTAGGATGTACTGTAGGATACTAAAGAGTATACTGTAAATATATTTGGAGCATTTCTTGCTAATTTTTGTGTTAAAGTTCTGTTGGTTAATATTCTTGTATGCTTTATATACACATTATTAACTGCTTTCTGGCTGAAAGTATATTCTGTCCCAATGAGGATATTTTCTATGTGCCTATACATGAATGATATGTATAGATGAGTCTGCTGACAAATAAATATTTAGAAGAATATGTCTGTGCATATACAAGTGCATACACATGTGCATACACAATGTCCATAATGCATTTATACCAAATAAATATGAGTCCACGTTAAGTACTTCACAGGCTATATGGTCATGGGTCAGTACAAGCAGTGCAGAAACAACCTCTAGGGTGGAAAGCAGGAGACATTCTGCACTAGCAGTGCTATACAACTGTGTTTGTGAAAGGGGAAATGAAGCCTTCCAAATTAAACTGCTGTAAAGTTTAGATAGGCAATATTCAACTACCAGAGTTGAACTTGGCTGTTATTCTGAGACCTTAATCCTTACTCTTGCATAAGGTCCTGTCTGACCTTTACAACGATAAATGGCTTGTTTCTGGTTGTACATCTCATTCAGAAGATAATAATGTTCACCTTGCACAGTAGTGCTCTGCCACAAAAACTTTAGCTAGATGCTTGCCTGTTCTGACTGCTTCTTGTAGCTCCACAGCTGTGCTTTGGTTTGCTTACTTCCAGTCAATTCACCATTTGCTTCACTTGTCATCCCTGATGGCTTCAGAAAGTCCAAACAGACACAAAGCTGCTGTCAGTTAGCTATTACAGGAGCCTGTTACAGGAAATGGTATGTGATAGAAGAGCTGACAACAGCTTTTACAAAGCACAGGAGTTCTCATCACACAGAACCGAGTCAGAATAATATAGGTATTGACTGAATCTACCTTATCCAAGATAAAAAATAAAAATAAATAAATAAATAAATAAGCTTATAAAATAGCTTGAGTGAAAGAATGGGGTAATGGAAAGTCCTGCCAGAACTAAAGCTTTGCAAAACTGTGTTGAAGAAGTGAAGGGAACTTTAACAGTGCTCTGCTCTGTGCCTTCAAGTAATGAACATCCATGAAATTAAGACAGAAAACATACTTATTTTCTCATAGCAGCAGATTCTGGAACATATCCAAAATAGTTTAGGTGTAGGGGCATATACCTTGAGACTGCATTATAATAATTATCAGAGAAGCTACTCATTCTGAAACTGATACATGCAAGCTGTGCATTCTTTCAGAGGAAAAGGAGAAAACATGGAAGACTTCCCAGATAATGAGAGTGGATGAACCAATCTGCTAACACGAGGAAGAGCTTGTAGAGCTTGTGACAACTGAAAAGTGATTTTGGAGCCTGGAGCAAAACACCCAAAACACCTTTGATGAACTCATGTCAACACAGACTGATTTCACCAAATCACGGTTAGCCTGACCCTTATATTGTTTCTAAAACACAAACATAAACTTAATGATAAACTTGATGACAAACTTAATCTCACCAGATAAAAAGACCTGAGTCAGAACTGCACATGCCCAGAGTATGGTCACTGGACATTTACAGATTCCAAAACATTTAAAGGCCTGATGTTGCTCCACATGCTTACAAGCGTGATCCATTGACCTTAGCAACATCACAACGTTTCTCATTTTTCTAATGACCTTAGGAATAAAATAAAAAGTAATATTAGAATTTACACAGCCCTTATATTCCTGGAAAGCACTTGGCTAGCACAGCTGTTTCCAGTACCTGAAAACAACCCAACGGGAACAAAACTTTTTGGTTAGCAGAATGAGCCTGGCTCCCAGTATGGGAGATCTGCATTCATTTCTCAGCTCTAACACTAATACTCGGTGTGTTGGGCAGCCCAATACCACATTCCTTTTTAAGCTGGGGAAAAAAATTTCTCTCCTTCTTTACCCCTATTATTTTCCTTGCTTTTTACATAAGTTTACCACCTGGACTGTAATCTCCAGGGACAGAAAGAGCATGTTTCGTGCTAGTGCAGTGCAGGGCAGAGCAGAGCCTGTTTGTACTCCTGTAACAAACAAGAACACAACTGAAAGGATGAAGATGATACATTTTCAACTTAAATCAACAACCTCACTAGCAATGCCTCCAGGAACATTTATCCACTGCCAGTAATTCCTCTTACCTGCCAGAATCTGTTCCACTGAATCTGGAAAGTGTTTCTTTCGAACTGGATGGACTGTGGAAATGCCTATTTGCCTATTTGCTACATCAAAACTCTTGCTCTTTTGAACTGGATGTGTGAAAATAAACAAAAAGATCAAATAAACAAAAAAAATTTTGAATGTTACATGTGTATGCTTTTTTTTTTTTTAACCACCCTACCACCAGAAAAACTATCACATATTCCTCACAGTTTGATTACAAGACATCACATCTCAACTGACCATTCAGGAAGGTTGCCCTAGGTACATAATGTGACTATTAAAGAGTAGGACATATGACAGCACTTTCACAACTACAACATCTTGTCAAAAGTATTTGCAAGTGCCCCTTCCTTAAGAAGAGAAAAATATTTATACAATGAATGGTGAAAATTCTCTATTTTTCAGAAATATCTTGATTCACAGTTTATTGTGTTAAATTTTTTCCTAAATTTACTCACTACTCTGGTCATTGTATCAGGCTGTCCCGCTCCGCTGCAAGGCTGAGCTAATAGTTTATGAAGCTGCCATTCTCCACAATGGCTAGAAGGAGGGAGAAGGAAAGAAAGGGGAGCCAAGAGCTGAGGAGAAGGATGTAGTGGAATGAAAGATGATCAGGGAAGGGAAAGGGAGAGTCTGTTTTGTTAATGCTGTTCTGGCCACCTCTCATGTCTTCCTCTTGAATTTTTTAAGTTCTTCAGCTGCATGTATTTAGTTTTCTGGCTGCTTTTGTTTTTTGGCTACCCAGCCTCTCTCTTTGCATCTACTCACTTTTTTTTTTCTTTAAGAAATTTTCTTAAACTTTTCCGGCCACGTCTCTCTCACATTGTGTGGCCGCTTTTCTTAGCTTCCTTGCCAGGCTCTTAACCAGGGCTTCTTGACTTAGACCTCCCCCTACTGCTAGATGCTGTTATCAAGCTTCAGAAAACTGCAACATAATATGGGCATACAGTATCAAACATACTTACATGGGCAGTGAGGTATTTCATCTCCACTGTCAATGCATGGTGATGGGAACTGATTTGCCTGGCCCCTTTCTGATCTAACAGATCACACAACAAAACTCTGGAGAAACCAAGTCCCTCAGAAAGCTCTACCTCTCCTGACAAATCAATGCACAACAAGGGGTAGAGCAGCCAAGGCAAGACAGTTCCTAAAACACCCTCAGTGCCAGGGCAGAGGCCTTCAGAGTGCAACATGAGGTTCAAGGTGGCACACTCCAGGTGCTTTGCTATTGAGTTCCTGGGATCCGTCCTCTAGTCTAGGTGTACAAGCTTGTGTAGACACACGGATTTATCCATCAATTAGCCAATTTATCTATAGCAGTTTTGAGGTTGTATAAAGTAAGGTCTATTCCTGTGATCCTTAGATATCTATATAACACCTCTGTAGGCACTTTATATGCCCATCTGTATACAGAGTCTCAGAGTAGGAAAATGGGAATTATGAAATCAAGAGTATAGAACCGGTTCCTGTAGCACCACCTCATAACTCCAAAAGAATGCAATTCACCAATGTAATTAAATACAGTCTTAATCTTAAACATACACTTTGGCATGAGAATGGCACTGTTTATTTCACTTGTAATATTTGTTCTGAAGTGCAAACACTGTTCCTATTCCTATTCTAATGAAAGCAGCATAAAAACCATTTGTCCGTTTGGGAAGGATAACAAGAAAAGAGACTACAATGCCAAAAAGTTACATACATACATTCAAGTACATAATGGCAAATACATCCCAGAACGGAGAAAGGAGTGAGACTCCTCACTGCAGTGTGTGTAAAAAGAAGGCAAGAAACGGCTCAGCTCTGAATTGCTTGTTCATCAGTGCATATTCACAGACACACTAAACACATATATTTTTTATGACTTGTACTGAGGATCTAAAGCATCAAAGGGTTGGATTGTCCTTTATTGCTCCCAATTCATTCTCCAGGTCACTTAGCCAGAAAGCACTTTTAAAGCCTCAGTGGCTCTGCAGCAGAGTGTACTCTACACAAGTCTTCTGCATTCATCAATACAAAGCCCTGGCCTGGGTGACTCCTGAAGAAAGCAGGGGCCCCTCCTGAGGAGCTCCAAAGCTCATCAAGCTGCTCTTTCAGTCTGGAATATTCCTAAAACCCAGTCCTGCTCTTACCAATGTCAGAGGCCAATAACCATTTGCAACCATGACTGAACCTTTGGATAAAAATATTAATATATTTTAGAGGTCTGCTTATATCATTTGATCTTAAAGAACTAGCTAGCTGTACATTATAAACAAAGGAGTCCTTCTATATACCCCTGAAGGTCAGCTACTTCTTGGACGGTCCTTAAAAGAGGCTTAACAGCATACTGAAAAAGGAAGTAAAAATGAGTACGTCAGCTGAAATCAGGAAACTGGAGAATATTGGTAGAATATAATTATTTAAACTGGAATTCCTCCAGAACACTGTGATGGTTATAAATCTGGATATTCTTGTAAGTCTTGTAAATGACTGAAACTCAGATGTGATAAATTATTCATCCATACAGTGGGATAATTTTTGAACACTGCGGTGCAAATTAGAGTGCTTACATATTACAAAGACTTGTATGTATAACTTTCTTCTCTTGCAATTCCTTTCTTTTGGCACTGCAGACACTCTTGCAGACAGGAAATTGAGCCATCAGTCCCCCAAAAGACCTACAATCTCAATAGACAAGAGAAGATAAAAGATGGAAGAAACCAAAGAAAAGCTGAATTCAGGGAATTTTATGAGGTTTGTTGTTTATTATTTGGTTTAGCTGTCTTATGATAGCAGCAATGGGGATTGTACTTAGCTATAGCTATAGTTCAACTCTCCTTATTCCCTTCAGAAATTAACCTCTCCAAGTGAGTCAACAAAGATGCGTTCCTTTAAAGCTAATTTGTACCAAAAAAAAAAAAAGTGTGTGGAAAAAATCACTGACAAAAAAAAATGAAAGTGAAATTTTACATGAAAAAGAAAAATACAATTTTTGTTGTAGTAGTTTTTTTGTTTTCTTGTTTTTTGTTTTTTGTTTTTTTGCTTTGTTGTTGCTGTTGTTTTGCTTTGTTTTGTTTTCATTATGGTGAGTGTTCCCTAGCTTTTTTGTCAGTTCGAGTAAATTAGATTAACAAAGGCTTCCTGAGAAGACATTTTAATTATCTTGGGACTGTTCAGCTTTCACAGTTCAGGGACTGCTCAGCCAGCAGATGAGAGGATGAGGCTGCCCTCAGCACAAGGGCACTGACAGGCAGATGTGGATAAGCTAAGAGCAACAACCAAGTCAGCTGGCACCAAAACATCCAGAGGAGGTGTGTCAGCACCCTGAGGCCAACACCTTGGTACATGTAGCTCTTCCACAAAAATAAGGGAGCCTTGGTGGTATAAAGGATGGAACTTGGTAGAAGAGAGAATGGGTGTCCTGGACAGAGGACAGAACACCTATCTCAGCTGGGGTAGCATGACCTTTGGAAATGTTGAAAAAATATATATCTCAAAGCAAAATATTTCAGGAAAGAAAAATCTGGAGAAATTTGCAGTCTGACACTGGCCCTTGAAAACAAGTTTTGGGAGTCAGATCTGTGGGACAAAAAACAGAAGGAAGTCCCAAACGCCTCTTGCAGTTCATCCATATAGCCATGAACAGTCATTTCCTGCCCCTTTGTACATGTGCAGCAGGATGAGACACTGTTTCTAGGTTTAATTCTACAAGATGTTTTTAAACTCTATTAAGGAAAACAAACTTCTAATGCACATTTCTACCAAATCAAACAAGTCCATTGAACTCTTAGCAAAATATATGGATTTTAGCATTGTTTATCTATGTGGAGTTTAAAGGCACTTCTAAGTAATTTTGTACAATAAAAAACAATAAATACTTCTACCCAAGCTAAAGGTCTCATACTGGATACGTCTTTCAGACAGCTGATCCAACTCTATTCTGCCAGCAAAGTGTCATTAAGGATTTTTTTTTAACATGCTGAAATGCATCTATCCCCTTGTCATTCCAAGGCCAGTCCAGTTTCCATTGATGATGGAACTGATGGACAGATTCCCTTTGATTTCCATAGAGATTGGCTTGTTTCATGTTATATTGCATGGCAAAGTTATTTTACTTTCCATTGAATAGAGACTGTGGTTCCAGTGCTGCTACTCTGACTTAGGGAAATTGGCATTCATCTCATGCTAAACACCACTGGCTTCACTTTTCTCTGACAAAGACACAAATTAGGAAGTCAATCTATGTACAGTTGTACAAATAAGAAGAGAGGAAGACCTTTCTATTCATTGAAAAAGGAACCTCACAAAGTCACAAATTCTAAAAATTTTTATTTTGTATAATTTATGGTCAAATATTAAGTAGATGTTAATTAATATCTTAACTCCTTTGTTTTAATTATAATCATTTAAAATTTGAATTTATTTTAGGAGATAACAGTGTCACAAAAGGTGTTCTAGGGGCAGAAAACCTGTTTACCTTTCAATGTTGAAGCTGAAACACTTAATGAGGGAACCTCATGAAACAAACATTGCCAAGAGCTCTGAATTCCACTTATTGTTCAGATTTTCCTCACATTTATTCTTACAGGCTTTTCTAATTTTCCTATTAATATATATTATATATTTTGGGTTCTTCTCAGCTTAGATTTCCTTAAAAATTAAGACGGCATGTCAGATTTATATTATTCTTTTTACTTTCCACATCAACAAAGTGCTGTCATTATAAGTGAAAGATTGTGATTCACAGCTATAAGAAAGCATAAGATGAAGACTAGAATAGGAAGAGAAAGAGCAGCATTTTGCAGCTGGACATGATCTTTCCTTCAGCAACATAAATCTATTTTCACATCATTTCTATATAGATACAGATACTAAAAATCAAAAGAAAAGGTGGGGGTGATTTTGTGACTGATTTGCACAGTTCAAATGGAGAAAATGGGCCTATGTGTTCTGTTCATTTCCACTAAATAATGCCTTAAGAAAACAAAATCCTTTTGAAGTTTATTCTCTGTACTGGTTTTAAAGTTCAAGACCCTTAAGAGACGCTGTGTAAGCAGCAACCATGTGAACAGATTGTTCTTGAATGAATGCAAAGTCAGTGCTTCTTTCCATAACTGTTTCTTGTCATATTGCAAGATTAGCTTTGAAAGACGTTGAAATGGGACTGATAATGGTTATCACTGGAGTCTCCTTGATGACCTAAGTATACATTTAGTGGTTTTGCTTCCTGTGCAGTGGATAACTACATAAATAAAATAAGCTAGATACCAGGCATGATTTTAATGTTCTGCTTTGCTGGCAGTGTCACTAGGAATGCAAATGATGATTAAACAGATATAAGCATTGCACTGTCCAGCTCTGGTGTTTCTCCTTCCAAGTTTGGATTGTCGCATCTCTGTAGGGCAGTGTGAGAAAACAGGAGTCATTCTGAAGAAAGGCAAAGGATTTTAGTCTCCAAGACTATGATTCTATGATTCTTTTATAACCACTGCATTCACATACACATTTAATAATAATAATAATAATAATATTAATAATAATATTAATAATAATAATAATAATAATAATAATAATAATAATAATAATAATAATAATAATAATAAACACTCCTGAATAGGCCCATTCTAGAACAGCCCTTGTCACAAAGAGGAAACACCATGGAAGCTGTGCAGATGATGTGGCCAAGGATCCCAGAACACATTGAACTGCAACTGAAGGTGCCATTAAGAGAGGGATTTTTGACACTTCTCTGAGCTTAGGCCACTTGACTGCACAATTACTCTCACAGCTGTAACTCTTCTCTACCATCTGCAGGAACATTCACCCAAGAAAGGCCACATCTGTGCAATGTAGCTGCAGAAGGGTCTATGTCTGTTTATACCATCACACTGACAGGAATAATCCAAGTCCAAAGACTCATAGATTCTTCAGGTGTGAAAGTTACTAGGCAAGTGTGATTTGTAGATTTATCATCAAAGGATAAATCTGCACTGCAATAAGAAGCTGAGGACAAACAATACTCTTGCTTAGGACAGTAAATAGAGGAAGGAAAGTAAACAGAGCTATCTGAAGCACTCATTTGGTTTTCTTCAAGTTCTTTTTTTTCTTCAGTCTTTTTGGTGGACATAAGAGACCTAAAAACTGCTCGTGGAGGCCTACGGTGTCTGGCCTCAGGTTTCACCCCTGGCGTTTCACTACTGCAAAAGAGGGAGTGTTTTAAAAGCCCTAAATGTTGCCCTCCACCAGAATAGAGACCATGAAAACATGTCAGTAATTGCTTAGTCACAGATTAAGTTGCCCTAATTCCTTTCTGGACTACCTCAAAATAAACAAACTTTAATGAAAAGTTCAGCTTTCTTAACACCATTAGAGACAAATGTATCTGTGAATCTGAACCTAAATTCTGATGGAGATTACAATTTAGCAAGAACTTCTAATCATTCAGGTACAAAACCCTTCAGTTTTTAAATCTGCAAATATTAGCATGTTTATAGCTTTTCCAAAAGCAAACAATTCCAGGAAAAAGAATAAGCAAAGGGTTGCTGTAAGCAAGAAGCTGCAGTCTTTCAGGAGCCTCCGAGTCTGTTTATGTGTGTGACGTTGTGGAACATGCTGTGAATTATAATTGACAGTGCAGACTGTAAAATTATGGTCCCTTTCTAATTGCTGTCTCTGTACACTTGAGCCATGAGGTATCATTTCTCAGGAAAATGCATTTCTCATCCTTTTAATCTGGAACCACTTTCATGTCCAACATAGGCTCCATTACATGCCAGTAGAGTCTACCTCTTCCATGAGGATGATGTCCAGATGTCTCTGACTTACTGTCTGGGGTCCTCAGGGGTCAATAGATAACAAACACTCGAGCCCAGAAATTTATTGTGAACGCAGAAGTATGACACCAATAAAACAAGTTTTAAACTACTCAGATATTTCTCAGGGCTGTTAATAATATATTGTAGTGATAACCAATCTCATTAGCCACTTGGAAAACTATATGTTACTAACCTACCACAAAATGCAATTTTTCCCATTGTAGTATTGTGTGTACTTTATGCCTTACAGGCAAATAGCTTTGGTTGAGGGAGGAAGGCCTAGAGAAGTTTCATGGTTCTGTGACAGGATCAGTTGTCTGAGTCTAATTTTACCCAACAGTTGCATAAATGAATTTTTAAAACATGATCCATATTCTTAATGTCTAATCCAGAACTGTGCGGTTTCATGCAGGGCTAATCCCATGGAGTAATATACGACTTGAAGCCTTGGATCAGAAAACTACTGAATATCAGTTATACCAAAATTATGGTGTCTGAGGATAGCTAAAATAAATTGAAGAGAATGGCACACAAGCGAAGAAATAGGAAAGGCAGAAAAACAGTCAGTACGAAAAAGATTTTGTCCAAAACACTGAAATTCCCTAAAATGACATTTAAAGACTTGAAACAAGGACAATGTTAGTTAAAGAGGGGGATTTTAATTAAAATCTCCACAATGGGCAAGCCCAAGAGAAGGAAAAGTTACATTTGTACACTTAAACAAGAAGATTAAGAGAATTGTCACAGAGACAGAAATACTGGGGGGACACACAAAAAAAAAAAAAAAAAAGTGCTGCATCAGGAGCTGCCTCTCAGAAACCTGGCCCTGCCCTTCATGAAACCAGTCAATATCCCAACAGAAAAAGCCCCCCAGGTGGAATGTCATCTACCCAAATGGGCTCCCAGGAGCTGCAGGGCTGTGCCTCTTGGCTTCTCCCACCTCTCTGCCTCATCTGGCAATAAGCAGTTGTCAACCCAATGTAGCTCCCCAGCCTAGCCTATATTAATGTGGCCAGGAACAAGAGCCACAGTGGCTAAGCTAACAGAATTTGACTCTTTCTGGGTGACTTTGATACCCACTTCTCTTCTGACAATCTCCTGTCCTTGGTGTTCTTACCCTTTAAGCATTTCAGGCACAGAGGTCTTTCCCTCATTGCTCTAGGTGACATGAAGATTTATTTTGTTGGCCACACCTGTATTACACCAAGAGATGAGTTTCCTACCCAACCCCAGCCTGCCTGTACCTTTCATTTGTATCATAAGGTATCAGCCAGACCCTAAATATCTTTATTTATGTTGTGCAGGCACTCACTTCAAAAACAACAGAAAATTGCCTCCTGACTTAGCTCAGCAGAGACAAAGGTCGCACTCCTGTGCTGTCCCTTGAAGGCAAACGTAATGCTGCTGTTGAACATACAGAATCTTGGAAGACAGATCTCTGGGGCAGTAATAACAGCCCTTCTGCTCCAGCCTGGTTAGCACTGACCCTTGCATGCTCATAGACCCAGGATTTTTGTCAATAGACCCTTTCTCTCTGCCCTGTCCCCACTGTGCTGGGCTATGGTCTGCAAACAGATAGCTGGTATGTTGCAGCAAGAAGGGAAGCAGACTCCCACTGAGCACCTGCTGGGCCAAGGAGTTGATGATATGCTGCTGCAAAGGAGAGTCAGCAACTGCCAGATGTGGGGGATGTTCTCCAGATGTTGGGGGAATGTCAGCCTCCCACAACTGGGAAAACTACTTACAAGCATAATGGCAGAGTCACATGTAGTCCCTTCCTTTCCCTCATATTTAGTCTTGCCAAAGCAATCCGCAAGTTCAAAGCTGTCACTGAACTCAGACAAGAACGGGATGATTACAGAGTGCAGTAATAATCTGCATGTAAACCAAAGCACTTCCCATTATGTAATGCAATGGCACATACATTGTGAGTTTTTCTGTGTTCTCCCACAGCTAGTGAGAGCCTGCTCATCTAGGGTGCCTTGGCTCTTCATCACATGCTAACCTCATATTTTGCCTCTGGAAGTCTTCAGTTGCGTCCTGAATGTCAGTGCCAGCTAAGAAGGCAGCTATTATGTTGCCCTAGGTTTCTGCTGAACTGATGTTCCAAGCCCTCTAAATGACACTTGTATCACAGTAAATGATCCTGTGCTTAGTTTTAGTAGATAAATTTGACAGCCAAATCTACCACGGCTTTTTCTTTGGATCTTGTGATATATTATCCAAAGAGATAATCCACTGTGATAAATAAAACAAATGAGCGCCTAAACAGCTGGTTTCTCTATTAAAGGCTGAAATCAGAGCTGAAGAAAACTTTATCTGCTATGACACAACATCTCTACAAACCCTGACAGATTTTTCCTGTTGTTCATATTTATGTGATGAAAACAATCAACATGATTTTTTTATTAAAAAAAAAAAAAAGGAAAGCGAGAATCTCAGCCCAGCCTCAGACAAAGCTTTTATTTCCAGATGTTCTTCTTTTTGTTACATGAAGCATAAGAACTCTTGTAAAGGGTCAAGCTAAAGATGCATCTAACCCAGTCTCCTGACTTTAAAAGCAAATGGAAGAGAGTATTTAGAGAACACGTATATTATGGTACTTTACCTGTGCTAGCCTCCTTGTTTCTGGTGCATTCACTACTTAGTGCTGTTGTCTTTTTGGTACACCATTAGCCTTGCACACTGTGTAAGATTTGGAATAATTATAAGATTAGGAATCTTGAATGGATGGTATAAAGGAAAAATTATTTTCCATGAACACTTATAAAACACAAAAATGTAAAATCCAGGTATATAAACATTGTCCCAAACATTTTAAATCTTTTTTTACTATAACTGAAGCAGACAGACAAGATTATTGTAAATATATATATATATACTTGAAATAAGGAGAGCCTTCGCTTTCACTGCAGCTATTTCTCTTTCACTACAAATGTGTACACCTCTACAGAAGTATTAACCCTTTGTCTTTGCAATTCAGTGTCTGTTTTTCTGATCATTTCACATAATAAGAGCTATCTTCATGCCATATCTCTAAAAATAAAAGGCAAAATCCTTAATAAGTGCAAAGGGAAATTTGCCACTTTAAAAACATAAGTTCTCAGGATATACAGATACATCGATCCAAACTCTGTGTCTGACTTGGTCTGTATTTGTAGGAAAGTAGCTGCACATTTGAAATAGTCATATTAAGTAACCCCAGATTTGTGACAGCATAGTTAGGATCAGAAACCTTTGTCTGGCTAACTCTAATGTGGATACACGGGGTGAGAACAGGACTTCTGTCTTTATCCGAAGGGCTCTCTATTTACAGTATTAAATCCCACACAGTAGTCCACATGTACAAGAGAACACTGAAAGGCAGTGAAAAAGAAAGCTGGGTAGGTCTCTTAAAAATATATTGTTAAACTCAACATTCTAGGTTAAAAATACAAAATAATTTTTAAAATGATAAATTGGTCTCTGCTTATGAATTTTATCCTGCTGGAAACAAAAGAAACCACTATGTACACCTTATGGTAAGGTTTAAATAAATATTAGTTAAAAAAGCAAAAGTGTGGTCTCTTTTATTGCCAATTACAGGTTTACAAAGTGAAACAGGGAAAAGTAATACTATAGCCAAAACAGACTTCCAGAGAGCCCTCCAGAGTCTTACTTGCTGCTCACTGGACCAACATTAGTTATATTTTTATACCACAAGAATGGGCAAGGAGTATTATTAGGGTTTTGGTAGCTTTATGATCAGCTTCATATTCAAGGTATTTTCTTCCAGAAATCTACAAGTTTATATGCAATCCTTAAGGAATATATCAATGAATTGGAAGAAGCAATAGTAGTATTTGTGAGGAAAAGAAAAAAGTGAGGCTCAGGGTCACTCTAGAAGTTAGATATAGCTGTAAAATGTGGTTCAACACATTCAAAGTAAGTTGCTGGCTTTCTGCTCCCTGTGTTCCAGGAAGAGAGCATTCTTTGGCAGGCACTTCTTTCAGAGGTTTCAATTTATGGGAAAGAGGCTTGCCTCAAAGAGGTTATTTTTCTTATTTGACCAAAGTTTGGTGTTTTCCATCATTAGACATTTTCACCTCAAAATAAATAAATAAGTAAATAGAAATAAAAAGGTTGAATTTCAAGAGGTTTGTTTCCATCCACATAACAGGGAGTTCCTGGGCTTTTGTGTCAAAAGGCGCTCTTAGAGAAAAGCGTAATCTACATAGTAAATATCTCAAAAATGTCAGAAAATAAACATGCACAACACTTAACCAGATGTTTGTGATCTTTCAGGATGTCCTTGCTGATCTTACTGTTGTAGCAGCAAAGCCAGGGGTGCCCAGGTAAGCCAGGGCCATATGCTGGCTACATTTTGCACATGGAAGCAAAGGGAACTCTGAATTATCCATGGCTGTACCGTCCTCACAACAGAATTCACAGCTGAACCCACATTTCCTGAGTAGCAATCCAGTGCTTTTAACCACAAAAGACAATAAAATATAATGGGCCAGATCTTCTGATTTAAGAGGCTAAATCTCAGTTTTGCCAGTCTTACATTGTCTAAAGATCTGCTCCAATACACACTCACTGTGAGATTTCTATAACATATAACGGTTCTTGGCCTTTCTGGTTTCCTATCTCAGATGTCTGATTTTTTCAAGAAGAGAGTTTTCCACTAAAAGAGGTATTGTGGATTTTCCAGAGTTAGTGTCCAATCATGCCATTCACATAGCAATGGAACATAATTTGCCATCAGGACTTACATGAGGTAATGCCATCTGCATCACATCTCTTTTGCTGTGGAGAAATCACTAAAATGCAATTTGAGGTCAAGATTGCAAGGATTAAGATTACTGCTTCTTTTAAGTATACTATAAAGACAGAAACTTTAAGTGGGCTTGTAAAATGGAAGGATCCTTTTGTCAGGCCATATTTTCAGCACATTTCCTGTTATTGCCTAGAAGAATATTTAAAAATGAAGTAAATACCCACCATACTACCCCTTGATGTATGTACCACATGTTTTCTTTCTATTTGCTTGTGTTCATTTATGAATCTCTATACCTGATCTTCTTATAAACATTTCTGACACTATACTGGGTCTGGCTGGCATGGAGTTTCCCTGCAGCAGCCCATACAGTGATGTGCTCGAACAGCTGTGCTAGAACTGCACTGGTATCACACCAATGTTTTGTCTACGGCTGAGCAGTGCTGGCACAGCATCAGGACTCCCTCTGACCCACCCCGATCCAGCAGGCTGGGGGTGGGCAAGAGGTGGAGAGGGAACATCACCAGGGCAGCTGACCTAAACCGACCAAAGGGATATCCCATACCATGTGGTGTCACACACAGCAATAAAAGGTGGCAAAAGGGCAGGAGAGGGAAGGCGCGGGCTCTCGTTATGAAAATGTCTGTCCTCCCAAAAAACAGCTATGTATATTGAAGCCCTGCTTAGGGACATGGTCAAGCATCACTTGTCAGTGGGAAGTAAAGAGTAATTTCTTTCCTCTCTGTGCTCTACATGGCTTTTGCTTGTTTGGGTATTTTTTGTGTGTAGTTTGTTTTTTTTTTTCCTCTTCCTTTTCCCTATAATTAAATTATCTTTATCTCAACCCATGAGTTTGGGTTTTTTTTTCTTTACAGCATACTTTCTTCTCTCCCTCGTCTTCTAAGGAGAGAGAGTGAAAGACTGGTTGTGGTGGAGTTCAGCTGCCCAGAAAGGTAAAAACATCGCAGACACCAACATCATATTTTGAATCCCAAGGAAGGTGACCCCCCATTAAATTTAGACATTTACATTGTGCATATCTCAGTTTGGTTATTTGTCCTCCTGAATTGCACACTGTTTTTGTCTCATCTTTTGAACAAATTTTGATATAGGATGTAGGAAAACTCCAGGCTGTATTTGTTTTTCTCAGAAAAGAGAGCAGACAAGCCTCTAACAATTCAGATGGATACCTGATAGTGGGAAGGATTAAGCGGCCTCATCTACAGGAACTGCTCAGCACTTCCCAGAAATGGGTGTGCTGATATCTAAATCCAGATTTCCTCTCTGTGCCTGATCTCTGTGTTTGTGACAGTGTCACCACTTATCTGCAGCTTTATTTGACTCAGGGCAATAGTAGTATCTCTTAATTCTGCAGGATCTGAATTTGACCATGATGACAATAGAATTATTGGCATATACAAGATCATGATTTGCTATGGATTTGATGTATTTCTCTTTATTTCATTCACAGTTTGTGCTTAAAGCCCATCCTCTCTGAATAAGAATGAGCAAAGGCTGCTGGAGGATTGAAGGGAAGTGGCTTGGCTTTTCTGCCTCTCTGGCCTGTATTTTCACAGGTGTTCTTCTCTTGGTCATCTCACTAGCTGCTTGTACCACGTTGTCTGAGGGTATCATTAATGTGTTGTTTTTTTCCACCCAATTCCTCTGTCACGACCCCCATTTTTTCATTATTGAGAACTGAAGCACTGAAACTCCAGTAACTTAAACCATGTTACAAGTAAGTCTGGCTCAGGGGTAGCAAACAGAACTGATGTCCACAGAGAAGGTGAAAGGGTCCATTGGGCCACTTATCTAGACTGCCCAAGATGAGGAACCTGGGCTGAACAGCCCATCATCTTGAAACAATGCAGTAACAGAACTGCTTCTGTATTAGTGGGGATACATATCAACATACACAAAAAGACATTTGTAATGTCTGTATTTGTAGGACTGTCCATTTTTCAAATGGGCTCTAGAACACTTTTCTTACTAATAGGACAGAGAAAGAACATTGAAAATAACATTTCAAAAAAAATGCGCTTTGGTGAATTCTTTTTACACCATCAGAGAAACTCCACGGGTGGTGGACTAAGTGGCAAGTCTCTAGACTTTCACATCGCTAGCCCGTAAACTCTCCATTTGGCAAAGGAGCAGAGACATCTGCTGAAATTGAGAAATTCTTATTTGCTGAGTTCAGAATAGAGAAGCCTGCAGCTAATCAATGACACCATTACCACCATCATCACCCATAGCTGCCAATGAAGCCCATATGAGTTCAGGGTCAGGGTTTCAAAGACCTCATGATAACAGAGATAAACACTGAGAAAAAAAAAATAATTGAAAGACTTTAGGAATCACGTAGGAATCATGGGTCAAAGATTAAGTAGAGATCCTTCTAGTCATAAATAAAGAAATCAGTAAATTCTCCCTGATGTAAGTCTGAGTAATGAGAAGCAGAAAAATCTCCGTATTGCCCAAATTAAAAGTACATGAAGCTTATTAATTCCTTTTACTATCATCTAGGTCAGTGAGCTGGATCAAAACAAAATTACTGTTTCTGAGTATGTTGTCTTTGGATCTTGTAGTCACACACACTGAAAGGGACAGCAATGCATAGCTGTATCAGAAATCTACAACAGTTTGAACAGGTGATAACTTCTAGCACATCCAGTCATTTGTGCACCAGCATAAATGATTATCCAAGGTGTAATGCAACAGTGGAACTGTTCTTACATGCATACACAGTGTCAGCAAGAAGCAGGTAAGACGCACCAGACAGATTTAGAGTCTGCTGTCATTACCATCTTTTTCAGAACTTGCAAGTAAAGAGATGCTTTAAACATTTGAGATAAAATCCAGCACAGAATAGTTCAGAACGCATTTTTCTTTGTATTTCAGAACATATTTATTTTTTAAAATCTTCTCTGATTGTCTCTGCTAAGACCTCTTTCCAGGAAACTAAGTCATTCCCTCATGTACGTTGAAACAAGACTACACAGTACTCTGCTGGTGCCCAAGAGTTAAAAATGAAATCAAACTGGGAAAAAGCTGAGCAGTGAATCTGCAGAACAAAAGTGGTATTTAAACTCCTTGCCCTTCCACAAGTCACTCTGTGAGTAACAAGGGCAATGGCACCCCATAACACTATTAAAACACTGGTTAGTTATTTCAGGCTGTCATGACATGCTAGAGTAAACTGGGAGTGAGGCCGGAATCAGACCCAAATTCTTGATGCAATCTCTAAATTGATCCATCTGTAGTTTAGTCATTACTTACTTGCTTTGCCTTGTAAAAGTCCTCTTTGCCACTAAACATGGCTTATAACTTCTAAGGATACAAATATTTATTGCCTCAATAGGCCAAACACATTACACATATTCCTCGGGCTGCTCCTACAAGGAGAAGTGAACTGCTTTCTTTGTGCTTTTGAAATGAGATTGGAAATGTCCTTTTAACTATTATTTTTATGATTGCAGTCATTTCTGATAAAGGGCTGAGAGGATGCCAAGGGGGCTTAGACATCCTTTATCATTCCTTTACCATATGCTCATCTGCAGCCTCAGGGCAGGGAAGAGCAAGGCAGCAAACCCATCGGAGCCAGTCAACAGGCAGAATGCAGGCACTGCCTAAGCACTGTGTCTACCTTCCTCAGAGCTTTAGAGCTCCTATAGGACTGTCAGAAATTCCTGACTCAGCAGCAAGTGTCCCTACATCCTGGAAACACCTTTAAGCTCCACAGTGGCCACTATCAACTCAGATTTCTCAGGGTACATTTCTGCTGCAGAATGTATGTGGTGCTGAGGAGCTCAACCAGATTCTGGCTGGTTTTAGCCTTACAGCAGGGCTAACCAGTGCTGAGTGCTGCACCGGCTCAGGGTGACTATGTTGTTTCCAAATACTCATTTGTTTCTGACCAGGCTGGCCCATGTGGGGACCTACCTACCAGGCAGCGCAGAGCTCCATGCTTCCCAGTTGACTGCACTGCTCTTTGCCCCTTGCATAAGCCCTGCCTCACATTTTGAGCACTTCATTTAAAAATAAATAAGGACTGACTAAATCGGTTTTGCTCTCTTGTAATGACACATGCATGTTTACGTGCCTGGCCAATTTTCACTGGATACACACAGAGGGAGTGAAATGTGTAAGTGCTTTTTCCTACTGTGCGTATGATGAGGTATTACAGAACTAGGATGCTCAGTTGAAAGCAAGGCTCTGGTTCAAAGGAAATGCAGGTGGTTTTGATTGTTTCTGTAGAGCAGAATGCCTGCTTAATAAGAACAAGCAAGTACATGCAGAATTCAGAGGATCAACAAACTGTTCTCATTAAAGGCTCTCTACCATAATGTGCTTACAGACACATGCACACAAAATTAAAGAAATGTCACAACATAAAAATGTGGACTATCAGCTATTGTATTTCAGTTCACTCAGGGATAATTGATCAAGCAGTGCATTCTTTAGTGATGTAACATAAGAAAACTACCTCCTAATTGGCAAGGGTAAGTAAATAATATGACTAGAAGAACAATACACAGTGTAGATGCAATTCAGAGTATATGTGTTCTGTTTACCAGGCCACCACGAAGGTCAATTACTTTGGTCAGCCATTTTTCCATAGTTTTAATATAGCTGTCTAAGCAGTAAAAAATTCTTATTTTTCCACATCTGCCACCTGCCTTGAGTACAGTAGACACGTCTTAATTGGCATCTATTCTTACTGGAAATAATGTACTAGCTACAAGGTGGTCCTGATTATAGGAGACTAGAAGGAATATATTGTTTGGAAGTTGTTCTATTTAACATCTTTGCCAATGACCTGGACTGGGTGATGAAGCACACCCTCATCAAGCCTGCAGATGATGCTAAAGTTTGGGGGGAACAGCCAATAAGCTTGAAAGCATGGCTGACATTCAGAAGGACTGAAACAGACTGGAGGAACTATCCAAAAGGAATTTTATGAAATTCAAGGACAAATACAGAGTCCCACACCTGGGAAGAAAGACCCCTTGCAGTCAGTCCTGACTGGGGACCAACCGGCTGGGAAGCAGCTGTGCTAAAACAGGTCTGTGAGTCTCAGCACAGCACAAGCAGGGTGCCCTGGCAGCAAAAACAGTCAACAGCATCCTGGGCTTTATCAACAGGATCAGTTACTGAGGAAAGGGATTATCCTCCTCTACTCAGCCCTTCTTAGACGCCATCTAGAACATTGGGTCCACTGTTGGTGCACCCAGAATAAAGACTTTAATTAACTGTCTGTGAAGACACTCAAGATGCAGAACAGGTTGCCAGAGAGGTTGTACAGTCTTGACTTGAAGGTTTTCAGCTAGATGAAGCTCTGCTCTGACCTCATAGCTGACACTGGCCTCTTTTGAGTGGGTGGTTGGACGAAAGACCTCCTGATGGCCTTTCCAGACTGATTTGTTCTATGACTCTGCAATTCTGTGAATTACTCTCATGCAGTTTTTTTTGTTTTGTTTTTTTTTTAATCAACTGATCTAAAAAGAATGATGCCAAACAAACTGAATGCTTAACTGATCTCTGGATGCACTAGAACACCTGAAGAAAACATAAGAAGATGAAATATAACAAAAAGAGGTATCAGTTCTTACCATCAATGCAACATTTTCTGCCTTTGTGTCTACTCTACTTGGGATGCAATGCAAACAAGAAGTGTTAGCCTAACCTGTTCTTTAACACATCTAAGAAAAAAGAACACAGTGTCCTTGAGAAATATATCCATAGTCTCAAATGTCCTCACCATTAAAACCAGTTCCTTAATCACTAACAAAATACTTTTCCTGTAATTTTAATCAATCTCTTTCTGTCCTATCCACTGTAGACATGAGGCCAGATTGTTCCCTTTCTGTCTGCCTTTTCCTTATTTGAAGATTATTGCAAAGTTTTCCAAACCCATCTCTTCCAAGTTTTCCTCTTAATTCATAGTTCTAGGCCTCTAATATCCTTGCCTTTCTTTTCACCTTATCAGGTTTGCCTGTCCTGAAGTGTGGTGTTGAGATTTTACCAGTGTTGATTAGGGAAAAAAGATTTCATATGTCTGGTAGTCTATACATCTGCTCATAATTTCCAGTATGACACTTGATTATTATAACATAGTGTGTCTCTCTGAGAGTGGCCAAATAACAAGACATCTGTGGAAGTCCCACCTGTCCCCTTTGCTGCCTTCCTTTAACTGCCCAGTAAGGCATTTCAACTAAGAAAATCAGCAGATGCTATTTTCTTTTTTTACTACTTTAGTTTTCCTCTGTATTTACAAGTAGACATGGCTACCTGTGCAGCCTAAACCAGAGCAAAAGATGGGCAGAAGTGTGAAGGTGAGAAAGACAGAAAGGGAATAGGATATTTTTTGTCTGTCTTCCATAAAAAGTTTGTGTCCTCTCTCAACATTTCTGGGGCGAAGAGCTTCCAGTGAGTGCTCGGTAAGTTTCACAACATTCCTATAGAGCATCTCTTCATCTTTAGCAGAGGGGTAAAGCAAAGTCCAGAAAGAAACTTGCTCAAGGAAATTAAGCAAGGTAGGAGGAAAGCTGGAAATAGGACTATGTTTAAAGCTTCCCATTCCAGCTACTTATTTTCTGCTTTATCGCCACAGCTCGCTTCTCATACCTGTGCTGCTTTGCAAATTTACAACATCTAAGTCATCGAAGGTTTTAAATACTACTACTGCAATTAATGTCCTTACATATAAAATATGCCAATAATGTGGATTTTGTCCAAACTGGGCTGAAGAGATCAAAGGGCATATACAATAAGAGAGGTAAATATTTAAAACCTAGGCAATGCAATATCTCTTTGATTTCTGGCCCCCATAAGAGAATTCCCAAATGATGGGCAACACGTCGGCTTTCAAAACAGAGCAAGATATAACATTATTGAAAAATTAAAGGAGCAAGCAAAATATGGGAAAAAATGGAAAATATTCAGGCCTGATCGTTTGAAGAAGACTTCCCATCCTGTTAGCACTAGTATGAAGCAATATTTGTCTGGAGCTTACAGAATTCATGCATTAGCCTCTATAACCAGGAGCTGCAAAGACACATAGGAGGTCTGCTTACAAACTGGTCTTAAAGCCTCAGCCTCAAATCTAGTCAAAAGTCACTTATCTCTGTCAACTGTTTGTACATCCTTAAATAAAGTGATTAGAAAATCTATTACATGGGTTTGATTTGCCTTTTCCCTCTGTTTCAAAAACAAAAGGTTTTTGAAACACAAAACACAAGTTACCCCCTTTTTCCTACCCAGACCCAGCTGAGTCTCCTTAAGCCATAGCAGTGAAAGGACCTTTGGCCTAGGCTAGGCCAGCGGGCGTTAGGAAAGGTCTTGGGACTTCTCCCACCTGTGCCACGTATTTGTCAGGTGTTATTTGTAAGCAGGACCTTTGGGGAGAGGGTTTTGTTGCTGAACCACTACCTTCGTGTAGAAGAACCCTCCAGGGCCAGACCCACCAGCTTTAGGTGGGGTTCAACCGCCAGAGCTGGGCCCAAAGTCTTGGCCTTGCCCTAGCTGCAAATTCAAACATACAGTTGCTGACGTACTAATCCCACATTAATAGAAGTAAATCTAAGTTTAAAAAAAAAAAAAATCCTCTCTTAAAATTCTGCTTCTAGTAACCAAGCTAAATATGACATAAATATCCTGGACAAATGTGTAGCTCTGGAAATACTGAAATCCTGGCCCCGTGACATGGCTGCTGGGATTCCTGCCATTCGCTAAAAAGTTAAGCTGGGAAACACTTTGTCCAATTACTAAAAAACAATGAAGATATAAAGGAATTATAACCTAAAAACAGAGGTGTTGAAAGAAAGAAAACAGACCAACGTAATAAACAATATTGTTTTAATTAAGGCAGTGGAGAAAAACGTCCACAAGCTTGGATGCCCTTAGTGTGCGTGTGAGCACGCATGCTTCTCTTGGGAGCGGTTTCTGCCCGGGTCCAAAAACAGGTGTCGGAGACACTAGGGACACAAACATCAGCTCTGCTGCTCCAACACTGCTGCAGAGAGCAGTCCTGGCACCACTCCTGACATGTATTCATGGCCTAGACCCCAGCTGCAAAAACCACATCTGGTTGTGTGTGGAGGGTGGACACTGAGATGGGCTTTCGTGCTCTGAACTTCTGAACTCTGTAGGGCATGGGCTTGGATACCCACACTTCGGTTGTTTGTGCAGAGACATTTATTGAGCTCCATCCTGAAAGAAACCACAAGACATTCTGAAGGGCAAAACTCAGCAGCTAAAAATATTCCTCCAGAATTGGATATGATGAGAAAAGCTTCAAGATTTAGGCAGATGCATGTTTCCAAGACCAGCATTTCATTCTTCAGCTCTCAGAAAGTAGTATTTTAGTGCTTTGGTAATTGGTACAAAGACACATTCAACTCCCATTGCATAATATCCAAATGATCAAAGGAGAATTTCTGTTTTTCCTTTTCAGGTGATAACTAACAGCAATAACATGTTTAGTAGCTCACATTTCTCTAACAGGAGTCTCCAGCATGCTTGTGAGTGATGTTTGCTGGAAAGGTGAATAAACAGATACGTCAGCAAAACGATGCAGAGAGAGCAAACGAGGAAAAAGAAAAAAAAAAGGAAAAAAACCTGGGTATCTTTTTATGTGTTTAACTTTGAAATTATGTGACTACAAAGACACATGATTCTTTTCCTTTGCCTTGTGGTTTCTGACCATCTCAGGAATACCTGCAGTACATTTAGATTTTCTTTCACACACATGGAGTCCAGAAATTTACTTTAAAACAAACTATAGGACTTTTAAGATTATCATATGATCACTCTAATGCTGCAACAGAGGATCTATGGCCACTCACTATTTGCACCCTTACCTTTGCTGCAACAATATCCACATACTGTTTCACTGCAGTTTTTTTTGCCTTTTCCCATGTTCAGCTACTTTTTCAACATTCTCACCTCCTAGTCTGAACTGGAGGACCCACCATCTTCACACAAGTTTTCTGCTTTATTATTTCCCTCCAGTCCCCAGATATCACTTTGTATGACTTGTGTATCACTGCAGGAATATATTCCTACTACCCTTAGCCATGCACCACTTTGAAAGACCATTCTTTATCTAGAAGAGAGTGCACTATGCATCTGATTTTACATGTGGTAGAACTGGGCAGCTTGGAGAAAATCTGCCTGGGAGGCATGCATGCCTTCTTTTAACAAAACAGACTGCCCATGTTCACCATGAGCACATGCCCAAAGCAAGCGCTGTTAAAAAGTAAGGAGAATTTTAATAAAAGGAGGGAAATGAAGGCAGCCAGGAAAAACACAGCTTCTTAATTTTGCTGCAAATTATTCTCCAAACCTCCCTTCTCCCAAACCACCTAGATCAAACAATCAGTATGCAGCTTTGACTATGCTGGGTCAATAGGAGCAAACATCCAGCTGTGCCTGGCATGCAGGTGTTTGGGTTATGTTTTGCCAGCTACAGGTGGACTGATTGATGTGGTTGTTTTTTTTCTTGGGAAGGGGGACATGCAGGAAAGAAGGTGAGGGAACAGGCCTGGGCTGGGCATGTTGTGCATTGCAAAGCTTACCATCCACTGGAATTGCAAACTTCCCTTACAGAAACAGTGCTGTATCAAGAGCCCCTTTCTCATTTCCCTGCCCTACCCTTATTACTGGGCAATCTGACACTTTTCCACTACTTGGAGCTTACCTCTGAAGTGCAGCTCACTTTGGGAGGGATTAGGTGGACACATAAACATGTGCTTGCTACCAAAAATTCTTTGAAATACATCTTCAGCTCTGCAGCCCTTCTCAGACACTTAGGCATTCAGGAAGAGCAGGTCAGGTTGCCATGGGCAGGGGTTCCACACAGCACATGGCAGAGGAAGCAGCTATTGTCCTAGATTGCTTATTGCTGCCTGGATTTTTCCTGTGGTTTTAGTTTAAGTAACAACAGTTAATTCCTCCTGAGCTCCCTCCTGCCTTATCATTTCTCAGCAATATGTTAGAAACTGACCGTATCTGAGAATTTCCAGCTGTTGGCATCAGTGAGAGGGCTAAATCGCTTCACTGACTTTAAACCTGAAATGTTTGTATGTTTGATGAAAATTAATGAAATTCTCCTGGTGAAGCTGTTATTCTGAGTTAATTGAACAACTCTGCACCTCTCTGTTAACATTTCCTCTGAACGTTGCTGCAGTAATGAGTCCCTGCCCCAAGGATTCCCTTTCGACTTGTTCAGAAATTAAGTTTAGTTGATGAATTAGCAACTAACAATTAACAATTAGCAAAAGGGCTTAATTCAGACTTCTCTGAGGTATCCACCACACAGTAACATGAAGTGGAGCAATGTGTCTTTGGCATTAGACACTGGGAATGCATGAACATCTCTCCAAAAGTGGTTCTATTTTCAAAAGCAAGCTCTGTAGCAACTTCTAGCTCTTCAGATGATCAAAGAGGGTAATAAAATGATACACGTTGACATCAATCACCATTATCAGTGCCCAATTCAATATGTTCATATTCCCTGGAATACAGAATAAATTTTGCAGACACTTTCTGTCCTTGGCAGGTGTGGAGCAGTGTTCTCCAAGGGAATGCCACTATCTCCCAGAGTGCTGGAGCAACTTCCACAGTTCTCTGTCTTCTCTCTTCCCTTCCAGCTCACCGTCTTCCACTTTCAATTGGTGCACTCTCTCCTCTGCTCCCACAGAAGGCAGGGAGGATGTTGGCAGCCCTGCTTACTTGCAGCTCTCCAGCAGAAGGGGCAACCTCATGCAAGCCAACTCTGCTTAGCTCTTTAATGTACAAAAGCCAAAGTAGTAAAGCCATGGTATGGGCACAGCTCTCAAGACCAAATCTGCTGTTTGCGTGCTGCGCTGCCAGTACTTTTATGCCAATTAATGCTTTTCTGCAGTCAGGTGTTTTTCATTAGCAAGAAAAGAGAGATTCCAGGTGAGGATTTTATAAATGTGTTGACAAATGCCAACATTTTTTATTCAAGTTATGATTGAAATGATTGTAACCTCCTAGGGAAAATGCTAGGAATGTTCTTGATGTGGTTAGCAGGGGGAAAGAATGACTGAGGTTGCCAGAATGAACTCTTTGATTCTGCAGAAAACTGGACACCAGGCCAGAAGGTAGTTTGTTCACATACACATTGTGGATATGCAGCTTAGCACAGTGTGGTGTGTATACAAGTTTATAACTGAACAACAGAGGTGACATTCTGATCCAGGTTATGTTTTAAGCTAAATGCTTACATTCAACCACTTTCCATACCCTGAAGTCCAAATCCTAACCTTCTGTTATAGATACTATTACATATTATCTGCAGGTTCTTCTTCTCATCAGTAACAGAGCACCAAGAAACAGGACTGACACTTGTCAAATGCTTCTACCACCTTTCCTTTAAGATATATGCATACTTAACATGCATGTCTTTATGTTGCACAAGGAGACAAAGAATTGTACCTTTCATTTAGAGCAGATATTCGTATGTTTTTCAATAGCCCCAAGCTCTTGTTTTACTTACAGATCCAGTCAAGACCTCTGTTTTGTGTTGTACTATATGGAGCCCTTGCATACACTACTGAGAGTGGGTGTGTAGTTTTAGCTAATAATTGAACCTGTTCCTTGAACTGGCTCACAGGGGAAGCTCTAACTGTGTGAAATGATTTTCTGCCCAAACAGAGGCATAGAAATGGTAACACTAATCTCATCCTGACTCTCTCATATAGCGAAGCAGTGCCATTGCTGTCTCAGATAGTGTAGTACCTCATCTGGAAGTTGTATTAACAACTCTAGTAAGTTTAAGAAACAGCAGACCAAGAATTTATATGTAGGTTGCCACTAAAATGGAGGATTCCTTCTCTAACCCAAAAAAGCTCCCTTATTTTGTCTTCTTTTACACTGATTTTTATGCACTTATAAAAGTGTTCTATCATGACCCTTCATGTTTAGAGCATCATTATTTAGAAGACTAACCATTCTTCACACCGGGATTCTGTCAACAGTAATGCTTATGTTTTACAAGTGTAGGATTTCCAGACCAAGGCACTTAACAAAGAGCAAGAGCTGCTGCTGAATCCAGGGTGCACAGGTGGAGGACTTGCACAGCAGGAACCCAGTAGCCAGCAGCAGGGCTCAGTGCTGAGACCCCACTTTCACTTTACTTTTGGTCTGCACTGGCACCTTTCACACTACATTTCATTAGAAACCCTTGCATAAGACTCCAGCACTGTGGCAAAATACATTACCACAGCAGTAGAAAGAGGTCATCTGTTTTACAAGTACTACAACCCAGCAATCCTATCACTCCAGTAACCTGCTTATGTGTACTTTCCCAGTCCTTCTATTAATAACCTAAGCTATGAAACTGCAGTTTACTTTCTGTAGGTGAACACCTAACCTAGTAACAAGAAAGTGAGCATGCTCTAAAAATAGAGGCAATGTGACACTTAGCACTCCAAGGCCTGTGTGATGAAGCTCTGGTGCTTGTCAGTGGATGTGAAATGTGTCTCCTTTGTTTTCAGCTTACACACATATTAGAGAATGGCCCCAGAATTTGGTCTGTAACTGACAGAGCCAGGCTGAAGTCAATGTGAATGTTTCTGAGTCCCCCCTCCCCACCTCCAACCCCCGCTCAAAAAAAAAAAAAAAAAACCACTCTTAACTGCAAGCTGTCTAGAAACAATAGGGAGAAATTAATAAATTATTTGTCAGTAGAAGTACAAAAGAATAAAATCACTATGGAAAGAATTTTTACTTTCAAAAGCAGACAGATGCTCTGTTGTGGTTTTAAAGGAGAAGGGAGGAAATGTTGGTTTGGCCCATTTTGATCTCTAAAGGCTTGTAAATCAGTGATAATAAGCTTTCCTAGTCTAGCCTGGGAGAGGCTGTCCTGGAGTGATTCACATTTCAAAGAGCTCAGGATAAACAGAGCACGGCTCTCCAGTGTGTTCCTGTGGAGTAAGCAGGGCAGCACAAATTGGGGAAGACTGCTATTCAGGGTGGACCAAATCTTCCACCAACCTCAAAGCCAGCAGAATAACTACAGCGGAGCTCAACTGCTTTCATATTCCAGCCAAAATCACTCCCTTGTTAAACTCTGGTAACTAAATAAAGGATAAATAAACTAAATAAAGGCAAAGGATGATTGTTCTCTTGGTTTTGTTACTGGGTTGTATCACAGGATCTGTTTCCTCCAAGACCCCATAGGGCTTTGTCTTTTAGACAAAGTCTGTTTATTTGGTTGGACTCCGCAGAAAGACATTGGTCCTGAGAAACAGAAGAGATTTATGGTAAATATAATTCACCAACAAAAGGTAAGCACACCAATCCCTTTTATTAAAGCCAATTCCACAGTACAAGGAAGGCATAAGACAGGGCTCAGAAGGGCAGCAATGGAGAAGGGACCATAGGGCAGAAATATTGACTCTAAGTAGACCTGAAAAACTTAAGTCCTGTGTATGGAGGAAAGTTTTCCAGTATAATTTAATGACTACATTTTAACCAGTAAATAAGAATACAGTATCATTTTTTTTCTCATGACACCTCACTTGTTATACAACAAGAGTCTCAAGTGGGTCTCCAGTTGAGAGAAGAAAACAAAAATTACATCTGTATCGGTGCATCAGATATTTAACAAAAAACAGAGGTCTTCAATTGGATTAGCTGAGAACAGACAACAAAATCTCAAAGAGTTTTGCAGACTAGGCAGACACAGCAGAACTTGAAAGGCAGCCAGCTGGCATAAAAATTACTATGGAGTATCAGGTCTGGGTAAAACAAAATAAATGGTATAAACTCTCCGTCACAAAAGTACAAGAATTTTAGAATCCCTGGAGTAGCCACAGTTTTCCAGGGACAGAAGAGGTGTGTATAAAGACTGCAGACCTGCACAGACCACAAAGCTAGTGCTGAATTAGTAGAGCTCATTATTTCTCTCTCCCTATGTGGCTTTGGCATGGACTTTGCCATGTAGAACTCAACACAGAACTGCATGGCACAAGCTCAACATACCTTATACTGTATATCTACTCACATTTATTTTTGTCATAAATATGTGCCACCTTACTCAAATCTTTTCAGTAGCTTATAGAAACAGACTGACAAAATAGAAAAATCTATTCAGAGAAAAAGATATCATGGTAGCAAATGGGTAAAGTAGCCCAAGGAAGAGGTGGGTCATTAGCAATCAAAGGATGAGATTTTGCATTTTGTGTTTGGTCTGCGGACAGCAAAAACAGAGTACTTTGGAAAGACTGAAACTCCCTCCCTCTTATTTATGTTAAGGTAGTGTCTCGAGACTGCAGTGAGCATTGAAGTTCTGTTGTGCTAGACGTTCCACAAACATAGCGAGAGATAATCCCCCAGCTGAAAATAATTTGAAATCTAACCAAAAATACAAAACAGAGAGAGGAGAAACAAAGAGACAGAGATGGAACGACTTGGCAACAGTTACACAACAAGTCAGTGGAAGAGCCGGAGACAGAATCATGTCTCCTGCCTTTCAAGTGAGTGCCCTCACTGCTAACTCATGCTCCAGCTCTAATCCAGGCAGTTTATATGCTACAAACCCATTGCTTATAACACTGCATATACTGCTGCTCCCACTCTGTCCCTGAAAGGCTCTGGAAAATAACTCTCCTTTCATGAAGGTATAAAAGAAACATCGAAAGACAAAAATAGATTGTGTGGAAGGATGTTGATTCACTTTTTGGAACAAAATTCATATTCAGAACATTAAATGCTTTAAGGTAGCAAACCATGCTGAATTATAACCATCTTGTTATTCACGAGATTAGATCTACACACACACCAAAAAAAAAAAAAAAAGTTCTCAGAATTTAAATAAGATCTATAGAAGAAAACATATACAGGTCCATCCCAGTCCATCTTCCTCATCTTTATTTTTTACACACTACACACTAGAAGAACGAGATTATTTCTGAATTACAAGGCAGTAAATTCTGAAACAACTACTTTACAGACACATTCTGGAAACATCTTGTGGAATTTGCTTGTCAGGAAGGTCATGCAGTCAAACAAAAGTTGGTCTTTATGAAGGGTTGAATAACTTCGTGAATCATTACCACTAACATTTGCTGTTCTGTGAGGGTAAGTATAAAAAATCTTATGTTCTAGAGGCCAAGATGATTCTTTACATTATTCATTTTTAATAGAATGAAAGACTGTGAGTAAGGGATTAAGAAAAATTGTTACTATTGGGTATTTATGCATCTCTCCTAGTTCAGTTTGCTCTTGCACGTTTATGGTGTCCTTTTTTAGTTGTGGATTTATCCTTTTGGGGAGAGGTTTTATGTTAATGATGACAGCCCAGCATACGTACAGAATTTGTTTCAGATGCACACATTCTATATTTGAATTAAAAATAATAATAATAATAATGTCTTTTTGCTCTACAGTTGGTTCAAATCTGTAGTTGCATGGGGCATGAACATTTCATATTTTGTAAATCCCAAAACTTGGCAGCTTCATATTTTGTGCTGTATTATTACTGACTATAACAACACTTCATCCCTTAAAACCATGCCAAAATTAAATCTCAGGTGTGAGGCTTGCCACTCTTACAATGTTCACTTAAAATGTCAACAGAAAATCAAAACAGAGGTCCTTATCATTTATTACACACACAAAGAGAAATCTGTATACTGCCAAAAAAACACTAGAAAACATTAAAACGCTATTATTTCAGTAATTTGAAATTCAATATTCAGTATAATGATGATTCTTGGTTTCAAGTAACCTCTGGAGATGACAAAGAATACCATATTTCTAGCCAGCTCTCCTATGTGCTCTGCAGTACCTCTGGAGGCACATGCTTCTTCCTGTTGACAATCTAAAGGAAAACTATCCCCCTAACCTTCAATGCTCCCGAATTCCATATTCTTTGGCTGCCTAAAATGATTTAAAATAAATTATGCAGATACCCTTGGGTGTGTCTACTGCTGCTTATTTTACTCACAGAAGGAATATGACTAATTCTATTTTAAGGCCAATCAGTCCTGTTAGGTCATTCAGCCTGCATCCTGTATAAAACAAGGCACATAATTTTTGTCACTCCTATACTGAGCTCAATGAATGTTACCTGGTTAAAGCTTGCTTTTAAGTTTTTTGGTCTGAATTCCCCAAGAACTCCAACAACTGTTGTATCAACGTAGATTTTTACCTAGATATTGCCACTTCCTTACAAATCATTAATAAAAATTTTGGAGTTGACAGAGCTCCTACAATCCCTGTAGAACTATAGCAAAAAGAGATTCATTCAGTAAAGTTGTCCCAGGAAATTTGAAGAGAGAGACAAGAAATGTCTCCATTTACTACCAAACATAAGAGATTAATCACCATGATAATTTTAAAAGATGGAACTTTATTTCTAAAAGTTGAATTTGTCTGGGGTGTTTAACGTCAAGATATTGGTTTCTGAACAGCTTTTGTTTCATTGGTTAAAGAAATCTTAAAATTCCCACCCCATCAAAGTAGTTAGGACCCCTAAATAATTACAACAGCAGGTTCTTGTTATACCAGAGAAACAGAGTATTTTTAATCTCTCACTGTAAAGCATTTTGCCAGGCGTTCGCATACAGCTTGCATTTCTTCTCCCCAGTTTTCCCAACCTTTATGAAAGTGAATGTAACCTTCCTAACACTGGCCCAGCAAGCTTTCATAGAGAGACAAGATCAGCCCTGCCTCTCCATTGCCTCCATTCAGCCATGCTAATGCTCACATTAAGTTTCTTCATGCCTCTGTGACCCCTCACATTTGTTGGAATCCTGCTATCTGAGATGTGGTCCTCTCCTCTGCAAGCATAGCCAGCAATCCCAAGTGCACCCAGCTGTTCTCAGGAGGAATTGTCTTCAAACAGGCTCAGAGCAACCAGCAGCCCGCATGAACCAGGCTGCCTACTCTGCCTCACCACCATTTACAACCCCATCGAGTCATTTTTGATAACAGCATCCTACTACAAATGCCTGCTTGCTGTCCAAAGAGCTAATTCTTCAACCACTCATCATGTGCTGCAACACGTTGTGTAACACTTTTTTTTTTTTTTAAACTCAAGTGAGTTTGTGTTGTGTAAGATGAGAATGACCCAAGTTTCATTGAGTCATTTTCCTGCAGAGTTGGGGGGAGAAGTAGGCTTCAGATCTTTGGGGTACCTGTCTTGTAGGCTGGGTCATGGCAGGGATAATCAAGATGACTACATCTTTCCCATAACAACCTCTTTCCCTCAAGTTTTCAGAAATGTAACTACACTGGAGTGAACTCCAGCTGGGGTTGTGTTGTAGTGCAGATACCACACCACAAAGCTTATTCCAGTTTCAAGGACACAAACCCAATGAGTAATTTCAGACAAGCTACAGCAGCCTAAACAAGAACAAAGGGCTGGTATATATAAATAATAACTGCATCCTCTCAGACTGAAGACTCTAAGAGACGTTAAAGAAAACATACAGTTTCTGAGGTTTTTCACCTTAAATAGAAAGACTAAAACACTCACAGGCTGGAAAAATAGAGTCATCCTGCCGCAGGACAGAAGCAAAACAGAGTCTTTCAGCAGATCAGTATTCAGGCATCTCTCCTCTCTTTGCAGCAATTTGGTTGTGAAGCCACAGTCAAGCCCTCACTCAGGGCTGGTGTTTGGGTTAACCATTGCCAGATGATACTGGGTTCTGACTGCTAATCTTTGTCTCCTCAGCCTTGAGGCTGGTGGCCTCACCAGTAGTCTTCATCATTCCAGCTCTCTCCATCCCTGGACAGAGCGGACACCATCACTGTTACCTGAAGCAGGAGTTAGAAGTATAGTTTTAGCTTATCTGGAATAAAGCAGAAATTGCACTAAACATTTCCAAATCAATACTTTTTTTTTTTCCAGTTACTCAGTTTTATCATGTTTTTAGGTTGCAAAGTTCTCCACCTGCCTTTTCCTTATGCTAAACAATTGTTTAAGCTGTTTGACCACAAACAGTTAAGCCATTTCTGAGCACGTTGGCACAAAAGCGTGTTTGTAAAAATTTGCTGTTTTTTTTTTTTAATATATATATTGGCAATCTTTTTTGTTTTGTTTCTTTTGAACAGTTCAGCATCTCAGCAGGAAGTGGAAGAGAGTTAAAATTTGACCTTAGGTCAAAAATGTTTTTTGATGATCCAGTGAAAATCTGCTTTTCTGCTATCAACCCTATAAGATACAGAGCTTGGTTAGTATGCAATTAAATAGTTTGTCAACCAGACAGTGGATCATTCTGGTTTTCATTGTGTTAGCTTTTGAGGTTTAACACCATACCACTGTTCCTAGCTAGCTCTGCTCTGACTTTTCGTATGGTGAAATTAGTTATTTAGGAACTAGTTGGTACTAGAGTGCATGTTTCTATCATTGTCTAGGATAAATAAAACCAGGAAATAAAAACTTATAAACTGAGTGAACTGTTATGAGTATGTTAAAGTTATGGACTGATGCTTTCATTTATGAATGAAGTTGCTTTAAGTCATGATTTAATGAAAGTATAGCAAAGTGGGATTATCTTTGCTTTGAGAGAGGGCATTTATATCAATTTTATCAACACATCCTCTTTCAGCTTTTTTATTTAACCTCATCCAATACTCATCTTAGCTCATAACCTTTGGTATAATATAGAAGGCCAGAACTATCTATATTCACTGAATTGGTTTCTAAAAGGGAAGGAAAGAACAGTGTTTTAACATGCTGCTTTTTCTTTGTGAGAGCAATCTAACACTTTGTGGTTTTATCACTCACCAGGTGCTTACACAGGTGAGGTGAGGCACTCCAACCCGGAGCCTTGCCATCTTAAGATCTGCTGGCAGGATGCAGATATAAGTTGTAGCTTGTGCCCAGCAGGAAGCAACTTGTAAACACAAGATAAAGCAATACATACAAAGGCACTGGCAGAAGCGTGGGTGTTAAAAAAGTTAGCAGTTCTCCTGTCTGAAGTGGTCAGGCCAGCAGATAATTCTTTGGAGTAGTTTCTTCCGCTTCAAAAAGTACTCAAGTGACCTTAAGCTGCTGAGCTGGCAGCAGATATGGCTCGAGTTCAGTGGATGCACATGTCTGCACTGCGTGATTCCACCATAGGGACCCGAGACCTTAGGAAAGCACTTTAATTGAATAAAGCCATCCAGGGCATGGACAGCGCACAAGTTGAGTGGCTGGAACAGAATGAACTGAAAGAAGCACTGTGGCCTACAAGCTGTAAAACTGTGCTGACCGCATCCTCCAATCATTTTTTTGGCGCTGAATTACACAAAGTTGTCTTTTCTTGTTTTGTTGCACAGATATATGACAGATTATTCATTCATTTTTTTTAAAAAAAAGATCATACATAAAAATTATCTTCAGAATGTCCTAGATACACTGCTGGAAACAGCAGCTTAAAATCCTTTGCAGAAAGCATTCCTTTTTTTCTTTCCCTCTGCAAAAGAATATAACAAAAATATATTTCTTCAATTTGGAATGCATGTATACCTGTTTATCAATATAAATACAGATCCACATGCATACAGAAAATGTACGTATATTAAACTACTGCAAGGCAGACTTCCTAGAAGTTTTATTTTGGGTTTTACTATCCTCAGTGAAACAGCCTCAAGTTCCTGGAGTGTTTATAGATTGAGTATACAATGCATGTGAAATATCACTGATAATAACTGACATTGACAGTACCAGTTGCAGAATAATCAGTTGAAATTACTTACTCTCAAAGGCTATCAGTCTCATTTCTTTGCATTTTGAACGGTATCATAACCTTAGTTTTCATTAAACATATTTCTTATACTATATTTTAGCCAGGAGCAAGTATGTCCAACCCCAACTTAATTCTACATGGATGATTAAAAAAAAAAAAAAAAGTTATCCTTAGCAGAAATCAACTATAATTTTTGTACTCCACAGACTACCCCAACTCTACTTGAAAGGATTTGAAGAAGCTTGACCATGGGTCAAGTCAGAGATTCTTATGTCTTCTTCTGACTGCTCAAGGAGTGCAAATTGCATAATATTACAAAGTCTAAATCAGCAGGTATTGTGCAGTGAGGAAGTTTTTTGTTCATTTTTAATCAGACAAAAATAAAAATAAAAAAGAAATTATAAATCCTAAGCATCTTCACTACAGTTTTGTTTTGTATGAGCTTACAAATTCTTCCCCTGGTGAAATTAAAGCTAAAGAAATGAAGTAGGACAAGCTAGAACTGTAGTCTAACACAGTTCATATGGTTACTAAACAAAATCATATAAGAAACATGAAAATGTTATCTTAGCTTATTTAGACAGTATTGTAGGTCGTGCATTATTCACACGTTTAACTTGAGAGTGAAAATAGATGCTGGAAATTTTGCCTCACACTAATCCTTTTGGCTTAGAAGAGACTCTGTGATGCTGTTCCAGCAACATGCAGGCTAAAAGGCTGTCCTGTTTGAATGGGTAAAAGCAGCACCAGATGGAACTATCTAGTGTGAGGTTCTCTTAAGGCTTGAACTTAACCTTAAGAAGACCTTAAGAACACCTTAAGGAGCAAATATAAACTCATAACAGGCTAGATGCTGATTATTAAGTCTTGAACGAGTTACAAATCTTTTGCAGCAATACACAAGAGGCATCAGTAGCATTAACTTCAGATTCTGTTGTCCATGCAGTTAAGCAGACAGTGGACACTCCTGAGCGTTTTTAAAAGGCTGCTGCTCCTGCCCTCTGATGCAGACGGAGGACATGCATCAAACAGTTTTTTGGTATCTTGCAAGGCCCTAAGTCTACCTGAGTGTCACTCCAGAGATGCAGGCTATGCCTGCCCTGCTGGGTTACACTCCTTTACATCTTCTTTAGAAAAGAGAGAGGTTAATTATATAGATGGCAGTCTTCCATGTGAATCTTTATTAAACAAGTGGCCCAGCACAGTATTAGGAAGCATTATTGTATGGTTAGCATGGGCTCTTTACAGATATAAAGAAAATAGAGGTTCCTATTATCATTAAAAGTACCACATACCTTCCTGTAAAATGACAGGAGTTAAATTTCAGGGTATCCTGTGAATTCTAGCCTTGATAATATGAAATCTGCCTTTTCATAAGGCTTTGGCTGGAAATGTTATTTTTCTGCACAAATTGTGTTCTGTGGGAAACCGTTCTTCCTCTTTAACATAAGTGACTTCAACTGAGGAGTTAGGGAGGTTGCCATTGCATAATTCCCTGCTTCATCATACTGCTTTAAAGCTTTATATTTGTTACTATGCTGTATATCAAAATCATGATCATGAAAGCTCACCTGTGACATTTCAGCAAAGTCAGCAAGTATTGCTGCAAGAACCTTGAGTCTAAACACCTTATAAAAACACTTCCATAAGTAAAAAATTACCCATACTTGAAAGCCTGCTCAGTCAGTTTTTTATACCAAGATTGTCACTGAGATTCCTTAGAAGCTGTGGGTTTTAGAAGCATATTTTCATTTCTTTGTCTTATTTTTCTTTCCTTTTCTCTAAAAAGGGTTTTCTGCTCAATGAAACATAAATAGCAGATCTTTCTCATCAAAAGACAGAAAGATATGTTGGATAACACTGAATATATTCCCAAACCATGATTATTTTTAAAGAAATATTAAGGCTTGAAAATTTATTCCTTTACTCCAGTATTCCATTTTGTTTATCAAAGAAATATAGAAAAAAAAAAAGATAAAAAGGCATAGAATTGTTTTTGGTTTGCGATTGGATATGCTATATGAGCTATTTGACCTAAGAGAAACTGTATGTGACACTGAAACATGAAAATTTGATACTCTGGTGGAGCACCTCGTTGTAGGCAGTAAACTAGCCCCTGCTGGTAAATGCAAAAGTTATAAAAACCTCATTCCTCCATATTTCATTCTATCACACTGTTTTTTTTTCTCAAACAATTCAGTGCTTCCAAGTGCTTCTAGAACTTACATAATTCCAATATACATGTTTCAAAGCAAATATGGTATATACATTAATTGCACACATTTTTTCAAAGGAATCATGTAGGTCAGCTGATGTTAGCATCATTAGAAAACACTGTATACCAATTAGTTCTTTAAATGCTGATACTCAATAAGAAATCTGAGTGGAACAAGTACCTTTAATTTGCAATTAAGGACAGCTTTATCCCTCCATAAAAGCATCAATTCCTCAGTTTTAGCTTGGTTCAGCTTAATTCAGGTTTTAACTCCTCATCTATCTATTAGATAGATTAGAGGAAACATGACAAATCCTTCTATTAGAGGAAAACATGACATTCCTGTCCTAATACAAGTTATCTAACCTATTTTTTCAGATGTAGGGATTTTAAACAGGCCATGTGAGATTTCAGAAAGCCATCCTCAATTTGGAATCCTTAGAAGGAGCAAAGCCCGATGCTGACACTCACAGGTAACAGCTGCAGGTAATGATGATTCAGGGGAAGTTCTTCCATAGTTTTTATACAATCTTCTTCAGGATAGCTCAAGCTATTTTCAAACACATTAAGTAGATAGATTGGTGACTGAGGAAAAGCTATCTTTAAATGGTAATTGCAACTATTTTTTACCTTTTCTTTTCATAAAGCATTTCCCATTCTCCTTTTTGCTTGCTGAGAAATGCTGGTTAGTTCAGCAGAGTTTCTGGAACGTTTTTGGTGACATTCAGCATACAGAGAACACTTTCTATTGGCCTTTCATCTTCCAGGAGAAATCTTGTCTTCATGAAGTTAAACACGGAACACCAGCTGACTTCAATGGGGTGTTTGAGGTTCTTCTCTTGCATCTATTACCATGATATGTGAAAATCTTTGGGAATCACAACTAATAATTATGTTTACTATGCATGGGCAGTAATGTCATCCCTTTTACTGAGATGGAAACTGAGACAGAGAGAGGCTACACATTCAATTCTAAACACTAAGGGCTTAAATTCTTAAAGAAGTCTTCAAGTTTTTTTGTTTTCATTTTCAGTGAGTAGATGTTCCCTGTCTTTCAGACAGAGGAATACCTCTTCTGTTAAAAATTTCCCTATATTTGTTGGATGGCAAAAGTGAATTCTGGGAATGTCACTGCTAAACATTTTTGAACTCATATTTGAACTTTTTAGTTAAAAATTATGCTCAAAACTGAAGTCAGCAGAAAAGGTAGAGGTTCCAGCACGAAATTCCATATCAACTTTCCTGAACGGTCTTCTTATTCCTTTCTATCATAGAATCATAGAATATCCCAAGTTGGAAGGGACCCACAAGGATCGTCGAGTCCAACTCCTGGCACCACACAGGTCAACCCAAAAATTCAGACCATGTGACTAAGTGCACAGTCCAAATGCTTCTTAAACTCCTATGTTACAATCCAATCTGTTTAGACTGTCCCTTTCTATTACTTAGTCTCCCATGCAGTGTGGTAACAAATAGTGTTACAAAACATTTCTGTGTCTGGTGGCCATTAAGAGAGTGAAGGGCGTGGACACAATGAGCTTAAGACCGGAGTGTGAAGGGATTTACACTGGGGAGAAATCTATGCAATCAGAAAAGACTGTCTTAACTCCTTCCAAATGCATTGGTGATTGTGTGCTTTTTTTATTCATGTACACAGTGATCTCAGCCTTATGCAGCCCTGCCTCTTGAATGCCCGTATTTCAACTGAATAGGTTTCAAGTAGCCAAGAGGGTTATGAAGCTTAGTAGCCTGATAAATGCTCTAGTTTCTGACAAGCATTTTCCCACCCTAGTCTTTGAAAGCATTTTGTATGTACCACTATAAAGGCTAGAGAAAGTCGGGAGAGTAACTTATTCTATCACTTCTGTATACTTCAGGTGTTCAGTTCTCCTTTCAAATACATCTGGTGAGAGTCTCATTTGCAACCTTTGTCCGCAGGCAAGTGCCAAAGGCCTCTAGCAAGGAAACATTACTCTCTGAAAAGGCCTATGTGCAAATGACACTGCTGGTTTTTGGTAGCCCTTACTCATCTTTCCAGGGCCTTGCATGATGAGGGTGTACTATGGAAGACTTTCTACAGAAAACACCTGTAGCAAGTATGTACACAGGGATTGTTTAACACCAACAATGGGTATGTTTACCAGACCATGATGCATTCATGACATATATTTGCAGATATTCTACAGCATGAATTATATATGAATCACTTAACTTAAGAGGCATCTGTAGTAGACATTAAAAGGGGGACCGCCTGAGATAGCTGCTGATACGTCAGCTCATGAAGCTGAAGAAGGTTGTGTTTGCAGGATTCTCACAAGTCTTTTCTCTCAGGATATGCTTCTACTTTCTAATTTTAAATTTGAATCTGTCTGCTGGAGAATGACTCAGAGAAAGGTTGGGTGACTTAGTATGGAGGAAATTAGAAGTTCAGTCATAGTCAACCCAGACTTCTGATCCTGAGCCTGAGTCACATTAGTTGTACATACTGTAACCGCCACAAATATACAAAGAATCAAATAATTTAAAAAAAAAAAAGTATCTGGGCTTTCATGAAGGTCTGACTCTGGCTTAGTCTGGAACTGAAAAGGGAGACGAGGAAAAAAAGATCCTTCATGCAGTTTTTCCAGTCCTCTTTAATGAAAAAGTGCATACAGAATCTCGGCCTCACCATAACCATCAGCAACATTGTGCTTGGCTTCACTGGGCTACTCAGAAGTCCAAAGCATGTTAAGTATGTTTGGGAATCTCAGTTGACACAGTATGAATAAGGCTTCTTATTTCCTTCAAAAAGCATCATCACAGCTGGTCTCGCTTGTCATTCTCAGAAAAGAGGGCAAAAATGGAAGGGACTGAGAGACAAAGTAGTTTCTCTCTTTATGATTTTTCTAAATTAAAAAAAAAAAAAGTTATGGGCAAAACTCTTACTCCATACTACCATACTAATTTTTAAAGTGATTTAAAAATCAGTTGGAAAGATATTTTCCCCATTTTAGAAAGGGAGAAATGGAGGAATCTATGGAAATGATCTGCTTGCAAAAGGTCACAAATAGAGGAAGACAGAAGTAAGAACTCACAGGCTACCCAGCAATGCACTAGGAAATCCACTAGGAAATGGTGTTCTCCTACCATGCAGGGGATATCCAAAGCAAATTATGTCCTTTTGTAAGATGATTCTTGCTGATTCAGTTAAAAAAAAAAAAAAAACAGCCATGAGAATTCATCATATTACTCTTCCCTTACTTAAAAACTCATATCTTGTGCTAATTTGGCCCCACATGCCCCCACTAAAGACCTCTTGTCATTTTAAAGGTAAAACTGGGATGATACTTTTTTTATTTACTTTTCTTTGCTCGAATCTGAACATAAAGTTAATTTTCTGCAGTAATTTAAACCATGAAATACATAGGAGATCAGAGCCTTTACATTTATAGTTGCTGGAATAACTCCAGTATTCACGATTTCCTTATTTTAAACCTTTTTTTTTTTCCTCACACCTGGGGAACACTGACTTTGTGCAAATTTCACCTCAAAAACAAGACAAAGAAAAGGAGAAAGAAAGTTGCCTGAATATCCCAGAGAGATTCTGAGTTAGATCAGAAACTGTGTCCTTCAGGATGTGCGGGGATCTTCCCAGCTAACCAGTGAGCTAGTGTGAGGAGGTACCAGACTAACAGAGAATTACTGAACTCTTTTCTTGGAAATATTCCTCCTCTCCCCTCCCCAAACACACACACACTTTCACCATCTCATCTTCATGTAATCTTTTTCAAAAGATTAGAGAGGAAGTCAGGGACCTTTGGAGGCTCTCAGGACACATCCTCGATGAGAGGCAGGCTTCACTATCCAGACCCTTCTCAGCAGCTCTGCACTTTGTAACTCTCAGTAAGGGACATGAAAGACAGGTCTGAGGAAGAAAGGTCAGACCGCAGGATGCAAGGGGAGATGCCCCTGCTTCTTGAGAAGATAAAGTATCTATTGCTTCTCAGACTTTCTTATTTTAATAACTTCCCGTAGGAGCACAGTTGTACCCAGGACCATGTCTGCAGTGACAACAGCGAGGAAAGATGTACTCTGTTACCATTAAGAATGCAACAATGAGTGCTGCTGTCATTAATCAGTTACTTCATGGCTGATCCCACTGAAACCAGTGAGCGAGTGCTCTCAGCCGACGTTGAGCAGTTCCTTGGATGGCCTAAGGCAACAGTCCTGTTACACAGTCCCAAAATTATTGCCTTTACTTTAGCTGCAGCACTTGCAATAGTACTTCACAGCCTGAATCAGACAGCAGTATGACCCTCAGTTCTTCTCTCTAACAGAGAAGATGGCAAGTCCTTAACTTTATAATAGAGTTTAAAAAATAAAAGCGGGGAGCCTTTGAAATTTTAAATGGTGCCAAAGAAGATTGCTTTTAGGAAAGAGAAAGCCCACAGCAATATCCCAAGGCAGGTCTCTGACACTCCTGAAATCTGAATTTTTCCACAATCAAAGAGTCATTTTTCTATTTTCATATCAAACCCAGAAAAGTTAACAGCCTATTATTGTCCACTACACTTTTGCTGAGCTTAAATGGAAAAGGACCAGAAAGAAAGAAAAATCACGAGGCTACCCTCTCCATATATTTTAAATCTAATGACTGGTTTGCCTTACTCATTGTGACAGTGAGTCTCCTCTTTAAAAATTGTTCCCAGCAGTGCAGCCCTGAATTTTCTATTCTGTTTCTGCCCCTCATGGGGGAATTGTTATGATAAATTGGAGACCTAGTCTGAGATAATCTGTTCAATAGATATAGTCACTTACTCAACTATATGAGCTCTACTTCTTTGGATGAGTTTCTGGGAATAGGAGAACATGGGTTTGGAGGAAGTTTTGTTTCTAAGAAACTCAAAAAGATCTCTAGAGATCAGATACTCATGAGACTGCAACCACTCTACATAAGAAAAAAAGGAGCATCTTCTGCCCCCAGTGAAATGGGATGATGTCTCCCTCTCACCAAATAAACTGTCTATTTGAATGTTTGTTCAAAGAGAAACCACTTCTACAGCCTTCAAAAGCCACTTTAACAACTTTCTACATAAGTGACATGTAGTGCATTAGACTATTTTCTGGAAGTGAAAGTCTGGTGAATATTTTTGTGTCTGTTTGCTCAGGAAAGGTTTCATATGCAAGAGTTAAAGCAGTCATCCCAAAAATGCTGAATTCTTTCCTCCCGTTTATTAGCATTCCAGTCAGCAAAATTGCAGACTAGTCATACCTCACTAGTCAGACTACCTGAACAAAGAGCAAATAGTTCATGACAAACTTCCAAATCCAAATGAAGTGATTCACAATAACTAAAACTGAATAGCTGGCTATTCATAAATAACTTACACAGAGAACAAAGGTTAACCTTTGGAAAGTCATTTAGTACTCAGAGTTGGCCGAGATCTTTCTCACCCCTTAAAATAAAAAGAGTGACAAAAAAATAAATAAATAAAAAATAGCAAGCTTTGAAAGACAAGCAACCTAATCTCAGAGAGATGAGCCTTTAGATCATGCTTGAAAGGCTATTGCTGGCTGGGAGCAGCAATTACTCTGTGCCATTCTATGAGAGGTGGGACCCCTGTGCCAAAAGCAAGAAACAAGGCCAGAACAAGCACCAACTTGCCACTAGCAGTAAAGAATGCAAGAATGTAAAACTGCTGCTTTAACTAGGCATTTCCGAATTCACAGGGCTCTCTGCCTGCCGATTACTTCAGCTTTCTTATTCTACCTGGCTCCACACAGGTCTTTATGGCATACTCAACACAGTATTTGGTGTTTGTTTTTTTTTATTATTGCAGTAAACAAAGTGCTTGGTATCTCTGACCTATGATATTTTATTTCATCTATCCTTTTCCCCAGACAAAGTGTATGTGTGAATCGAATATTTGAGACTTTCTTGAGCATGATTCATGATTCATCATTCCAGCTGAGTAATATATAACTGTCTCTTCATCTCACACGTCTTGTCTGATGTTTTGTTCCCAATGTGACTTTTCATATCACATCTTAACCTAGTCTGTGATTCTTAAGAATTATTGCTGAATAAGTGTTACAATTTTCTTCTTTTTATAGGGAGCAATTTTTCAGATTAGATCTGTTTAATGAAGACAAAACACTTTTGATATATACAATATGTATGTTTCCTGTGATACATAAAACTGCCCGTGTGTGTGCATACCTGATCATGGTTGACCTGTATTCACCCATCTGTGTGGGGGAAGACAATGTTAAAGAGCTAAACTGTAGGGGATGGGATGTCATTTCACTGATGGTTTTGTAAGGGCCACCTGTATTATTACTACAGCTACATTTGTGATCAGTGTAGCAAAAGAGTCTGTCAGTTATTAGCGTTCCCAGAGGTAGCAAAATAGACACATCCAAAACACTGTCATCTTTTGATTTCCTTTAATCATATGTTTTAAAAGCCTGTGTCTTTGGAGCTGTTTTTAGACGAAGATATCAAATGGATTTTAGTAACATTTTTCTTTCTGCTTCTGCCATAGAATATACCATTGAAAAGAACTTAATGGGTGTGATATACATAGACTCAGTAAGGCTTAGCTTTGCTCTTCTTTACCTCCATAATATATAAAATGTTGGCAATCCAACTCCTGCCCCATTCAGTTTGGTTCAGCCAGAGGTTGTCATTGCCTTTACCTATCCAACCCCTGCAACATTTTTAAGCTAAAGTGAGACAGTTTAATGATCTCTCTGACGTTGATCACTCATGGACTGGAACATCAAACTTATAAAAGATCTCTTACATGTGACCTGCTTATTTCTGAACTAGCACAATTGATCTTTGATAAACTGAGCAATTTCAGTATTTTAATGCAAGTAATACCTCAGTTTGTGAGACAGACACATTACATAAAGCAGAAAAACCTTTCCAAGCTCTGTCTGCCAGACCACTGAGAACCAAGTAGTGAAGAGCAGCATGGGCACTGTTTAGATAAGAGTCATATCTTGGTACCTATACAGGACACAGCAGAAGTTCACCCTGATTACCTCATAAAACTTTACACTAAATTAGTACCCACTTAGCAATGTACAGACTTACCCAGTGCCCTGTGAGATCCCCACAGGGTAGGAAGGATCCTAAAGTGGAGGAGGGGCATTAAAAACTTCCCTTAATTGTTCTGCTTGTCTCTAATGAACATTACAGCCTAGCAGATTTTTGGCAACACATTGCTGAGGTATTATTTTAAACTTTGCTTCCTAAATCAAATAGCCTACTGTTTCAAAGCAATTTTTTTCCCTAGCCTAAGGATTAGCTCAAACATTAACAAAGCAGGCCATGGAGGGCTGTGACAGAAATGGCGTGTGGGCAGTGCTTTTGCTAATTTGACCTCTTTTCACAGAAATGAGAGGAAACTGTGATCTGAAGCTGACATTTCCTTAGAACATCGCCCAGCTTTCCTAACACTGGGACCACAATTCACTGATAACAGAGCTTTGAAGTAGCTGGAGCAGAGCCAGGAAACATTGGAAGTATTCTTCAGAGAATATCTGTTTCAGATTACCCCAATTTATAGTAAGCCACACATGCTAACTTTAGCATTTCTTCTGCCTTTAAAGCTTTTCGTCTTCTGACTGATTGATCTTGAGCCTTTTCCTTTGGCTCAGTACAGCAGCATTTCTTCTCCAAACATTTCATTCCTACTTTGCATCCAACTTCTTCCCCACCATGTGTCACTAGGTCCACTTATCTTTCTCATCCTCTGACCCATATTAACTTTTGCAAATATATGATTTTGCTGGAGCTGAAGCAGAAACTGTGCAAACACATTGCACTGGATAAGGTTAAGCTAGTGCATTTTGTGAGTTTTTTTTTTCTTGTTTGTTCACACCTGAAGCACTGTCTTCCAGTTCTACTCCTCTCCTCACTGCTATCAGAGACTGCATAGGGATGTGTATGCAAAAGATAACACAGACAAGAGTTCAGTTTTCTAGTCCCATTTGAACTGGAGTTGTACATGCTGCTTTCTTATAAAGCAATGCAAACCAATAGATGCTCTCACAAGTGAACCAACTGTTGGTGAGAATCTGATTTCCAAGACACAAGCACCACAGCATGTGGTGTTTCTTCATGCTAAATCTGATCCGAGCCCAGGTACTGAACATTCATGTTCAGCTGTAGGGCTTTACATGCACATCTTCCAATTTGGTTTCATACAAAAGGAATCCAGTCCGTGAGTACCACAACCTTGCACTGGTGCAAATCAAAGTTCAGTAAGAGATGATGGCTAGGAATGCTTTCTGATCCAGTCTGTAACACTAGTGCACTCCTTTAGAAATTCTGGCTGAAGAAGGGTGCCAGAATAATCATCCTGCACAGTAAAAACAGAGTGCTTATTGCAAGTTGTGGCTGTACAAGCATCACTCTTGTCTAGCCAGCATTGTGGCTGGACAAGCATCCCACTTGTCCAGCCAGCACTGCATGTCCGTGGCTCTGACCAAGCACCTCCAACGCAAGTAATGATACATTGTCTGCTCTTCCATCGCTCCACAGGACTGCCAGCAAACATGACTGCCCAATGCATGTAATCATGGCTGACTGCTAGGGCATGAATATTGATATCTAAACAGAGCACATTAAATCTTTGCCAAGTCCATGGAACAATCAGTGCCAGCATGGCTTTGCATCTAACCTATGGAAATATTTGATGTGAAAAAGTCTACAACCTAAAAAAAACAAAAACAACCAAAAAGCTCTGAGACACTGTGTTGCCTATTCCCCAACTGGAACTTAGCATTATCCATTGCTATACAGAGCAAGAAAATGGGGTGGCAAGCTGTTCTGCTATCACACACACATCTTGGAAATACTTAGGTTTGATATATCATATCAAAACAAAACAAAACAAAACAAAACAAAAAAAAAGCAAGCCATGTAAAAAGGTCCCTTCTTTGTTAAATACAACAGAAGCACCTGTCTTCTTAGAGGAAGCCAATATTTTCTTTTATCTCTACTGCTAATAATCCAAGTCGCTTTGCAATCTAATCAAAGTAGAAATAACAAGATGGACTTCTGAACATACTGGGTTGCTATTTTCTGGTCCGTCATCTACTGACTGTGACATTCTTCTCTGTCTGGGGCATGGGAAGATTTTCTGAAACAGTGGGAAGACCAGCTCATGCAAGGGCAAGGAAGGGACCCTACACATAGGAGGTTGTTGCTGTTCCTCAGAAGCCATGAAATAAACAGTGGTAACAAAAAGCATGCATCCATTTGTGTGTCCTGCTCACCAGAAAGGACTGTGTACTGCAGTTAGGAAGTGCAGTAGCTTGGCCACAGCCAGATACTGGCAGCAGCCTGGAAGCTTAGGATAAGCTTTTCAGAATTGGAAAGTACACATAACAGTTTGAAGAATTTTAAAAAGGTCCAGAGAACTCCAACTAAATCTAAGTGCTGCCGTTAAGCAAAAAGCAGTCTCGTATTTGCCCAGAATTAGGACTAACTCCCCACGTTTCTTACCCCTCAGCAGTTCTCATTCTTATATAAAATAGTGTTCCCAGTGGTTTCGGCAGGACTTCCTGTAAAAAAGTTACTGCTGAACATGAGTACAGATATTCACCCAGTGCACGAAGCCAGTAAAGTTTGGGAGAGAGTAACTTCCCTGCTGTTATCATGTGTTTCCGCTCCTTCTCTCCTTGTGAAATTAGACTATGATTTCACAAAAGTCTGTCTCCTGAAATTTCTGAGCTTTCTTTGCTCTCACAAGAACAGCCAAAAAAGTAATAATTTTGGAAAAAGACAAAAATGGAATGAATCCATTTTCCAGATTGAAGCAAGATTTTGAGACCAAATTTACCTACATTTATTTTCAGTGAAACAATATTTCTCTTGATGCATTTTATTTTGAATGGAACAAATACTTAATTACAAAAATGTGATGGATGAGAACTGATCTCACCAAGAAAACTGTAAGTCTTTCATTCCAGGTTGACATACATGATGTTTTTTCCTTCCATTTTTTGGTTCAAATGTAATTGTTCAGACAGCCATTTGGCAGATGGCATCAACATTTTTAAGGGGAAAAAAAAAAAAAGTTGTTTATCAAAAACAGTTGTAGAAGCAAGCAATCCTGTTGGGGCAGACGGAGAAACTGAAAATACCTTAAAAATAATGAAATTTGATAGGAACTGCACTCTCCATGGTGACCTAAGAAGTTCAGTAAAGACATTGTCCTTATTTCTAGTTTTGGTTGCCATCAAGATTATTTTCCCAATTTTAAAATATGCAGTACCTGAAAAGTTGTAACTGGTTGACAGAGACCTTTATTAGATGGCAGTCAAAAGGACTATTTGTCATGAAGAGTCACTTTCAGCTCTTTGAATTGCCTAAATGAGGGCAAACTAGTGCTAGAAAAGAAGTGGAAGGCTCCAGGCAAGAGAGAGGTGTCTGCTTGATCCTGGAGGTCTTTATTTACTGTGTTGCATGGAACCCTGTACATTTTAGTGCATTACACTGGTGAAATGTTACTCTATGTATAAACCAGAATTAAACTACCTTCCAAATTGTAAAAGCACATTGTTAACGGTGGCAAATTTCCCACACACCACTGCAACAACTTTTTCAGGAAGCTGCCATGCAGCACATGAGTTAAAAAATGCCTAAGTACCATGATGTCAAGTCAGGGAGAGGAGGGGTTTTGTCAAGGTCACACAAGGGTTTCACAGGGAAGGTGAAAACAGTTTAGTTCTCCTCTGTCCCAGTAAAGAGCCTTGACAGCAGACTATGGTCTTTCTCTGATGTCAGCCTCTGTAATAAATGATGTCTCCTTGGTGGGGAACTGCCCAATTTGACATCATTAGCAGATTTGGAATTGCTAAAAGGTTTAGGACTTCAGCATGTTTTGTTTTTAATTGAGCATGAAGCTGTCTTGGCAATAATACCAGAAAAAACCTTACACCCAAATAAAATCTGTTTGGGTTGGCTGGTCTTCATGAAGTGATTCAGAACAACAAAGAAGCACCTTCTATCTTCATGTCGGCACAGTTGTCAGGGCTAAATATTGTGGGCTGCACGTCTTTGAATGAGTGATTGCACAACATTTGCGAAAGCGCAAAACATTTGAAATGCATCTTGTGTGGGAAGAAAACAAATGGATAAACCCTTCTCCCTTTTGAATCTATTTGGCTCATTGTAAAAACAGATAAACTGCTGAGTAGAAGACAAATAAGTACGGTCATTCTTGCAGGAAAGTGTGCTTGTGTCACGCTCACCCTGGGTAAAACTAATATATCCTCATTTGGCTTTGGAAAGATTTCTTCTTGGTTCCTAAAATGAACAGTTGACAGTCCATGAAAGCAATCTTTAAAAATAAAAACACATTTCTAAGTTTGGAAAAATAACACATTAAACCCTGAACTTAAAATCATCTTTAATGGCACTATTTTTCCAGAGATCATTGTTCCTACTAGAGCACACAATTTACAATAACACATGCTTTTGAAGAGCAGAATCCAACAAATACTGAAAGACATTTCCCCCTTCTGACTCCTGGTTCCCCAGCTCATGAAGGCTTTCCACATGCTCCATATGCCACACGCTTCAATTTCCAGGATGTATATTATCCATAATTGATTTAATCCCTCAGCATTGGGAACTGTATCTGTATAATAAATGGATTGTGTCTGTTTCTTGTTCTCCTCACTCCCATGATACATGCATTTTACACAGACGACTAAGATGTTTCTTCTGTAGCATCAGCAGATTTATTCAGTAAGAGTCCAGTCCCACCACATGGGAATTTTACTGCTCACTTCAGCAAGAGCAGACTTCCCAGTTTGCAACTGTACATCTAATGAAGCATTTTCACAGATGTCTTAAACCAGTCCATGAAGTGCCATTGAAAGGGTTGCCTTGCCTTTTCCCTGTGTACATTCTTGCTGCCATCCCTATAAAAATTCCACTAACTGTATGGCCCTGTAGTCAGCCCAAATCAATAAGCTGACCTGGCAGAAAGGGAACTCTACCATAAAACAAAACAAAACAAAAAGTCATCATTTTTAGTCGGATCAGCTTGCTTTATGACTGTTAGTGCCAAAGCAAGGGATGGATGTGAGCACCTAGATAGAGGCAGCAGTGAAAGTAGAACAGTTGCTTCTGTAACAGCTTGAAGTCAACTCAGCCTTGGAGGGCCATCAAGAAACATCCTTCAGATGTACTGGACCACATCATTTGCTGATAAATCACCACAGTTAGATCACTGTAGAGGTCTGGACTTAAACCAGCTAACAATTTGACCCATTATTGCCAGTCTCCCCATGAATACAAATATACTAGGTAGTTCTCCAGTGAGAATGAAATATATCCTCACCACCAATCATTTCTGTTTTCAGAAAGGTCTAATTAAGAAGATGAATTCTTAATCACATCTGACTGCAAAACACATTGTACTTATCTGTTCATCAGCCCATAATCATGATTCAACAGTAATTCTGACTCTACCCCTGAAATGGCAATTCCGTCTATCATTATTACTGCTTTTATTTTAAAAAAATAGCAAATAGAATCTACCTATGTGGAATGTAGGAGGACTGTTTTCCTTTCGATATTAAAAATTTATCTTGTAAAATAAGTAAACATTGGCTGAGCCTCAGAGTTGGTATATTGTTTAGGAATGCAGCCTTGCACAGAGCCAAAGGCTTTTCAGAGTCTTAAGAGAAACCTCAGGCACTGGAGTCATCCCCAGTAAGTATATGAAAATGATGTGTACGTGTGTCAAAATGCTCACTTCAACTGTGTGAATATGTCAACATGATTTGAGCTGGTAGGAAGGCAAAGGCTGTATGAAACAATAAAAAACACTTTTTAAAAGGCTGTTTTCTCAGATGTATTAACTCAAAGGAAGGAAGGAAGGACGGAAGGATGGAAGGATGGAAGGAAGGAAAATCAATGGAAAAAAAAAAGGAAAGCTAAAGTAGAAATTAAGAATGAAGTCCTGCTGCTCTATAAGACAAGGTTAGCAGTTTCAAGTACAAAAAAATATAAATAAATAAATAATCTGGAATGCCATACACTCTGTTCATTCACAGCTAAAAGCCATAGCTGTCCATCCTTCTCCAGGACAGAGTTTAAGATAAACTTTACCTTGCCATGATGTGCCATGGCATCCACCTAAATGAGTTAGGCAGTCATAGATACCTCTCATGAGCACTCTTATGATGAAATATCCCAGGTCAGAGGAGCCTGTCTCAGAGATAACCCAACCACTACAGCAACACACCACAACCAAAATGAGGCTGATGTTAGGCTTTGAGAATCTGAAGAATGCTATGCTTTCCGTCTTGATTTCTTTTTTCCATTTCCTGACAAAAAACAGCATTTTTACACACATAGAAATAAAAACACATTTCTCCCTCATATTTCTAATACAACTGAGCAATCGCGATGACTCAAAAGCTGAAATTCATGACCTAGCTGGAGACTGAGCTCCTTGAATTAGAGTAACATGAACAAGATATATTTGATGAAGATTTCTGGCTGGTAAGGGAAGGATAGAAAATGTTTATTGGCCTCTCATTTGTACAGTGAAATAACTTAATAAAGGAAAAGAATTTTTTATCTGTATAAGTGAAAGGTAAGATACAAGATAATGATGTGTCTGACCTCAAAACAAAACAAAACAAAAAAAAAGCAGATCAAAATCCATCTGCACAGATTCAGTAATGAAATGGCTCAGTAGTCATTGCAAAAAGATGCAAGGATTTGTGGTTAGGGAATCAGATGGGAAAATAAGATAGATATGAGCAATTCTGCCCTGAGTAGTGAACTGCCATAGCAGGTAAAATGAATGATGCAAGACGTTTAACAGAAGTTGCAGATGTTTAGCCACCTAAAAAAAAATAAAATAAAATAACTACATATTGTTGAAACTCAGTAGGGTTGCACCGATGACATTCAGACTTGTAAACTTATTTTAGTAAAACATTCAGGGAGCTTACTAGCACAACAGGAAAAATATTTTCTCCTCCTTTTTCTCAAATTAATGAGAAGTCACTTGGAATAGGACAGAATGGAGACCACCAGCTTTCCACAGGTGATGAGAGTAATTCTTTAGGTTCTTCTGTTCAGGCTTGCACGCTCCTGACTATCATTGCAAATTCCTTGAAATATGAAATGCAATTCACAATATATGCTACAAAGATATTGAAAGGAGTTCATTATGAGCAGAACTACGTGTCAAGTCACATGAAAACTAGCATTTTCACCTGCATAATATACAGTCATCGTGAGTTTCACACTTCCTGTTTCTCACTGAAATTAAGTAACAATAGACGAAGAAAAATAGTGATACCAGAAAATATAGGGCGCTTAATACGTATCATGACAAGAGCTGAACAAAAGATTTTGTCAAATCAAATCTACCAAAGGATTTTTAGAGCAAAAATTTCTGCACTGGGCACTAGCAAAGGACTTCAAGATTTGCACTGTTCAGTTCTCCGCAAGAAAAAGCACTGAAGTCCCAGAAACACTCAGACAATTCCAAGAAGAGCACCTGACAGTCACTATAGGATGGAATTACACAAAGTTGAGGTAAGTTTTTTTTGTAGTTTTTCTGATAATTCTTCTGTCTTTGTGACTTTGACCTAATAGTCAGTATCTGTAAATGTTAAAGGAAGTAAACCAAGTTTTGAACTTGTGCCTCCTCTATAAAAAGTCATAAACATCCCCCCATTTTAGCTCATACTCTTAACATAGATAAAAAGAAATCTGAAATACCTTATGAAACACATGTACGGATGACATAAGCACCATTACAGTCACAAATGTAGCCAAATTCTAGAGTCTTCATTCAGTAGGGTAAGGATAATTACAACTACATGTGTGTGTATATATATATATATATATATATATAAACAAATTCAGGTCCACTGAAACATCCTGCTTTGGTAAAGGTAAAATATTGCATTTGATTTTGCCTTTTTAATATTTTTAATCTCCTTATATATATATATATATATATAAACACACACACACACCCCTTAAAAAAAAAAAACTTTCAGAGGGAATTTCTCATTGTTTTTTATTTACAATAAGCCCAATATATAAATGAAATTTACCTCAATAACCTCAAAATAAAAATGCATTAAGATAATGGGACATACTCTTCAACCTTATCAAAGCACAGCATTTATTTTTATTTCTTTATGAAGATTCATTTAAATTAATTATTAAAATCCTTAATTTTTCAGCACCCCTTGCCCAGTCAAATATCCATCACCCCATCTCAGAAAAGTAACATTAGCTTTACTTCAGAGTATTTTTATACATCAAAGGAGCAGAAAGTCCATGTAGTGCTAAGAGCAACCTCCTGCCTGTCAGGACATCGTTAGCACTGGCTGGCACGGAGGTAGCTCGTAGCCCTTTTTCATCTAACAGCTATTCGATGCAGCACATTTGTTATTCTTCGCTGCTGCCAAGGAGACAATCTGTTTTTCATTTCCTCTGAAGAAGAGCACAATACTATGAGTAAAACATCAGATATAAGTAGACAAAATGGTTGAGTGCCTCACTGAACAGAGAAATGGATCTGTCCCAGATATGAAGAATAGCCACACACCTGAGAAAGAGGAAAAGGAAGAGAAAAGCACTACCCAACCCACTGGAGTGTGCAGAGGCTGTCACGAGTTATCCTTTCGTCTTGCAGGTGGGATACTTCCTAGGGCTTTTCCAAACTAATTATGTCCTCTCATAACATCTGGAAAAGAAAACATATGTATACAGATCCTGCATAATGAAGTAAAATGTAGCTTGAGATGGAAAACCTGATTCCCGCACATTTATAGATCTGTACACAACCCGGACACAATTCCCCAGCACTTTATGTCAATTATGTGTGCACTCGTATTTGAAAAATGTCCCTTAACTCACACAGTGAGTTTGTCAAAAGCCTTTTGCTGCTAACAGCAAATATCAATTGATTTGTTACAGTTCATTAGAAGGGAACATCTGGGAGCAAGGAAAGCTGAATGCTCATATTCCTCTGAGCCACTACTGTGAGCAGCTCCGCCTCACCCATGAGGTTGTTTAGGGCTGCAGGACCCTGCTGGAAATGCAAGGATCCTCTAAAAGAAAGCAAAAGGGTCAGCTATTGACTATCTAAAGCTTCTGCTTCATCTCAGGTGGGTGCATTTCCTGTACCACAACTCACTTCTCAGTCTTCTCCATCAAAACTTGGTAGCTTACTAAATACAGTATTGCTATGTCCAGTAACAGACCACAGGCTTAATACTATCTCTGCGAGGCCTCAGACCTTGTCTGAACTCGTCTTACCCTACCTAGAGCTTGCTTTCAGATTTATCATTCTGCAAAAACAATTTATTTTTTTAATAACCAGATGGCTGTTGCCTAATCACCACCTTATTTTGCTTAACTTTATTTAACTGTGTTGTACAGCCATCACTTTTATTGAGACTGTCACAGCAAACAGCCCTTTTGTAGAATGAAATACTTATGAGTGCAGCACAACAATATAGTGTGGGTGAATACAGGCAAGATATGGAAGCAGGAAGATGGAAAATGAGGACACAGGCTGCAGTGCAGAGCAGTCCAGGCATTGGATGGCCAGAAAGGGACATAAGACAGCACTGGAGGTCCTGTGGAAGGCAACATCCCACCAAATGAAGAAATGTAGACCTGAGCAATGGGCTGAATGGGCTCTAGGGGGGGGACAAAGCGAACAAACAACAAACATCCACCAGATGTAAGATGCTCCAAACAAAAATAAATTTGGGTACAGTGTGGAGCTGCAGACTAATGAAAGAAGCAAATGTTAAAACATGTTAGGGAAAAAAAATGTAAAAATAATCCTAAATGTATGCTAGGGTAAGAGGAAAAAGTCTTCAACACTGCCATCAATGTTCTCCCAGTGGAGGACCTGGGACATTCATGTCACACCATAACTCCTCTTCCTACCTTTCACACACAGATGATCTTCATACATGTGCTGGAGCCCCACAAATGCAAATGTGGTACGTCCATCCATATTAGTGATTGATTGGGGGCAGTAAATTCAGCACTGCCAGCAAGAGGAAGATCCTCAGAATTTCTTACCAGCACAAGGGCATGCCTGCATTGCATTTTGTGGGCTGAAGCCAGGTGGCTCTGCTTGTACACCAAGTCTGCCAGACATGACCATCTCCAAACGTGAAATCATACAGTCATGGGTAGCCCAGCGGTAAGCCCGAGCCCAAGCCCTGCTGACAGCCAGGTTTAGACTACCTCAGGTTCAACACTTCCCTAAGGTAGCCACAGTGCTCTGATTACAGCTGGCTGGCTCAGAGCACAGGCTTCTGTCCACCCACAAATCACCTCAGACCTTAACTCACTCATGAAAACTATTTGCATTCCCACTCTTTCCTTTTTGTTTATTCCTCGCTCCCTCCACCCCCCTCTCCCCCACCCTTTTTTTTTTTTTGTCATCTCTTCAGGTGTGTCTCCCCTCCAGGAGGCCACCTGAATGGTTTATTAGCAATTAACACTCCCTATTCTTTCAGTAGCAGCTAAGGCAACTGCAACACTATTAAAAAAAAATGTTATGAAGGGATCGCAGAGTTCTTTGTGAAGAGAGAAGAGGGTGACCATGGTTGGTCATTTGGTCATTCCAAACACTGCAGATTACTGCAAGAAGCACACCACCCCTCACAACATAGTCCTGAGCACAACATAGTCCTCAAGCTGATTTCCGTCTCATCACCAATGTTCCCATGAGGAACAATGCTCATCAGCTACAAGAGGCAAATGAATCTGTTGTTCTCTTGAAGAGCACATTCAAGGTGTTGCCTGGATGGACTCTACTCCATGAATGCTTTCAGATAACTGAAGATGGAGGCATGGCTCAGCAATGCCAAGTGGCTCAGTCTAACAACTGTCACAGCTGACAGTGTCAGGGGGAGGTTTACAGTGGTTCAGCAGTTTGGCTTTAACCTTAACATTTTGGGTGGAGACTGTAAAGAACTGGCAGCTGATGATAGAAATGGAATGAAATCAGAATATCTATCCTTTGTTTATTCATCATCTTAAAATATTAACTGTGGTCCAAGTAGCCCTCCACACACCCCACATCAGAGCACTGGAGCTTTTAAACGTGTACAAATTCAAGACTGGCAGCATCTTGAGTCCATCTCTGAATTAACTAAAACCCTTCTCCTTAGACCGTTAATGGATACTGACAAAATGAGACCAGAATCTCAGCTAGCCTCAGCTTTGTATTTCTGCCCAAATCCAAATTAACATTGGGTGTTACATTACTAAAATGATCCCTAATGAACCCAGGAAATGGCACCCTGGATGAAGTCATTCAAGGCCTGATTCCAGCCAGCAGGCCTCCACCCTAAATATAAATAAATATATATAAATAAATTTAGGGCCAACTGTCCTTATTAGGGCAGTCTATGTTACAGTACCTAAACAGATTTCAAGTATCCCTCTGACTTCAGTTTAATATCTCTCATCTCTCTAATTATTTTCTTTCAAAAAGAGCTGTACACACAGCATCCATATTAAAATCATAAATGTCCACAACACTCCTAGAGATCACATCTGCAGTTTTCTTTGTTCTCTTCAAGGAGATGGCTGCCAGCAAGGAAGATTACACGTTGCCTTAAATTTTCCCAGATTATGTCTGGATCAAACATTATGTTTCAGCCTCTTGTACGCATGAAGAGGGCAGCTGGAACATTTCAGATACAGATGTGAACCTTCCCAGAGTTAATTATTCACGTCACAGTTTGCATCTTCGATTTGAGTTACCCAACTTGTATTAAAGCCCTACATACTGTGCACTAACTTTGTTGTGTCAATACCTTTTGAGGACTGCTGGCTGCAACCAGTGCTTCGGGCATACGTTCCTAGACACGGTTTGGTTTGTGTGGTTAAAGACTGTGAGCCTTTTACCAGTATAGCAGTTATTTAAACAATTAGCAGCACAGAGGAGACTAAGAACAGCTCTTCTAAATACCTTTCTTTACTCTCCATCTTCCCTCATACAACCTCTCCCTTTTTGATGTGAAATTCCTAACCTGAGAGTAAGCGAGGAGACAACAGCACTGTGCAGACTGCCGTGTGCACTGTTTCTACTGGAACTGTAAGACAGTTTACCAAAACATTTTTGAAAGATGACCATTTCTCAAACCTGAAGGAAAAGCCAGTTCAGCTCTCTCCCATGTCATCCACACACATGTTACAGAAAAGCTGTGAGGTGTTTATGATGATCTATTTCAGACTTCAAATGTTCTGGTCTCATGGTCTGACAACTGATTGATATGTGCTTTTGTGGACTTTTTCCTCTTGGATTCCCAGTAAGATAGCCCAGTATCCACTTTCTTGACCAAATGCCATGGGAAAGAGGGTGTGCAAAGACAGTTCAAAGGCTGATGTATGAATTAAAAAGAAAGAAGAAGGAGGCAGCTTTGAAAATCATTCAGCACGACTGTGCACACTAAATATATGAGTCTTTTTATCATGTAAGGACACTTCCCTCTCTGTGCTGGCCTCATACCTTGAGATGAATTTTGCTTTGAATAAGTTTCCCTGGACATGTCTGATTCCTAGGAACTCTTTCAAACTTATTGTCCACTGGGATCAATTTCCAAACAAAATCCATCACACTCAGGGCATAGATTTCCAACTTTACAAGCCATTAGTTAAGCTGGAAGAACAAATTGCAAAAACTACTGTAGGTTTCCCTAAGCTCTTAAGTTATATGATCTTGTCAGTGTATCAGAGGCCAGCAAGACCATTACTGCTGGAATAGCTAATGAGAGGCTGAAAGGAAGGATGAGCCAGCCACTTAGGATGTGGAGTAGTCACTCAAACTCCCCGTGAAACTTCTAGGATTCCCTCTGATTTGATGAGGTGCTTTTCATCCACCACTTACTGCAAAGACACATTTTCTCAGTATAATATCGCAAAACATTTGGTAGCTTATAGAACTGCATTACCTGATTCGTATCCATAACACACTTCACCCATAACTCATAACCCATAAATCAATCCCTTTCTGAGCTTCCAGAAAGGTCAGTTGGGTGTGCATGTGTTTGAAGCTAAAAAGCTACAAGAAAGAAAAGAAAAGTTGCTTAAATATCCAAACTAAAGATCCTAGTTTAGAAGGGGGGAACAGGTTGTTAGTCCTGTGTGTCCCAGAACAGGAATAACATAGCAAAAACTGATCTTGCAAAGTATTCAGTCCAACATCTGTATGAAAGGTATCACTACAGTTATCCAAGCTATCCAGAACTAATCTTTTCAGACTGGATAAAGGGCTTCTGATGCATTTGTTTTTATACCCAGTCATTAAACACTTCTCATGAACAGCAATTTTTGTTAGAATTCCTCATTTTTGAGGATCTCCAAAACACCATGCAAATGATAGAATACTAGAAATTTAAACAGGGAGACAGACACCTTTAAAATCTATGTTTACATGTTTCTGTCACTGAAATGTGTGCATAGATTTCAATTTGATTTACCTTGTATTTCTTACATTTGTAAGAGATGGAAATAGCTCATTAGTTCTACAGCTTAAAACCTGTCACAACAAGGGAGAGCAAGGTAAACTCTGGTAAAGCAATGCCCTGCACAATAACTCAGGAATCTGTCAGTGCATATTTTGTCAAAAGTTGATAGGAGAAGGGCAGAGATGGAGAGAGATCTCTTACATTACATCTTGCTCTCTTACATTAACCAAATATTTCCCTAAACCTAGCAAGATGCTCATCATACCGTTGCTGATGAAACCCCTGTACCTGTGGTGCTCACACTGCTTACAAGTTCAAGCATCTAAGGAAGTGCAGAACAGAGATCCGAATCCAAAAACATGTAATGGATGTTTCCTATGATAGTCTAAATCTGACACCAGAGATCAAGTAACTACTGACCTCTGGTGCATCTACCGTCTGCAGGCCATGGGAAACAGAAAACCAATTTTGGCCATAAAGACTTTTGTGATAGTAAGAAGGAATCACAAAAAGTGAAACACACTGTGTGTCGTTATCACAGCCTATATTGGGCTCAGTTGTAGGATGGACAGGCTTTTATTAAAGATGAGTGAATTCTGGGAGCTGCTAAAAGAACTCATTCACCCAAAGCTCTGAGCTTGTTACTGCTTTCAAGCAAAAGCTGGAAGGTTTTCAGATGACAAGGAAGAATTTTGTAAGCTGGGACAAGAGAATCTTAATCCTTTTTTTTTTTTTTTTTTGATCCTGCGAGCAAGGAAAATTCAGCAGTTTTAGATTATTTGAAGTTTATATTTGGACAGATCATCTGGCACTGACTGTGACCACCTATAGAAATGCTTAACTCTTACCTCACATGATTTTTTTCTACTGAAAAGCTTTTTGAGATTAGAGGTGAAAATACTTATATGAGTTTAGTTTGAGATTTCCAGAAAAATAATTTCACTAAACAAACAATAACCACTATAATAAAACCAAAATGCCAGTGATGGAGTGCTTTAAGTCTGGCATTTATTTATTAATATTTTATGATTCCACAGAAAGACAGACATCCCAAGTTTATTTCAGTATTTATCAACATCACTTTAAACCATGATACTGCTTCATTGGACTGGACTATGTATCCAGTTAATTGTGTTTCCTGTAGGACCAGGAAAGGGGTTCACAGACAGACTCAAGGACTTGATAAGAAGGGATAAAAACTGGTAAAAGGGTATCTCCAGAGGAAGAAAAACAGCACACTATGGTAAAATACCCAAGTATACCTGAAGAGGAGGGGTACATTTCTCCAACATCAAAGGTGACAGAGCAATGTCCAATTCAAATGTCTAAAAAGTGTAACAGCTGAAAATTAAAATAAGCTGTCAGTTTGCTAAAAAAAAAAAAAAAAAAAGGATTTTTTAATTCAAAATAAAATGGACTAACAATTTGCAGATGTTTGGAAAGAAAATGTTAGGGTTACTTGTTTTCAAACCTCAAGCCCTCCCTACCTTTGGTATTCCACTTGCATTTTAATGGCTGTGGTGGCTTTCTGCCACTGCCTGCCCCCTCCATAGCACAAACCTCATGAGTTGGCAGGTCCCACACTCACTTTTGACTTTGAAATCACAACACTTCTGTCATCCTCAGAGTTAGGCAGTGGAGGTAGGGAGAGAAACCCAGGAGCTCGTTATTTCTGGACAAAAGGAATTTATAAAGCTAGAAAATCAAATGTGTATTTACATACATATATATCATACAAAAAAAGTTATACTGGAAAATACTGTGTTGGTGGAATGGTGGAAATCTTTAGTAGTAAATTAAATCCTTAGAGAAAGGAATATAAGACAGCTTTTGGGATTTATGTTAGCAGTTTCTAAAAGCACGTGTATGAAGCCAACCTGTATTGCTAAGCCAGAAATGGACTATAAACAATGATTGGAGTCTTTAAAGTTCCTATATCAAGGCCAATCCTTCCTGTTCCTAGGGAAACAGCAATGCTAGTGACCAGGCAGGTCAACTCCATGGAAGGTGTTTGCCCTCACCCAACACAGGATCAACCTCAGCCCTCCACAATTTCCAATAGAATTAAACAAGCAGATACAGGACATTAATCAGTGCAAGAAGAGAGCTGTCCCTGCAGATGCATCCATACACCCCCCTTTATAAGCCTGTCAGCCCTGAGCTCCAGCTCAGAGTCCCACCTATAGCACTGTGCCTCTGCTCTCAGACAAACCTTAGGCAAGGAACGACATGGCTACTACCTGTTATGCCTACTGGTATTTCTTTTAATACTGTCCAGTTTATACAGGTCCTGTTATCCACCTAGGGACTTTCTTTACTTTTTTCCTCCATGACTGGAATATATGGGATTTTTCCATGTGGAACTTTTTTTTTTTAACCTTAAGTTTTACAAATTTGGCTCCCTGACACACCCAGCTTCCTCAATGAAAGTGGAAAAATCAAACTTCATTATCTTTTCAACAGATTGTTTTCCTTTCTGAAGTTTTCTCTTGGCAAAAGTACTTATAGGAAAGGGGAAAGAAATGCTTTTTCCTGACAAATCTTACTCCCGACCAATGTCTTCTACTTCTGAAAGAGAGGAATGGGGGAGACTTCCCAAAAATTGATTATTGGCATGGAATAGATATTTTAAGTGTGAATGAGAATATAAAAGCTGAGATAATTAAGCTTTTTCACAAAATATTTTCCCCTCTCCAGCTCCAAAAAAGTGTGCATTATCGTCTTTACTCTAGTGTTGTTCTGATGAAAGTTTTTCTTCCCCTGTTTCTGACAACCTGGGAGAAGATCAAGAATGGTGGTGATGAACACCAAAGACATGACTACAGCTGGTTGTATCAAAGCACTGGTAGAAGATTTGCTCAGACAGCTAAGGCTTGCCCCCATTGAACCTATCTATACGGGTCTTTCTTCAGAAATGAACTTTGGAGCCCAGATCATTCTGAAACACATTCAAAATCACCCTGGACACATTTACAATATACACTGCAAAACTGCACAGACTTTTCCAACTCAATCTCTTAACCATTTGTGCCACCTAGTGAAAAAAAAAAAAAAAAGTTTGAGAGAAGGAAGATGGATCTTAGCCTCTCTTAAGAAAATCTTGCAAACCAGCTCTCAAGAATGCTTTGGTAGCCCAGAGCTTTTGTCAAATGCTGATGGACTGCCAGCTTCAAATCTTAGAATCACATGCAAATGAATGTGACCTGTTAATCCAGAGCCACCAAATCCTTTTCTGTGTCACAGGGCGAATGAAATAGCTGGGCCCTACCCTCATCCCCTCAGAGTCCCATAAGCAGAAAGTGTGTGAATTATTCATTACACCATTGCAAAGTCATCCTGATTTTAGGGATATAGGACTTAACACCTAAATTCAGACACCCCAGTATCTGCTGTTCTGCATGAATATATTTCAAATGAACATCTACTTGATTGTGAAAAACACAATGGTATTATCCTGGGGCACAGCTTCCTAAATAGCCTGTTGTTATTTTGGGACCATAACACATTATGAAGACATAGCATTATTCATAGCAATAGCTGTGGTGAGGCCCCAGCCAAAAAAAGGGCGGGGGGGGGGGGGGGGGGGGGAGTTTGAACATAGCTCAGATTTACAGTCTAATCAAATAAGAAGAAAAAGAAATCCTCATTTTACAGGTTAGAGCAGTAAAGTCAAAGTCAGGCAGGGTATATTTTAGGCCAAACCCAGCCAGCAGTGACAGTGAACATGTCTGAGGCTCAGGGTATACATGGATATCTAGATGGTTTAAGGACCTGCATTGGTTTAGTTCTTCCATGGCTGTGATCTGTAAGGAGCCCCATGTCATAGAAGAAGGATTTTGGAATGCGATAGATTTCTCATGAATCTCTACCCCCCTTAGCCACTCCTTTCCAAATCTTTACCTACTGAAGGACCCGTTTTAGTACTGGCAGCTGTGTAACCCTCAGATATGACTCAGGCTGCCGTTGGGATGAGCACACCCTGCTGGCTTTGCAGGGCCAGGCTGTGCATCCCCCAGCCACCAACACCAGTCCTCAGAGATACTGTTCTGCTCTGGAGGGGGAAAAGGGCACTCACACCATGGGCTGCAGGTGACAGGGGGCTCAAAGAGCCACTCAGATCATTTTAATCTTACATCTAGGTTGCTCATCAGGCAAAGCACCTATAAAAGAGAGTCCAAGGGATACCTTTTCCTTGGCCTCATGTCCCTGGACTGCTTCCAGCACTGCTCAGAGCAGGAGCTGAGGAGGACCACAAGGGTTTGAAGTCCTCAAACCTTTCAAAAACATTAGTTGATACGGGTTCAATTTGTATGATTTAAGCTTCAGCTCTGAAGTTTTTTTTCTAGACTCCAGACCAAAATCCCTAACCAAGTGTTTGAGTATTTTGTCATTTATTATATATGAATCGACCCATAGCGATAATCAGATGCTGTGTAAGGCACTAATTTAGCTTACCAGTATTTCAAACATAGCTACTTGAGCACTAACTTTCCCTGCAGAGTAGCAACCTCAGTTCCAGGACAAACGACCTGTACTTGCACTATTAAATAGTGCCATCTAGTGCATACTGGGTGTCAGATTAAGCAACTACTTTCCCAAGGAAAAACATCCTGAAGGTAACTGGTAGACTCAACCTTAAGACAAAATTTCAAATTTCAATTGGCTGTAAAATTTAGGTTTCAACTAATGCAAATTAATTTCATCTGTCCAATATTCATGTCCTTTCATTAAATTCTTACATACAACAAATTCCCAACCACACTGATGTTAGGCATACCTTTTATTGCAGCCATATCATTTTCACAGCCTGTGTCCTGAATTCTAAGTGTAAAACAAAGACAACTCACTAGGGAGTCTCAAGTAAAATATGAAGATTGCTGACCAACAGTATCCAATAAGACGTTTACAGGAGCTAAACTTCTAAATTTACAAACCCTTGCTTTACTCATAAAAGCAACATTTGCCATAGAGAAAGCCTAAAGATATCACTTACAGCACAGAAGACAAAATGAAAGCTTTCAGGGTAGCACCAGGTGATCCTGAGCAGACCTGTGAGAAGGCTCACACCTCAGGAAAATCCAGAGGCATGCTCATCCAGATTCACCACACTTAACACTGGATAATAGTAGAGTTCCAAATCATACTACGATGTATTACAGTGCATGTCAATCACAGAAAAGGGATGTCTAGTGCCCCCATGGCCTCAGCACAGTCATCTCTTCTTAGTATCAAGAAATTTTCTGCACCTCCCTGCTCCTGGATGCTCTACCAGAGCTTTTGTAATGTTAGCTGCAAGTATAATTTAAAAGGCAACGGATGCCACATAAGGAAGTACAACCTGCCCACAGAGGAGAAAACAGAGTTTATCCTTGCATCTCTGTTAAGAGCTGTATGCTTTTTTGGTCCCAAATACACATCAGTATCTTGAGCCACATTCACATGAGCTGTGATTTCAGCAGTTTCTGTGTGGTATATCATTCCTGTAGGAGGTGTTAGCATGCAAAAAGGTCTGTAACACTGTTAGCTGTAGCACTGATAATTCAATAAACAACTGTCTTCTGAATCTGCAGTGATCCAGCTTATCCGCATCAGCAGGAAAGGCACTGGTACCACAGGAGGGCCCGACGCTACACAAGGTAGACAGTCCTGACTGTTTGCTTTGATCAAAGGGTTTAGGGGCTGTTTCAGCTAGAGGAGAGATGTCAGCTCAGGTGTCTTGGATTAAGTCCAGGTACATAATGCAATCTTCCTGCCCACATTTCCTTTTGCTTTCAGTTGGATAAACTCTCTCTCATGCTACAGCCTAAATTATTATGTTTTGCTGCACTGCATGCTAAAAAGCTGCCATATTCCACCCCAAACTTGGCTGTATTTAAAGGATGGATTAACTGTTCTTTATGTATGCAACTTGGAACTGGAGTGCACAGTCCATTGTGTGTTTTAAGATCATTGTTATTTAAAATAGCCATTTACCACTGGTGTCTTCATCTTACACTCAATGCTTGAAAGGTGTATACAAAAAAAAAAAAAAAAACACAGACCACTGCAGAGCAGATTAATATCCACAATGAGACAAAATCAGTGTTTAGTTAGCCTGATTGCTGCAATGTTTTTTCTGGAGGGGGCTGGGAGAGAAAATGGCCTCTTCAGAATTAAGGAAAAAAATAATCCACTTACATCATAGAAAGCTGGAATCACATCAAAGGCTATGAAAGCTCAGAAATTGGCAGCTTGAAATCCACTAAGAATTGAAATGAATTTATACCTTTTTTTAATAGAGCTGGAACAATGATTGAAACAAGTTAATCCCTGAGCAATTTCACAACCTTTTGTTACTTTTCAGAAATCCCTCTCTTGTCCTTACCTCTCAAATAATCTATTTAAATCTTTTGCCTATTTAGGACTAGATTCTGCTCTAAGCATGTGATCTTGCTGAGTTCAACAACACTGTAGAAGTGTTTAGGAGAGCTGTAGAACCTGACCTCTGGTCTTTACGCAGAAAGGGAAACCAAAAAGGGTCAGCACAGTCTGAGGACAGCACATAAGCTGGTTCTGTGAATAGCTATGATTTGCCATGTCCCTTAGGAGAAAGCCAGTCAGCCCTCATTTTTAGAGTGGGAGTACTAGCAACCTGCTTCCTGGCAGAGCTGAAAAGCTACAGCACATCCACGTGACTTTTGGGATGATCTTGTAACAACAGGCTCATCTACCCTTCTGAATGGAGTGATTATAAATGAGTGACCTCTTCAGCTCCAAATTGCCAATGAAGCGTCATACAGTTGCAGGGTGACTGATGAAATTTAGCATCTCAGACCAAGTGTGAAGTCCTGTTGGTGTTTGAATAACCACAGCCGTGAAACAGCCAGGCAAGTTCCTGCTGGCACCAGCACTTTCTACAGCAAACCCTACTGTTCCCTTAAACAGGATGAATTCACACACACAAGCACACATATGCCTTTATTGTTTTCCTGCAACACTCATCCTGTTTGATCTCTGCACATTCTAGGTATAAAGTTACTTCTGTTTCCTCTGATGATAGACACCTTTAGTATCCAGCAGTCCCTCATTGCCCTTCTGAAAGGGCTTGAGACCTCTGTACTGCCAGCGTAACACTACTGCACAAGATCCGATGCTTCTGCAGAGCTGCTAAGGGTTCTAGGAAGGCTGACAAGCACTCAAGGGACATCATTTCTGTAGGAGTATAGCTCTGGAACCTAGGAAAGAAAGAATGGGGAATGTCACAGGCAGATCTTCTAGAGACAAGTGAGACAGGATTGCCCAAGGCTTATGGGCTGGACTATTCCCAAAAGCCAACATCTTCACTACAACACACAGCTTCGAGATAACACACTGAGGGAGGTCAGCATCTGCAGGAGTCAGTGACCGCCTAAAAACTTCATTTATTGCTGAGCACCTTGAGAGGTGGTGAAATCAATTAACACTCAAGAAACTTGCCAAGTTACATTTCTCTGTTACATTTCTCTGTTACATTTCTTCCTATCTGGAATAGATGCTTTTAAATATTTAATGGCACATGAGCTAGAACCCAGTTCTCCCATATGCTCATGTTGGGGCAGCATTGAACCTCAAGCTATTTGGTTATTCTTACCCAGGAAGCATTTAAGTTGAAAGATTAATTGGTAAAATTCTGATTTTCCCACAAATTCTGTAGGGTAGTGTAACATGTTAGCAAACAATGGTTTAGCCTCTTCCGGTTTCAGATTCAAGGTCTTAGTCTGGCTGACAGTCACATTCAGATGATTGCAACTGCCCAGTAGCAATGTCAAGAGAAGGTTCCTTACTGGAACGATAATTACAGTAGTTAATTATTTGCACAGTGTCATAGGTGTGCATAGCAATACATCGTTTAGACAAGTCCCTACCCCAAGGACCTTGCAATCTAATCTAGATGGACACAGTACAGATAATTAAAGAATGACCCATGGAAGTAGGAGCAGAAGAGAACAGAATTTGATCCCATCCACTATGACTGTGGGACATGTTTACCCCTTTGACCACTTACTGTTACGGCCAGATTTGCAAATGCATGGCACACACAGCTGTCGTCGCAGTTCACCTCCGTGGATGCAGCCACACATTTTTATTTCTCAGGCTCTGGTGCCCTCCTGTGGCCATTCGGTTTTACACATTTGGAAGTGTTACAGTCTGCACTTCCATTTATGAGTTATTTGATATTTATGTTTGTGGTATCTTGAAATCCCAGTTATCACTTCTCTGACAGCTGAGTTACACCCTATCTTTTGTGCAACTCAAATAATAAAATTTTCCCTCCGGAAAATATAAGTTGCTCCTGTTTCCTTCAGAGAAACAAGGAGATCATGAAGAAAAGAGCTAAAGTAGCTCAGGACATGTTGATACTATGTGGTCAATAACATTGACAGAGGGACAAACCAACACTTACACCAGAACCATCAACCTTTGGAGGTGCTATCTACATGGCATTGCAGGCTTGCATTAGCCATTTAAAATAAGCAACATTCCCAGACCATAGGAAGAGGGATAACTACTATATAATAGCTAATAGAATACATAACTAATAGCTAAGTGTGTCAAATATTTGTTACTTATATCAAAGTGTGAGGAAATTAGAAGTTGTTCTGACAAGAGCTTGAAAATACATTTCATTTGCTCTGAACAAACCAGCATAGAAAGCTTCTCATTTCCTGAACAACTCTTCTCATTTCTGTTCATCATTTAGATTTTGCTTAACTTCCTCCTTTCAAGACAGAATTATTCTATAGCTATGCACACACGTGCTTACTGTAGTCCTGATTTCTCCAAATCGGGAGAGAAGAATCCTCTACAAGCAATTTCTCTGATTTCCAGATAATCTTTCCATAGTCATAACATTCCTTTTATCAATCTTTTTTTAACCCCTTTTATTCTTTACTCATAGAATGCCATGACTAGTGTTCAAATTCTATTCCTAATTGTTCAAGACAAAACTGGACATTTCAAATTATAATTACTGTGCAACATTAAACTAGCCCATGCATTGCATCTCAACTGATACTAGCACAGTATCAAGATTACTCTACATCATCTGACTAAAACACACCCAAAGCCTCTTCCTGTCAGGATTGTTACGGGCTATGGTAGACGGGAAACATTAAACAACACAGAATAACTCTGCTCAGCTGCAGCATGGACAAGCCTACATAACTGAAGGGCCAGAAGACAGGTAGTCATGTACACCTTCCTGTGCAAATGTCACAAAGGTTGAATCTTTAACTTGCTGCAAGTCACAAATGTACACAATAGTCCCATAAAAAGAAAACACCACACAGGAAGAATTCAGTTTCTTAAACTATACTTCATCCAATCATACTTCTGTGAAGCACATTAGCACTTCAGTCGACAATTTACTGTCTTCCCGTCCCCCCATTAAGAAACTTTTTCTTATGTGTCTTGGAGTCTGAATGCCTCATGCAGTGCAGTATACAGAATAACGTCATGCTGGTAGTTCACGTCTTCAGCCTTTACCTACCCTTTAGCATTTACTACCCTATTCATGTCTTTTTCCATCAGTAGTGAACTGGACATCTGTGTTGCCTTGCCACACAACAAAAGACCGGGGGATTGTACCTAACAAACCAGTATGATCATTTAAGTAGCAAATCATCCTTCTTCTTTACATATTTTAACATTTAAAGAGTGCAGTTTAACAGAAAACAGCAGAAGCCCCAACTTACTCACACACAAAACATACAACCTAACATATCCCAGCCCTTCTATGCTTACAGCCAGTTGAAATTCCTTGTAAAATGCATTATTTTGAAAACAGGTTGATTCTACTTTGGAATAGCAATTCAGCCTTCTGAAACTTTTCTGAAGAATGTCCAGTATTTCTTGTTTAGAGAAAAAGTGAATTGATCTAATAAATAAAGCAATTGGTTTTTATTCTTCTCTCTCATGCCAGTTCCTCAGAGGACTCCAGAAATGAGATCTGCTTGAGATGGGCCCCCATAACCAAAGCACTGCCAGAAGTCAAAGTCTCCGTATGTTCTCAAAGGAAATTCTGTTCTCTTCACTGGCAAGCAAAACCAGAAATACTGAGAGCCTCTACTCAAAGAAGGGTTCCAAGATAAACTGGCAGAAGTCTGAGACACCCTAAGCTCTTCTCTCAAAGGTTCCTGATAAACCCACACTGGCAAACACTGTGAAGCCCTTTAACACCACTGAAGATGTTAAAGCATCACCCCAGCAGTCATCTACTATGCTTCAGCCAGGATAATCCGTATCACTACTTGACTACATAAACTGAGCAGTTTGCAAAAGAAAAAAGCCAGGTGAGGTCTTCAAAAATTTTTTACCATACCTAAAACTCATGACTCCATTTACTGACAAAAATCACAGGCACAGAAAGAGATACTTAGAGGCATAGCTTTCAAAGCACTTTCCTCTATCAAAAAAGATTTTCATTTCTCTCAGATGCTTCTAGCTAAGAAGCTAAGCTAATTAGTCAACACCAAAGCAGATAAATAGCAGATGGTTCATTAAAATCCATCAGGAGAGAAATTGATTTTTAAATTGCCATGTTGAATCTTTGAGGAAATTGCATTCACCGCTGTCCTTCAAACCTCCACCACCAAAATACAGACATACTAGGAAGTCAGGTAAGATAGTGGTGTAATCTTCCCAAACTAACCAAGAACCTACCATCTTATGCAACTGATATAGCACAAGAGTTTCCAGAAGCTGAAAAGAAAGACATACTAAAGCTGTTTCCAAAAAGCTTACTTGGTGACTTCAAGTCATCTCAAGCAAAGGTTACACAAGAAGAAAAAGATTCTATAACAAAAACTTTTACTTTAGTACAAGTCTACTCATATCACTTGTATCCAACTAAACATGTAAAACTCACAAGTTCTATTCTGTAAATACTATTCACTATTCCTAACATTCATTGTTTCATTTAGACTATCCCCAAACAAGAGAAAAGAATGCAGCACAGCATGTATGCACTTTCACACCCTAAGCATCAAAACGCCCAACACCTTAGAGTTATGTGTGCTGCTGAAACATTTCCTAAATGATCTGGGAGTGCTCTCCACTTATCTCTGTCAAACTGTAAGTGCAGAATAACAGCTTCCACAGGCAATAGGCAGAGAGTTACTATGTCATTGTTGTGGACAGATTTGCAAACTTGAAAGGATAGATGTTCTCATACAAAGACTAAAAATAAAACCTGGCACTAGGAAGAAATTACCATCTTTTCTCATTCTTCAATTACACAATCACCTTCTGATTGCCATCTGCTAGCTATACAGCAGTTCATGAATGCCTTCCTCAACAAAAAGGTTCTTAATCTAACACCTTTAATCAATAGTGTGCTAAAACACAGTCAGTGAAAGTCATGTTATGCCTAATCTCAAAAAAAAAAAAAGGCCACTGGAAGAAGACTGTTAGTCTTAAAAACGCCATATAGTACCTTGGGATGGAGAATGGCTGAAGCTCATGCCAATAACTGCCAAGTTCCAAAACACCCTCATGTCCCAGTTCTTCTGTAACCTGCCCCAGCCCTCTTCACAGCTGCATCCTCCAGTAACTACTTCCAGCCTTCATATCCAAATTACTCACAGCTTCCACAAGTGCAGTTTGATCTATGCTAATTTGCCAATTAGTTCTGTATTCTGCTTTCCAACATTCTCACCCCAGCAGACATGAAAAGCAGCCATCCAGTTCTACACCGGGATGACTGAACAGCTGAATGCTTAATGAATTAAATAGTTCAACTCACTGCTGATTAAATCCAAGCAAGGTTTCCAAAGTGAACTACATGCACTGTTTCCCACCAAATAAGCCCAAGTGCAAGGCAGTGAGCTTTAGTTTAGAATTAGTGGAAAAGAGATAAAACATTTGCATGTTAGGGGAAATAGTTTTCAACAGGCTCTAAAACTGTTTTGTTAAAAATCCTATTAGTCATGCTTTACTCAGCTAAAGTTTTAGTAGCCCAGATCAAGTTTGTTCCTTGGAGCTCTTTCAGCTATCCACACAGTTGTTCTTCAGAGTTTTCCTGTCTTGAGCCTAATATTTTTGAATGTGTTTCTTCCAATAGCCCAGTAATTCAAGTGCTGTGAACCTTTCAAACACTGGATTGACACCTATGCTTACAAACACATTGCAGCTTTTCGTCCTCAACCTTGTAAATGAATGCTCCTGTTAAATAAGAATATTTGCCAAAACTTTTTAAAAGAAAATGTGAAACTGAACCGATTTTTATACTTCAAGCCAAAATTTTACCAGCCTTTCAAAACCCCCATATCAGGTTCACTTTACAATAACCTTGGGATCATTTGATGTTTACATTTTTGACATGCTTTTAGAAGGCAGGGCACAGCTCTGTGATTGCCAATTCCAAGGTTGCACTGCACTCCTAGTCCACTGCAAGGGTAGAACCTATAATTTTAAAAAATAAACAAACTTTCAATAGTAGTAAAATCCTGTGGGTGATGCATTTTGGGGCGATTTGCAGATGCTTTGGGTTACTGGAGATGACTGCTTGCCTTAGAGTATATTTGAGCCATGTAACAGCACTCCCCGAAGAACCATGTTCTGTCAGGTCTGATTGCTTAGGAGCTCTACATAATTACATAAATTGCTTTCACTTCTTGTACGTTACTCAAGCATTGATAGAAGAGATTGGGCATTATTTGCCAACATACCCTCTTCTTTACTGCAAATGTGTCATTAGACTAATTAATATTAATATTGATTACTTAGCATTGCATAGCTCAGTAAGGCAATTACCATTACTACAGAAGTTGGCAAAAAATAATTTTTATAAGTAATATTTTGCAAGTCTGAAAATAAGGAGGTGATACATTGTAAAATTTTTCCTTTACCTGGAACAGTCCAAGACCAGGTATTAAGCTTTAATTTCCCTGAACTTGAGTCCCAAATGCAGAGCATGTTTCTGCAATTCATGCTCACTTTAATGGAAATAGAGCTACCCACAGATGCTTCAATTCTGCATTATCTGATCCAGATCCTTCTGGTGAAGATAAAAATTTTACTAAATTTACATATTAATATAAACACAAATAGCTAAACACAGACTAAATGATAAACTCTCCACACATAGCATGGGAGCCTCTACAAAGCTAACAACCTGCTCCACCTTTCAGCCATGTCCAATTGCCTGTATGGAAGCATCCCTGAAAGATGTCCCTGAACAACATCAGAAAGAAGCCAGTTGCCATCCTGCCTAACTTGCATCGTTTTGCTCTCCATGTTGTGGAGCATCCTTTTACAGGATTTCCACAAGCAGCTGACTTCAGCAGTCTCTGGAAACATGGTTCTCTTGAAGTACAGTCACAAAGCACTCTTTGTCTGCAGAGCAAGAGAGAAGAAATCCCTTTATTTTTATTTTTTAAATACCATCCTCACTACAAAGACAGTGGGGAACTCCACCAGCACCACTCAGTGGAACAGCTCTTGTGCCTCTTACAGGTGGGTTAAGTCAAAGCATGATGGAACATTTTGAACAGTTTTTTGTTGTTGTTGTTTTTCTAATGTAGTTTTCCACAGACACATTGATCTCTGGCAAGACTTGTGAATTCAAACATTTATTCTGTGAGGAGTACCTGGAATGATCTAATTCCATACATTTCAGTAGTTTCAAACTTTAGTCAAGTAAACCATGAACAAAACAAATGCCTTCATGTCAGCTGTGATTTAAATCCAAACTAAAATGTTACAAGATAATAACATAGCATATGATATCAAGGCAAATTACAGTCGTCAAAGCTTCAGACAGCTCTATTCTTAAATATTTAATACACAATGCCTTGCAGTGGAATTCTCTATTGTCTGACAATGGCAGAACCAGTTTCACTTTGAATTAAAATCATGTTTTCCTCCCTCCTCTTTGGAATTGAGTTAAAATTCCAGGGAACATAAAAGTCTATAGCAATACCAAGTCATCACAGCCCCAGGCCAGTGCCAAACCACTGCCTTTGTTTCCCATCCCTTTTTTCACCCCCTCCTCATGCCCCCAACACATGCTTATCTCTGTCTATAACTTATGTTTTGGGAATATAAATGAGAACATCTCTATGCTATCCCCCGGATGAGACCAAATTGGCAAAATATAGACCCTCCAAAGACAGAATACAAGGACATATCTGGATCATAAAAGTATTTGTAGGTTATGCACAGAAGCTGCAACATAGGTCTAAGAACAGATCTCCTATACTGACGCTACAGGAAGCAACGTGGACAAGCACAATTCACGAGTGGCACAGCTTATCAAGATGGTCCTTCTGCGTAGGAAGGCAAACTGTGAAATTACTACTGTCTGTCTGACCAGTGCATGAATGTCTCCTCTTAGGGCCCTGTCTTTTCTTATCACATGTAAAGAAGAGTCTGAAAATAGATACATTTGAAAACAACAATGTTTGAAACTCTTACCTTGAGAGGAGTTGTTTGTGATGCGGTCACAAGACATGGAAAATCATAGAATAGAATAGAATCATAGAATCATAGAATATCCCGAGTTGGAAGGGACCCATAGGGATCATCAAGTCCAACTCCTGGCACCACACAGGTCTGCCCAAAAGTTCAGACCATGTGACTAAGTGCACAGTCCAATCTCTTCTTAAATTCAGACAGGTTTGGCGCAGTGACTACTTTACTGGGGAGCCTGTTCCAGCGTGCAACCACCCTTTCGGTGAAGAACCTCTTCCTGATGTCCAGCCTAAACTTCCCCTGCCTCAGCTTAACACCGTTCCCGTGGGTCCTGTCACTGGTGATAACAGAGAATAGGTCACCTGCCTCTCCACTCCCCCTCACGAGGAAGTTGTAGACTGCGATGAGGTCCCCCCTCAGCCTCCTCTTCTCCAGGCTGAACAGGCCCAGTGCCCTCAGCCGTTCCTCACATGTCTTCCCCTCTAGGCCCTTCACCATCTTCGTCGCCCTCCTCTGGACATTCTCCAACAGTTTAATGTCCTTTTTGTACTGTGGTGCCCAGAACTGCACACAGTACTCGAGGTGAGGCCACACCAGCGCAGAGTGGAGCGGGAAAATCACTTCCCTTGACCAACTAGCAATGCCGTGCTTGATGCACCCCAGGATATGGTTGGCCTCCTGGCTGCCAGGGCACACTGCTGGCTCATATTCAACTTGCTGTCAACCACAACCCCCAGATCCCTCTCTGCGGGGCTGCTCTCCAGCGTCTCGTCACCCAGTCTGTACGTATATAGCCAGGGTTGCCCCATCCCAGGTGCAGGACCCGCCACTTGCTTTTGTTAAACTTCATGTGGCTGGTGATTGCCCAGCTCTCCAATCTGTCCAGATCTCTCTGCAAGGCCTTTCCACCCTCATTCGAGTCCACAACTCCTCCAAGTTTGGTGTCGTCGGCAAATTTGCTCAAAACACCTTTTAGTCCTACATCCAAATCATTTATAAAAACATTGAAGAGGACTGGCCCTAAAATCGAGCCTTGAGGGACCCCACTAGTGACCATCCGCCAGCCAGATGTGGCCCCATTAACCACAACCCTTTGAGCCCTGCCCGTCAGCCAATTGCTCACCCACCGTATGATGTTTTTGTTTAGCTGTATGCTGGGCATTTTGTCCAGTAGGATCCTATGGGAAACCGTGTCAAAAGTTTTGCTGAAGTCCAAAAAGATCACATCAGCTGGTTTCCCTTAATCGACTAGATGGGTGATCTTATCATAAAAGGAAATCAAATTTGTTAGGCAGGACCTACCCCTCATGAACCCATGTGGGCTGGGACCAATGACTGCATTGTCCCCCAGGTGCGCTTCAATAACTTCAAGGATCATCCTCTCCATAATTTTACCAGGCACTGACGTGAGACTGACAGGCCTGTAATTGCTAGGGTCTTCTTTCTTACCCTTCTTGAAAATTGGTACAACATTTGCCAGCTTCCAGTCCAATGGGACCTCTCCAGATTCCCAAGATCGTTGAAAAATAATTGAGAGAGGTCCCGTGATGATGTCAGCCAGCTCTTTAAGCACCCTGGGATGAATTCCATCCGGACCCATGGACTTGTATGGATCCAGGTGGAGCAGCAAATCCCACACACGTTCAGGGTCTTTCGGGATTTTGTCATTCCCACCGTCATGGTCCTCCAGCTCAGGGTGCCCTGGGTCCCTAAGCCCATCTTCAGTGTTGAAGACAGAGGTGAAGAAGGCGTTAAACATCTCCGCTTTGCCTATGTCATTGTTGGTGAGGAGACCCTCCCCATCTAGTAGCAGACCTATGTTTTCTTTGGTTCTCCTTTTTCTGTTCACATATCTAAAAAAACCTTTTTTATTGTCGCCCACAGACATGGCCCGCTTCAACTCTAGTTGGGCTTTGGCCACACGAATTTTCTCCCTACAAACACGAACAGCATCCCTGTATTCCTTCCTCATCGCCTGACCCTCCTTCCAGCAGCCGTACACTTTCTTTTTCGCCTAAGCTCCAGTAGAAGTTCCCTGGTCAGCCAGGCCAGCCTTCTGCCCCGCTTGCCTGACTTCCGATATTTTGGAATCACCTGATCTTGTGCTTTTAGGAGGCAGTGCTTAAAGATTGACCAGCACTGATGGACGCCAATGCCTTCAAAAGCAGTTTCCCAGAGGACCTTGCTGACTAGTTCCCTGAGCAGCCTGAAGTCTTCTTTCCCCATATCCATGGCTGAAGTTTTGGTGACAGTTTTCCTTCTGTCACCATAAATTCTAAACTCAACCACTTCATGGTCACTACGACCGAGACGGCCGCCAATTGCCATGTCTCCCACAAGACCCTCTCTGTTCTCCAGCAACAGATCTAGGAGCGCACCTTTCCTAGTTGGCTCTCTTAGCACATGCACCAAGAAGTTATCATCTAGGTGCTTTATGAACCTCCTGGACTTGCTCGTGTCAGCCGTGTGGTGATCCCAGTTGATGTCTGGCAAGTTGAAATCCCCCATTAGGACAAGGGGAGCTGATCTTGAGGCATCTCTTAGTTCTGCAAAGAAAAATTCATCGGTGTTGTCATCCTGGCCAGGTGGTCTATAATAGACTCCCACAATGACATCTCCTTTATTTGTTCGTCCCTTAATCCTTACCCAGAGGCTCTCAACTTTGCCATCCCCAACTTGAAGTTCCACACAGTCCAGCCCATGCTTCACATACATTGCCACCCCGCCTACCCTGCCTGTCCCTCTTGAAGAGCCTGTAACCGTCTATTGCAACACACCATCCACAGGACTCATCCCACCAGGTTTTGCTTATGCCAATGATGTCGTAGCTGCGAGACTGGGTCAAGACTTCTAGCTCATCCATTTTACTCCTCACACTGCATGCGTTTGTGTAGAAGCACTTCAAATGCGCCTCCCTACACGCAGCACCTTGTGTGGCTGACCGAAGAACAGCTCCAAGAGATCCTTCCTTGGCCATGCAACCAGATGTGCTGAAGCACAGGTTTAGATTTTGTCATGAACAGGGTAGGTTTTTCTGGTACACTGGGTAGAGCAGGCTCTACTTTTTCCTGACTGCCCACCAAGTGGGAGAACGTGGTGACTGCCAGCCCCCCCGCCTTCACAGGAGGCACAGAGCAGCTGCGGGATGGCAGACCTGAAAAAGGAAGCACTGGAGTTAGGTACAGGAGAGAGTGGAAAGAGATACGACACAAACTGATAAGAAGGCAGATTTCAGGACTATAACTCCTTCCACCAGCAAGCTGTGCAAGGGGCTGCTGGCAGGAGCTATGTTATGGTGATGTTATGATATCACCTGGAGGTTCACCCAAAAGTTGTCAGGTTTATATTTACACAAGGAAGCACTACTTGTAATATAGGATTACATTACCGATCCTGTAGGAAACTACACAGTGATACACTGCCAGATCAAAGGGAGAGGAGCTCACTGCTGAGGCTGCTACGTGCCTTCCTACAGAGACTTATCACAGTAACCACAACAAGAAAATTTTAATTCTAAATAACTTCTCCAGGACAGCTAAAAATATCTAACATCTCAGATGCTGTCTAAGCATTTCATACATTCCTATGCATATGCAAAATACATAAAAGTCTTCAGTATACACTATTTTGTTACAGGGGGCCAGCCGTCTTGGTCTTTTATGCTCTGCTCTTGTAACAAGATGTGCTGACAATGACTAATGATGGTAATGAAAAGCACATGATGTCTCTGGCCCAGAAGTAGGTGCTGCCTATAACGCTTGCTAAAGCACAAAGCCTGACTTTGTTTCTTGGTTGTAAATTGTTTGCATTTGTTTAATAGAAGTGACTGAAAAATTAAAAAGTCATTTCTATAAAATATTTAAGTCCTCTTTGAGGAAGAAATCATAGCACTTTGGGTGGTGCTTTTTCACCTGAAAATTCATGAAGTACTTAAGTAATATTTTCCTTTTCAAGTAATACTTAACACAATCTCATGATTTCAATTAAAAATAAATAAATAAATAAATAAATAGTGCTTTATAGGATTTTGCAAATGTCATTGAATGAACATTTTGGTGCTGTTTATCATTTATCATAACCATCGATTTAAAATCTTTTTTTTAATAGTAAATTTTAAGAACATTTAATCTTTATTTTATTTTATTTTGTTCTTTTCCCCCAGCCTTGGGCATTTCTTTCATTCATCCCTTTATCAGGCTTTCTGCTTTGTAAAGGGGCAGCACCGGTTCATTTGGAAAGTTTCCACTAGAGGGCTCGCTTCCATAGGACTTCAACAGCACAGCAGGCAAATCGCTCTGTAAGCATCCATCCCTGCCAACCACATCATGCCACTACGAACAACCATACACCCTTGTGCTGGTGAGGTGTATCCACGATTCAGCAACAGCAATAGCTCAGCTGCCCAGTGCATATTTATTGCCTGATTTAAGAGAGTGATTGTTAGACTCAGTTTTTCAAGCTACTTCACATCTGCAATTAAATTTAACCTTAGAATAGAAGGTTGATGCAACCCATCAATGAAGCACAGTTAAATGGGAGGAAGAAGGGAGAAGAGGTGACATGCAAGTATGGACATCTAAAGCCCACTGAAATAACTGGAAGGTTTTTCTGACAAAATGGGAATTGGTCAAGATTGAGGGAGGAGTGAAAATTCACTACACAGTTCTTCATACTGTAAGTAGTTCTTCATATTGTAAAATTCCCAGTTTCACTCAAGAAATGTAAAACACAAAAATGTGCCCCACTGCCCTAGTGTCCATCCCACAAGTGGACACAGCTTCTGCTTTCTAGCTGTCTAATCAACCTTAAAGATTTTGCCCACCTCACAGCCACACTAATTTGCAACAAAGCACACCTGAACCTCACACGCTCCCACATTAGCTGCTGGTCACATTGACAGTGGACACCTGAGAAAATATAAAGCAGGACCAGGTGGCAGCAATGGGGCAGGCAGCTCTATACCCTTTGAGCATATATCCTTCACCTGCTCTGCACAGCTCTGTGATGGGAGCTGGGTCCCATGGTGCACCAACTGTAGTGGTACAACCAGGAATAAAATTATGGCAAGTCTCAAAACATGGCATGGATTTTAATTAGCCACCTACTAGCTGAAATTGTGGGTGGCTTCAGCTTTCATCTGGGAGAAATTAGGTTTCTAGTGTTTCTGGTGGGGGAGGAAAATGACAGAAAAAGCTGAAGAAAGCACATCCTGGAGGCTAAGGTATCCTCTTTCTCCCCTCTCCTGTAACTATTCAAGCTGTCTTGTGGTTTCAGGGAGGGAGGGAGAGGAGTAGATTACGCTCATTCAGCCTTCATTCACCCCAAGTGCCTGCACCAGCACATGTCAGTGTGCTGCCCATTCAGACATCACTGCCCAGTGCAGAAGATCCAGCTTGCAGGACCACTGAGTGCATCAGCAGTATAAATGTGCTGTATGCATCCTTGGCAGTGCCAAGAGCCAATGGTCCTTCTGTACACGTGTTACACATTCCATGTGTCTCTTCTCTGCCCACCATGAGATGTCACAAGTGGAGGAGGGAACTGAGAGCCCTTTGCTGCCAGCAGAGCCATTTACGCAGCTGGTGGCTTCAGCAAAGCACAAGCTTGCTGAGCACCAGTTTCCTCATTTGTCCACGGGGCAGCAGCCCTGCCTTTCATCTGCTCTCTTTCTAATGTGAGTTGATGGCCTTTTCCTCTAGGAAACACACAATATAACCTGGCATGCAACAGTCCAAAATGCTAACTAACAAAGCAGCATGAATTATCTCCCCCCCACCCCCCCAAAAAAAGGGGGGGGGGGGGAGTAACTTTAAAATAAAAATGAGATCAAAGAAAAAGATACAAAAAAGAAATCAAAGGCAGATACCTATCCAAAGGACAGGTTTCCATACAGTGAGAGGCTGGTGTCATTCGGGGCATCAGGCAATGACACCAACAGGGGCAGTATTGGCTGTGTGGATGTTGCCTGCACCCCTGAGGAGAGCTCTGTTCTAGGAACACCACAGGAGCCTGTGGATGCAGACAGCCCAGACTGGTGCCCTTGCTCAAGGCAAGCACTGAATGGGCCTTGTTTGCAAAAGCAACACAAGCGTCAAGGACATGCAAACATTTATAACTTCCAGAGATTAAGAGAGTTCAGGGTATACAATTCATCTTTACATACAAAGAGCAAATTCTTATGAGGTTGTTAGCTACCTCTTATGGGCTGCAGATGTGAACTCAAGCCATGAGGTGAACCCAACAGCTACTAAGAAAGGCTGATAGCAGAGGAACAAACTCATTGTCACCAGGCTTCTCTGATAACTTGCACAAATGGGCCCCAGGATTTGCGTCACCTGCATCTGAAATCTGCTGCGTAGGCAGAGGTTTTGTCATGGTGTCTTGCATGTAGATGGGTTTTCTCATGCGGTGTGGTAAGTATCTCATTCTTCCCATTTTGGTGCTTTTTTTTTGAGCAAATGGAAACATTTATTTTTGAGAAATCTGTGACTTCAACTTTTAGTTGCAGATCCCTACACCACATTCCCTGGCTGCTGCAATCTCCACCCTTCCTTAGTATCTACCTAGCCAGGTAAAGAATTCTTTCTGCAAGGAAAATCCTTTTCACTCGTAACTGGCCCTGTCATAACACTAAGGAAATTTCATGTAGGGAAGGGTCCTGCAGTGTGTAGAAAGTGATGCTGAACAATTGACTTGTACAGCCTCCGTGAGAGACTCAGCAAGGCAGGCTCATTCTGTGAACTCAAGACACTCATCGTTCGTGTCAAGTAAACCTCATTCCTTGTGGGCAGTATCTTACATCCAGTCAGCAATACTTCAGCCATCTCCAAAGAAAAACAGATGTGTCCATTGTACTTGAGAAAGTGCAATGAAAATTTTTTGCGTGTTACAGTTATGAGAGTTATTGGGTTCAAACCATGTTAATTGCTCTGGGTGATCCGCTCTTCAGTTGACGTATCTATCACTTTTATTTAAAATGCTTGAAACATCAAGAATGTGCAGAGATGCCAGCGTCACAAGTATCGTTACCTTTGCACCAACTGTTGGTAGCATGCAACGATGATAACAACTGAACTACTTTTTTCTAGTTTATAGAACAGAGAAGAAACAAGGACATTCACATAGAAAACAAGACAACAACAACAACAAAAAAAGACTGCCACAGACATTGGGGAAGAAAGAGTTAAAAGATGAATTTCAGAAAAACATAAGAAAATATTTTTAAAGTACCTTTAGTCAAAGGGACTGGGTTTGGGGTGAGGGATTGGCCTGGTTTATTTTTTAATTCATAATCATGTTGAGCCTTTTGGAACAACCAAGTTCTACCTTGGCTCAGAGGTAGACAGTCCAAAAGAGATGAATGACTGTGCAAAAAAATGATTTCCAGAAAGATTTTGGAGGAAAGATTTCAAATGAAAGGAAATGCAATAGCCTTTAATTAATATTTCTTATGTCTCTTTCCTTAGACGGTACCCAGACTTTGAAATAATTTTTTTCTACACTGTCTTGCTTTCAAATATTCCTATACATGGAACATTTTACCACTTCTACTGTAGAAGAACTCTAAATTCCTCTGGAAGTTCCTTCTTAAAATCCACTTCTTCCCTGCACATTGGTCTCACCTCCATCATCACAACTAATGTCCCACCAGATATGTTTAATACTTAGCCTTCCCTAAGTTAGTCATTTAGCAATTACAATACCAAGGCAGGGATAGAATGAAAATCTCTTCTTTTCTAAGAAATTAGAATAATGAAAACAATGACTGGGGTGGAAAAAAAAAAATCTAAGTCTATGAACAAGGATCATCATAGTCTGGTGCAATTGGATGTAAAATACCCTTCCTAGGACTTCTCTCCCAAATTCTAATGACAACATCCAGAAATGTATATAGAAAGTCCTTTTAACTTCATGCCTCATCAGAGTTTAGTGATAAATGGACAGATTTATGAAAAAAAAAAAAAAATGTTTCCAAAGGCAAAGAGAAAATGTACTCCCTAAGGCTATCTCTTTGTGACGAAGATCTAATTTAACAAAGATCACCTTGGCTGAGCAATTTCTTAAGACTTTTAGACCAGAAATTTGTTGTGTTCATCTTAGATAATTACAGCATTGCTTTTCTTTCTGTAAGATTTTTTTAGCACCACTATTCTTCAGCATTGCCAGCTAGCAAACATAGTGGCTTATTAAATATTTTATTAAGTAATCTTTTATGCCTCTGCTTGCTATATGAATATGTGGTATTGTTCCAATTACTGCACAGAAGCTTCCTGGAAAATATTATTTCTGTAAGAGAAAATTTTCTAACAAAGATTTTAAATTGTATTTTGGGGGAAAGGGAAGTTAAGAAATAAAAGTACTGTGCAAAGATCTTCCTTTACATACTTCTTCATTGATGCATACTTCAGATGAGGGCTGAGCATTGGGGTCAACAGTTTATTCATTACAATTTCCTGGAATACCATTATAATTTCCTTGAACACTATGAGACCATACACCAGTTAGCTTACAGCAGCCAATCAGCACATATCCCCTGTTCTATTTCAGCCACTTTTATCCAACAACACCTTGAATCATTTGGATATATTACTTTGGGATTGTTTGCACTCAGTACACGTAAGTGTTGCTGGGAGGGGAAGGGAGGGATGGACAGACTAGCACTCGTTAACCTGTCTGTGCTTTAAACAAAGGTATTCTTTCCCTCAAATACTGAGCTGAACTACAGAATGACTGAGGAGTCCAGCAAGAGGTCTCTCTCACATCCAAAAAGGCATACACACAGCACCTGCTCCCTAGGGCAGTGATGTGGGACACCCTGCATGGACTTCAGTGAATTTGGATCTTCAACAGACCGAGAGTTCAACTGGTCATAGAATCATAGAAAGGGTCAGGATGGAAGGGACCTTAAAGATCACCTAACTCCAACCCCACTGCCATAGGCAGAGGTGCCACCCACTAGATCAGGTTGGCCAAGGCCCCATCCAGCATGGCCTTGAACACCTCCAGGGGTGGCGCATTCACTCTTGGCAACCTGTTCCAGTGCCTCGCTACCCTTACAGTGAAGAATTTCCTCCTAATGTCTAGTCTAAATCTATCCTCTTTTAGTTTAAGACCATTCCCCCATGTCCTATCATTATCTACCTGAGCAAAGAGTCCTTCTCCATCCTTTTTATAAGACCCCTTTAAGGGGTTAGCAAAGACATGATATTGCTCTTGCAGAAGGAACTCACCTGTAGCTAAAGTATCACAGATGGCAATGTGACACCGGTAACAATTTGACCTGCAAAACCTTTAATAAGGAGGTGAAAACAAAGAGCAAGAAGGAAAGATTATGAGACCATGTCCCTCCTGGTACAAGAACAGCAGCTAGCATGGTTGTGAGTGCCTCACAGACCTGCTTAACACTGCAGCTCCTCTTGTGCACTGCTGGAGGAGCAGCCCTGGGAGACAATAGAGTGGTGTTACAGGTCTCACTGTGTGCAAGGTTATTGTACAAGTATACAGAACCATAGGTGTAACAGGGACTGGCAGCAAGGACAGAAAATGCTGGCTTTAAACAAGAGTAAGACGTTTTTGTTTGCAAAATATTGGTGAGCAATAAATATAGAAGACCCTGGGAGCCATTCTCAGGTGCTTTCCAGGGGACCACTATTCTCCTAGAAAGAGGTAAGCCCCAACATTTAGGAAGGCATGAATTGGTAGCAAAATGGAGCTTCACTGACAGGATGATTCACCTCACCTTTGACCACCAGTTTCAGTCTTTCTATGAATCATTATTATTAATTATTAGTGAATCAAGAACTAGCCACACGTTGATAACTAAGGTACATGAGTCAATGTGAAACTTAACTTTGACCGTGATCCAAAGCCTAGTTAGATCATCAGGATTTTACATCTACTGTGCTTCAGATTAGATTTCTACTGAGACTTCAGGATATTGTGGTACTGATTCTCTTCTGATTTATTCCAGCATGAACCATAATTAATTCGATTTGCAACATCAACATGAAGCCAGTGCAAGTAAGAGAAGATTTAGCTCAATACAATATTTATCAGGCTTGCATCTCTGGCCTATGTCAAGGCAAAGAGAGCGACAGTGAAGGCCTTGCTGTTACATCACAGCTCAGGAGACTGTATTGATCTTCGAGTCTAAAGGTGGAGAAGGGCTGACTCAGCCCTCACTTTCCACACCTCAATGACTTCCCGCCTAATTCCAATGTTTTACTGGCATCTCACCTTTCCCTGGAGGATTTGGTACATGGTTTGGGATAGGGTGGAATGGTGTCAGTCACCTTCCATTCTCCAGAAATAAACCCAAAGTCTAAGCAGGCTGTTTTAAATGCCTTAAAGTGAGTGCCAAACTGGACCCTGACTGGAGGGCAGCAGGGTATGTGGTGATACAGATTCCTTCCTTATTCAGCAGAAGCCTATTTAGCACCATTCCATAAAAACAAGGTTGCTGAGTGTTGCAGTATGCATTCCAGCACAGGTGGACAGAGCCGTTGAATTCCCACCCACAATGTCAGCACGTTCCCTGACCTTATTTGTAAATCTGAAACTACATCTATACTGCTCACAGTGATCAAGAAAACGTGGCTCTAATTGTCAGGACTGCAAACCCAGCTCTTAAAAGAAGATTGTGGCCAAGTCAGCTTAGAATAGGAAGGCAAGAGAGAAGGTGAAAGGAGGAAACTGGTAATAGGATGGGGAAACTGCAGGGGATAAAAAACATGCTGGTCAAACAGATTTAAAAAGAAAGATTAAAAAAAAAAAAAAAAAAACAAGCATGGAAACATTGTTGAAAAGAGTTTGTGTCCAATAGGCACAAGTGTTAGAAAAAGAAAGGCATTCAACAGTTAGAAACAGTTAGAGCCTGAAAAGATGAGAAAGAAGGAAATCTCAACTATATGAGGATGAAAGAGAATGTAGTATATCAACTGGGATAAACACATCAGATCCCATGTGTCCTGTGATTTTCTTCTAATTTGCATCAGGCCCAGACAGATGCATGGGTAACCACTAAGATAACAATGGGCTGGTGCGGACTTACCTCAAGTACTGTGTGCAGTTCTGGGCACCACAGTACAAAAAGGACGTGAAACTGTTGGAGAGTGTCCAGAGGAGGGCTAAAAAGATGGAGAAGGGCCTAGAGGGGAAGACGTATGAGAAGCAGCTGAGGTCACTTGGCCTGTTCAGCCTGGAAAAGAGGAGGCTGAGGGGAGGCCTCGTCACGGCCTACAGCTTCCAACAGCTTTCAATGAGGGGGAATGGAGGGGCAGGCGCCAATCTGTTCTCTTTAGTGGCAAGCGACAGGACCTGAGGGAATGGTGTCAAGCTGCGACAGGGGAGGTTCAGGCTGGATATCAGGAAGAGGTTCTTCACCAAGAGGTTGGTCATGCACCGGAACAGGCTCCCCAGGGACGTGGTCATGGCACCAGGCCTGTTGGAGTTTAAGAAGCATTTGGACTGTGCTCTTAGTCATATGGTCTGAATTTTGGGGTAGACCTATGTGGTGCCAGGAGTTGGACTCAATTATCCTTATGGGTCCCTTCCAACTTGGGATATTCTATGATTCTATGATTCTATGAACAATGATATCTTAACCCATTCTGATTTTGTTTTTTGAGTAAAAACTAAGGTGTCATTCAGTTTATATTAAATTAGCTTATTTCACTCTGGGTCACAAGTGTCTGACTGAAAATGCAGAGCAAGTATGGAGCAGGTCATTGGGGAGCACCTTTAAAGTACCACCCAATATTGCCAGGGAATTCCCACATAAAGTCTAGGTTTCTCTTACTAAGTAGCTTCTGATCAGGAAAGCAAGTCTGACAGGAGCTGTCAAATGCCAATACTCTGCTGTTTCTTGCTGCCTCCCCAAATTTGTCTTGGTGTGAAGACCCAGCTCTTCAGAGGGAAGCCTGTTCTTGTGATAGTCAAGTGGACCCACACCATGTGAGTCTTCCTGACTCTTTGCTGCCTCCTCACAACGATACTGTCTGTACCAGTCCTTCCTACACTAAAAAGAGGAGAAATAAAGCTTTTTGTAGTTTAGAAGCCCTGCAGACTTCACAAAACACCTTCCTAGTATTACTCTGACATATAAGGACTAAGCTGTCACCTGTTTCAACAAGTTCAGCTTCAACAAATGAAATCAAAGAAGAGAAGGAAGTCATCAGAGAATTGCCACACTTAATTTTAAGGTGGCTTCCCCCCCCCCCTCCACCTTTGGAGAAGCTTTCCAACTTTAGTGTAGTTGTTTGCCTTGTTGGTACTCTTTGCTATCATACTGGAACCCACTATTTGACTACAAAGCTCAAGGCCCATTCAAAGCTCCCAGCAGCAACAGCACTGTGTTTGGGATTTCCAGCCCCACGTGTGCAGTCCAAAACCTGGAATCAGTTACAGAAAGTAACTCTGCAGCATGAACGATGAGGTACGTTTTCCAAATGGCAGGCTAAATAGACCAAGTAGCTTATTAAGAACCCCACGTTGTCTAAAATAAATGTTTAAGTTGTTCTGTGTATAACATTCAAGCTTAGCAGATTTCTGGCTACATGGTGGAGTAAGCAGATAATAAATAAGGGAACTTGTTCATGCAGATTATAAAATCCTTCATAAGACAGAACCTATACTTGCAGACAAATCCCATTCAGCATTCAGTAAAGGCTGTTTTCTGGCTGCTTGTGTTTGTCTTTCACTTAAAACTTCATGCAATATTTCCTGAAATACATTAATTGAATTATATGGACAAAACAAAGTCTACAGAAGGGTATCATCCCTTGACTGCCACAGGCCTGGGACCAGGGACCAAACAAATGGTTTTCTGAAGCAACCAGTGAAGCACATAGCTCGATACAGGTGGCAGCTACCAAGACTGAAAGTCACGCTGAGCACTCCTGTCTCAGAGGTGAAGAGTAGACTCATGAACTTAGTCTCTTCACTAAAGCTAAGCTATTTACATAATAACTGATGTCAGTGAGTTCAGTGATTAAAATATATCTACATGCATAAATTCTGATGTGCTAACTTGTAACTGGACTCAACATCACAAGGTCTGAAGTCAAGATGTAGCAACCAAGAAACAAAAGCTACGCATGCTTCTGAGACCCTTTTCACCGTAATGAGATAACTACTCAAACCAAACCCTGCTAAAAGCAAAATTCACATCAAAAACAAACAAAAACCCCCAAATTAACAGGAAGCTTGAGAACTTCGTCTATGTTTTAAACTCTTCAGGCTCAAAAGTGCTATTCATGTTATGTTTACAGTATGTCTGGCAAAACAAGGCTCTGAGCTTCACCAGTTCTCAGGTGCTTTCCTAATAAAGGAACATTTCATAATATTGCATGCAATAAATTGTAGGACATTTCTGTACAGGTTAATGTTTTTAAATTTTTACTCCTTAGTATACATTCAAACAACTTCAGAGAGTTTCTTAACAATGCTCAGCTGCACAAACAAAATTTGGCCTTTCTAATATAGTCTTATCAGTGATAGCCCAGTGGTGGGGGAAAAAAAATAAAAAAAAAATGAGAGGATGGAGGTATTGGTTTAGTCAGGCAAAATAAGCAGCAGCGATGAGTGTCAGAGTGGAGGTTCATACAGTTCAGTCCTGCAGCTCTTACAATAACCCTTGGTCTCAGAGAAGGCAGAATCACTGGTCTTTCAGATCAGCAGAATTTCTTTTTTAAGTAATCAGAGTGAAAAGCTAAGTGTCTGGAATCTTTACTCAAAATCTGTTTGACTTTTTTCTTTAAAATGTATAACAGAAGACAAATTAGTCACAACTGTTTAATCATTCTTACAAGAAAAGTTGCCTATCTCAAGGGAAGTGCCCTTGTAATCACTTCGGTAAATACAGTTGTATTATTCTGGTATAGGATAACAGGTTCAAAGTTGTAAACCCTGGAAATCTTTTACTATATGAAATGTTATTATAAGCATTAACTCATTGTGTCTGCTTGTTATCATGACAACAGCAGTTCCCTAGAGGTCAGGAGGTTTATGCAAAGGTGCATATCCTTCAGAGTGCTAAGTAAAGAGCACATGTAAATCTCTATTGTAACTGAACCCCAAACACCTGCTTTCCTTTCCCCCCACAGATACAATTCACTGATATTGAGACACACACAGATGCATCCTTCTTGATTTGTATTCACCCCAAGCTCCCTAAAATGCTTTTGATGTCTTGAGACAATCACGCATTGGAAGGACTTTAGGTGCTTGATCGAGTGCTGCTGGTGGGATGCAGCTGGCTGAGGTGGCAAAGGGGCAGAGGAACTGTCTGTGTGCAGGTCAGCTTCCTTGCAGCCCCAGCTGAGGGCCAAATTCTTCCTGTACTCCTGAATTTTCGTGACTCCCATTTCTGAGGTTTCACAGGTATTTTCTTAATGAGCACCTTCTCCAAATGGCTTGCAACGAGTCACCACTGACTTTTCATTTCATGTTGTTACTATTATTATTATTAAAACACACTTCTCCTTGGCCGTGGTAACTTGGTTCAAGCTTTTAATGTCCAACCTCCAGCTCTAGATATAAAATTGAAACCCAGATGTGTCAAGAGCAAGTTCGTGCTTGAGCTGATTGCTTGTTTAAGCCCTAGACTTAGCTGTGCATCTCCCTTTTCAATTTTTCCAACTCAAAGCAGACAGAGCAAATGCTGGGTGGTAAGCAGCACAGGCACAGCTGCTGCAGTGCCAGCACAGGAGAGATGGGCAGCCCTGGACAGATGGGCAAGGGATAAAGGAGATTAAGGAGGTGCTGGGTTACAAGGGGAAAGAAATCTGAGAAGAGCAAGGGGAAGGAAAATAATCGCAAGGATCAACTGGGCCGGAGCTGGGAGCTCTCAGATAGAGTCAGGGTGGAGCAGGGACCAGCAGGCTTGAGGAAGGATGATAACAACATGTTGGCTTATGGGAGTTGTCAACAGACAAAAGAAAAGTGCAGTGGGAATGACTACCTACTGAATCAAGTAGCAAGAGGACTTCCCTTGGAGGACTGACAATTGCCAGCATTTGGCCAGCCACAATCTTGTTCTTTTTCCCCAGTCATGTCCAGCTAACATCTCAAGACAATTTTAAGTTCCTCTCCACCCAGATCAACCAAAGCAGTGAAAATCAGTGTGAACCTCATAAGCCAATTGGTCCCGTTTCAAAGTGATAAGCAGGAGTGATGTAACAGATAGAAGGCATCAGGGATATATCCAGCAAGCTCTGTCTGTATCCCGCTGGGACTCAAGTAAAAACTCTCCTTTGCTGAATGGTAATGGATACACTCACATGTATGGTGGTATATGTGTGTGTGTGTGTCTGGGTGTGCAAGCAGAAATATATGCATATATCACAGAATCACAGAATCGTCTAGGTTGGAAGAGACCTCCAAGATCACCTAGTCCAACCTCTGACCTAACACTAACAAGTCCTACACTAAACCATATCACTAAGGGCTACATCTAAACGTCTTTTAAAGACCTCCAGGGATGGTGACTCAACCACTTCCCTGGGCAGCCCGTTCCAATGCCTAACAACCCTTTTGGTAAAGAAGCTTTTCCTAATATCCAACCTAAACCTCCCCTGGCGCAACTTTAGCCCATTCCCCCTCGTCCTGTCACCAGGCACGTGGGAGAACAGACCAACCCCCACCTCGCTACAGCCTCCTTTAAGGTACCTATAGAGAGCGATAAGGTCGCCCCTGAGACTCCTCTTCTCCAGGCTGAACGACCCCAGCTCCCTCAGCCGCTCCTCGTAAGACTTGTTCTCCAGACCCCTCACCAGCTTGGTCGCCCTTCTCTGGACTCGCTCGAGCACCTCCATGTCCTTCTTGTAGCGAGGGGCCCAAAACCGAACACAGTAATCAAGGTGTGGCCTCACCAGAGCCGAGTACAGGGGGACAATCACTTCCCTAGACCTGCTGGCCACACTGCTTCTTATACAAGCCAGGATGCTGTTGGCCTTCTTGGCTACCTGAGCACACTGCTGGCTCATATTCAGCCAACTATCAACCAATACTCCCAGGTCCTTCTCTGCCAGGCATCTTTCCAACCACTCATCTCCCAGCCTGTAGCGGTGCTTGGGGTTGTTGCGCCCCAGGTGCAGGACCCGGCACTTGGCCTTGTTGAACTTCATACAGTTGACCTCAGCCCATCGCTCCAGCCTATCCAGATCCTCCTGCAGAGCCTTCCTACTCTCGAGCAGATTGACACATGCACCTAACTTGGTGTTGTCTGCAAACTTACTGAGGGTGCACTCAATCCCCTCATCCAGATCATTGATAAAGATATTAAAGAGGACTGGCCCCAGTACTGAGCCCTGGGGGACTCCACTAGTGACCGGCCTCCAACTGGATTCGACTCCATTCACCACAACTCTTTGGGCCCGGCCATCCAGCCAGTTTTTAACCCAACAAAGCGTACGCCAGTCCAAGCCATGAGCAGCCAGTTTCTTGAGGAGAATGCTGTGGGAAACGGTGTCAAAAGCCTTACTGAAATCAAGGTACACCACATCCACAGCCTTTCCCTCATCCACTAAGCATGTCACTTTGTCATAGAAGGAGATCAGGTTCATCAAGCAGGACCTGCCTTTCTTAAACCCATGCTGACTGGGCCTGATCGCCTGGTTGCCCTGCAAGTGCCGCGTGATGACACTCAAGGTAATCTGCTCCATGAGCTTCCCTGGCACTGAGGTCGAACTAACAGGCCTATAGTTCCCCGGGTCTACCCTCGGCCCTTCTTGTAGATGGGCGTCAGGTGTGCTAGCCGCAAATATATATACATATATATATATATATGCAAATATACTTATATATGCAAATATATATACATGTATATATGTGTATATATATATGTATATAGTATATATACATATGAGTGTCATAAAATAATGAGGTTTCTCCATCAGACCCTCCCTGCTGACTCCCTTTCAGACTGCTGCTGGCACTTGCTGTGGAAACAACCTCCGTCCTGCAAGAGACACACTCTGCTCCTCTCACAGCTCAGAGTCCCCAGGCCACCTTTGCTGCAACTGTTTTCTGCTGTGTGTGTGTGTCCCATGCCAAGAAGGCTACCCTCAGCCCTGCTGGCTTCACAGACAGCACAGGCAAGCTGCCGAGCTCCCGGGCCAAGTGAATGAGCCCTCTGAAAGAGCTCTGTGAGCCAGGCTCTTCTTTGTTCCCCTCAGCCTCCCGTGGCTGCTGTCTCACGCGATTGCTCTTTGGCCAGGACACAGAGTGCTCAAGAGATCCAGTATTTGTCTTTCAGAAGGAAACATAACATAAATGCTAGTTGGGGGTTGCAAATATAACATAATTCGGGGAAGCCTTTGACTTCTGCCAGAAATAGTATGTATTTCAGAAACCTGAAAGAACAATGAGGACAGCAGTGTTTGGTCTGCCGGAAGACACCAGCCTTGCCCCCCAAAATCACCCGTTTGTTGGAGAAGCTGTACCCTGCTTTGCAACCAGGAGGTGGAGTTTCTGGGACAGTGAATGTAAGGAACTGGTTGGTTAAGACTGGATTTGATATTTTGGACACCAGGAATGGCAGATGCAAACTGCAAACAAACAAAAATGCTCACATCTGGAGACAATAGGAATTAAGAGAAAAATTAAGGGAAATCATTAAAAAAAAAAAAAAAAAGCCTCAGCACTTTGACAGTCCCTCCCCTTCGTGTCAAAACTATCAGCAGTAAGACAATGTATGCACCACTGCCCACTTCTGGACGGACTCAGAAACAGTGCCTGAAAAGAGCTGATACTCAGGGAATGGGGTCTGTGGGGCTCTGACATGGAGAAGGCAGAGGGCTGGGGAGCAGCTTCTCAAGGCACCCTGCACAGGCTCACTGTTATTTCGGGGACCCTGCATTTCTTCTTGCACCATGACTTATTGACCCAGACGATTTAGGGCTGCCCAGTTTCACTGTTAGAAATGACATGATGCCAGAGATGTTCACTAGCAGAAGGGTGATCCCCAGCTAGTAATGTGTCCGAAATCATTTTGGTGCAAATGCTGCACCTCTGTTTGAAACACAAGAGCTACAGGGATGGATGGTGAGTAATTTGTCACGGGGCAGATCCTGTACGTTGCTGTCCTCTTATGCCAGACTATGTCGTAAGAAAACATTTTCTGTGAATATGGGCAAGTGAAGGAAACTGGTCTATACAGAAAGGATAACATCCCTGTTTCACATGTCATTTTTAAAGAGAAATTGCTATTTAGAACAATTTCTGCAAGATTTCACAACATCATTTGTTTTGCTGATTTGCAGTAGCCTGGTGTGCTTTGTGTTTCAAAACTCGAGGGTTCTTCTCATCTGCACCAGATACTTTTTACAGGATTGATTTTTAATATTTATACTGAAAAAAGAAAAAAAAAAAAGAGTTTGTTTTAAAAAGAGTTTGTTTTCTTTAATTTTGCCATCCTTTAACCACAAAATTTGCTGTACACTAGGCTGTGGTCCTCCTCTGCCATTTCAATAACTTATATAAGGTCTTCACGCTTTCATTTGGCCATACATCCTCCAAAGTCTCATGCCATCATTCTGTTCCCATCTCTTCGCAACAAGGTGGGCAGCACTGTGTGGCCAGCCAGCCAGGTACAGAGCTTTCTAAAAATGGGTGGACAGTAAAAATAAATATAAAAAAATGTTCTGGGACTGGAAGCAGGTAAAGCAAAGTGCAATGCCATATCGAACGTGCCACTTGCCTTGCACTTCTTGTTTTCAGAGCCATGCAAGCAGCTGCAGTGATAGCGTTATCTGCTGAGTGCATTGCTGATCCCGGCAGCCTTTCCCCTCCCAGCCCGCCCTGCACTGATACAGCACAGCATAGGCGTGGAGAGAGGAAGCCCTTCAGCCCCACTGCCTACCAGAACTGTCCACGTCCTAAGAAACCACCACCTATTTCATCTCCTTTGGGTTCTGCAGCTACTGCTACCTTGCAATACACACCAGAGGCTCAGCATGCGAGGGCCACATCAATATTAGTAAATTAAACAGTGTCTGGGGGTGTTTCCAGGCACTGAACCATGACCATCTGCATTAGTAAGCTGTTCAAACATTTCATGGTCTGTGCCAACTAGCACTCTCCCAAACAGTTCCCGGGCACAGTCCAGAGTCAAGGACCTTTTTGCAATTGGCCATTATCAAGCAGCCACCCCCTTTGAAGTGGACAATATGCAAGCTATGCCAGTATATTTAATGTACTATTATAGAAGTAGTCAATAATGCTTCACTATTATAGAAGCAGTTGATAATATTTTACTGTTATAGAAGCAGTCGATAATGCTTCACAGTTATTTAAATATGCTACGTCTATAGACCAAGATATATGCTTCCTTCATCAGACATTTGCTTTCTCACTAAAGAAGAAAAAAATCCCATTAGAGCAAGGGACCACACTCCCATGGCACTGATGTTTCACCACACTTTAACAGAGACAAGTACAGCCACATACTTGCAGGCCTGTTCTAGCAACTTCCAGACTTCACTGGAGAGTTCATGGTGAGCATTACAACCATGCACCTCCACCTAGAATTTTATAGCAAAATAACTCTCTGGTGGTAAAATGCAGTTAGGACTCAACAATAAATTCCGTCTTTGCATCAAAGGGCAAAGCTTGTGTCCCTGAAGAGACAGAGGCTGATCCTTCTCCTTGGACACCTCATTCACTTCTCAACATTTCACTGCACACCTCCTATCCTCAGGTTGATTGAACCTTCACCTTGCCCTAACTAGAAGAAACAGCAACTTCATTCCTATGTTCTAAATTTGAAAGAGATCTTAAGTGACCCTTCATCTTCCCCTTGTGACCACTATTATTTCGCCACTTCCTACCACAGCCTTGGACCAGATCAGGACTCCATCAGATCATAAAGAATTTGCACCCAGCTGTGGGGAACCCATAGCAGTCTCCTAAAATATTCTTAGACAGGTATGTGTCTAAAACCACATGCAAAAGTCCAACAAACTGTAATTGTAAATATACATTACAACCTGAATACATAAGTAATCACTTTGTGTACAAGAAACCATACAGATTGTGGATATTTTTAGGAATATTTTCTTATAAATTTTTAAAAATGTAACCTGTTAGGTCCATCCTGAAATCTTCTTCATTCTTCTGTGGGTTTCTGGAAGATAGGAAAATATCAAAAAGCAGCAGCCCTCCAACACAGAAAATATCTTCTGCTCCAGGAGGAGAAAGATAGAGAATAAGGGGCCTCTGTGTAGAGGAGAAGACCTTGAGTTCCAAGTGCCTTATGCAGACCGTGCAGCATGGAATCTGTCCATTAAATGCCAGGGTTAAACCTGCACCTTCCACAGCTATAGCCCTTGTTCTTCTTGCCTGAAAATGGTGGGTTTTTTTCAGCCTTTACTAATGTAAGTGTAATCTTATCTCTTTGAAGAGAAATCCTAGGATACTTGGGCAGCATTGATGCAATGGTTTTCATCAGCCACCAACAAGAGTTAGGTTAACAACAGAAAACCAAATGTTGACGGTTTAATTGATTTTTCCTTGAATGTACAGATTTTAATTTTACAGATTTGTGTTAGTGTCCTCCAAACCACAAGTGCTCTACCAGCTACAGGCTGAGGGACATTAACTAAGCTTATACAAATTGCCAAGCACTACCACTCCCTTCAAACCTACCATTACTTAAAAAAACTGTGTAGCTACATGGGCAACTGAAGAATCAGACACTGTCAGGTAGGCCCCAGGCAGCAGATGACAGCACTGATGCTAAGGAGAGAGGAACTCCCTATTGCTACCACACAAACAACAGGTTTATTTAAAAATGCAATTTATTTACAACACATTCAAACTTTATTTTGAAAAAAAAAAGTAAAACTGTACATAAAATTCAGTTTTCCGCTAACAGTTAATAAAACCACAGTGAGATTTACAATTCATTGATTCAGCAATCATGGAAATTCCATTTTGGCACATTACTTAAATCACATTGTGAACAGAAAAGCTGGAGGAAGTTTTAAGCAACATAACTCCATAAATGTAACAACTTCATAGAGTGACATCCTCACATCAAGGTGTCACTGTTTAAATAAAGTATTTAACACAAAGTGCTTCCACTGTACAGCAGAGTAAATACTAAAACCTATAGAAATCTTCATAGCATTTGGATTACTTTTCCAGAAACATCCCTTTTACCTGCTTTCTAATAAGTGATCCAAGCTTTCCCTTAAGGTGTTAAGTAATGACTACTGACACCCCCCCCCCCCCCCCCGGTTTCATTATACCTTCTGAGGTTTAGAAACCAACTTTCTTTAAAAAGATGGTTCAGGGGGAGTGTAGTGGAATTTATATATTTATATATTTAATTTATATATTTAAAGTCCCAATCTACTTAGACAACACTTATGCTGAAGAAAGGACATTAAATAATCCCATCCACAGACCTTGGCCTCAGAATAAAAGGGAGCATTCAGGAAGGTAAGCATTATAATAGAGGGAAGGGGGGAAAGTGTGGGAAGAACTGAACAAGGTAAAACAATTGGTTTGCAATGGTAAAGTGCATCACACAGCAAGAACAGACAGCAGGGGGACTTGAATAAAAATGGAGTGAAAAAAAAAAAAAAGCCAGTATATAAAAGAGGTGTTTGTAAATTGTGTTATAGGTACACATCCACAACCAGAAGGATAGCAAAACTGATCTGCTTTTATTGAAAAAAACAAATAAGAAGAACATTAGGAGGAAGGAAAAAATGGCTGCACTACAAATCAAAATAAGTATCTCAAAGGACACAAGGAAATCAACTGAAAACTTGGCAAAACAAAGACAATACTGCTTTTAAAAGGCCTTATATATATAACTAAAAAAAAATATAACATTTTTTTACACAGAAAAGCAAAGGCAAGATCTGCGCTTTGTTACTGAAAAAAGAATTAACAATTGAATTTACACATTTGGTTAAAGAACATATGACAAGGTGACAAAAGTTTGAATTCACTTTAAACAAGGCCCACAACTGATGAAGGCCAGTAAATTCCTTTTGCATACAATGTCATGTATGCATACATGTTAATTTATTCCAGATTTAACTCTTGTTCCAGAACTATCTGCCAAGGCTAGCACGTTTTGTTGCCATACAGTTAAGTCACATATATGGCAGGTTGTGGATCTGGGGGACACAAACTGGCCAGCTGTTTGAAAAATTACCTGTGTTTTAAGCACATTTCCTTTGCTAAAGGACTTTGGGGGGGGGATCACTGCAAGAGAATCTGACTGCAGGAACGGTGAACTCAGAAGGGAGTACTTGAAGGGGACAGGGTAGCACAATCAACTTGCAACAGTCAGAAACTTTACATTATTGAACTGGAGGGGAAAAAAAGCAGTTAAAGAGGCCAGAAAGGAGAATTTATGACAATGCAATGTGCTCCAAGACTGAATTTAGAACAAGTGCCATAGATAAGTGCAAATACTGAAGTGTACTGTATTTCAAAATGAGGTAAACGTACTTCAAGAGAATTGGAAGAGGTACTAACAACTTAAGGGAAATTAGCCAACACAAGATAGACACTTATTGGAATGATGTCTTCTATGAAAGTAGAAAGGGACCACCCAGCAGAGCTAGTTGTCACACATTTAAAACAGAAGAAAAATATTCTGTTGCAGGGCTCAAAGACAGGCAAGGATACTCAGTCAAAAACCCTATCTGGGTACCCTGAAAGCCCCTACACAGAAAATGCGAGGTTCGTCTCATCAGTAACATAGCTCTGCTGGTTTTGCTTGCTAATAAAGCGTCTTTTAACTTTGCCTGTTTTCTAGGCCTGAAGATTTCTATATTCCCTGGTATTTTCCTATTTATTCACAGACAACAATTACAGCACATTCAACCAGACAAGAAAGTTCAAGAATGTTACTTCATTGTGTTTTCAGGTTACACCACTTTTAAAAACTTAAAAAAATAGATAACCACTGTTTTTACAAACACTGGAAGGATAGAGAAAAAGATGATAGTCCATTTTATCAAATACCCCAATATTACACATACTCTTTTTCTCTAATTCCAGGGTAAAACAATACTGACACTCCATCTTTCAACCATTTAGTAAAATGTGTATATAAAAAGATTACCTGATTTAAGACACAAATGCATAATTATGAAAGGGTGTTTGTTTTAGAGGATGTCTTGGAGGTAAGTTCCTGCACAGACTTTGTTGTTATTTTGGGAGAATTCTACTCCAGTTCCCAGAAAACAAGCGAACCTATAAATATATTTGTTATTTAGATTTACAATCCTCCATTTAAACATCACAAAAGATGAAAATAAGTACAAAAAGAACAGAAGCATGAGCTGTCTTACTTCATGCCACACACTTTAAAAGGACAGAGCAGTTCTTGAAATGTTTCCTGATTTACATTAATTTGTGCAATAAACGCAAAGCAAAATCCTGCTGCTGCTAACAGGACCAAACACACTGGAGGATTAAGCTTTTAATGTTATTAACAAATAGTTTAATTTATATAATACAAACCCACATTGAAAGGCTATAAAATACATTAATTCACCCAAGAATTGGTTCAAAAGGGGTAGGTACAAACCTAGAGGTGTGCAATTTAGACTGCAATCACTGGTCCAGTAAATATCATTTTCCAAGCAGCAAAATACCCTGCTGTGTGTTTTAATATTCATTGACTTTAACGTAACCATCCTTATTAAGGAGCTGGCTGCTTTAGAGCCAGTCACGGTCCTACCAGGTCTTGGTATTTTCCCAGCCCAGCAGGAAATCAATTTGCCCTTTCCACTAAGCTGTCCCTGAGGTAAAGACACCACTATTTTTTAAAGGTGTCTCTGTGAACTGCTAAGTAGCCTGTCCAGGCCACATGGAGCACTGAAAAGCTGCTTTTGAAAAAAAAAATGTATTTGAAAGCTTCTGGATCAGATCCACAGTGAGGCTAAGCACTGCCCTCAGTGTGTACTAGGTAGTGGGTTCCCTCTTCCAAAAACCCAGAGAGCAGACCCGACCAAAATCCAACACTGCTGACAGGGCAAGTCATCTTGTTTTCCTTAAAGCACCCTTGCATGTCTTCAGAAAGAAGCAGCAGCAAACAGGAGAATGGAAATGCTTCACTAAATACTTCAAAATGCACCTTTGGGTTTGGGGAGGAGAAGCAGGGCAGAGGGGAGGGCATAGACTTTTACAATAAATCAACAAGAAATAACTGAGATTAAAATAGGAAAATCTCCCAGTATTTCTATATATATATATTATTATACAAAAGCTCCCTCTAAGTTATAACACTGTTTTAAAAAACTTCAAATGGAATTTCTCAATTAATATTAAATTGTCTCTTAATAATAGAATGGCAGAATTTTAACTATTCATAATAGACACATTAGCTTATTTATTCAGCATGAATAAGGACAGATGCTCAGTGTTAAAGATACTGCAATCATTCCACACAACAGTGAATAAGACTGTGGCTATTATAACTTCTGTTGCTTGGGAGGTTGGGGGATAGAGGCAAGGGGTAAGAACTGAGTTGTTTAATCACAACAATGAACAAGATAAAAGTTAATTGGCTGACTACTTGCATTTTTGCTTGCCAAAGTCAGTAGAGACAATGCTAGTAATTCCTTAGTTTCATGACACAGAGCATATTCTTTAGCATCCTTCATCTGTGATTAGGCTGGCTCCAGCAGTTCTAGCAGAGAAGCAAGACCAGGTTCTGCTCTGTCCCCAAATACAGGGGTCACAAAAACAATGCAAGCCAACCCTTCCCAAGTGCTTCCCCTCCACTCAGACACCATTATTTTCATTCACAAACTTCTGAAGCACGACGGTTACTGCTAAAAATGAACTGTCTATGCAAAGTGGGTTTTGAGGATCAGTAAAACATCTCTACTTAAGTCCTTTATAAATATACAGTACTTCAGCCCAGTACAATCATTAACTCGCTACAGGGCTCTCAGGAAACAGCTCACTTTGACAGAAAGGCAAGAGTTTCATTCCCAGTGGCACTGGTCATACACTGCAAGCATCAGGGTGGACAGCAATACACCTCATCCACTCTAACAACAGGAATTCACACATGGTTTGGTAAGGAACTGTGTTAGGCTGTATCGGAAAACTCTTAGATGAATGCACACTTTTCATGGAAATATTAACCCTTATTTCAGATACAAGCTTTTTTAGGTGTATTTTGGTTTACAGCTAAAGCACAGAAATCTTTTTGCCACGTTAACTTCAGCTACAACCACTGATGACCCGCTTTCCTGCCTGGACACCTTTGTTCTATGAAAAAATTTTACAGAGTAGACCAAATTGTTTAAAATCGCGTACTGCTCAACTGCGACTTGTCAGACACTTCACAATTTTTCTCGTCTTTAACACTATTCTCTGTCAGTGCACACTCAATAGGGATTTCAATATCGCTTTTACTTGAACCATTGTCTTTATGCAGTGCAGAAAGGCAGCTATCATTTTTCTCGGTATAGCCATTACTTTTAGCCAGCGGTGCCTCCTGCTGACTGCAGCAGAGCTGAGAGTCACAAGCTTTTGAGATGCAGGGCGAGCTGCACAGGAGGTGGGAGGTCTTGTGGTCAATGTACTCAGGCTGGATGGTCACAGAATGGATCCCTGCTTCATGGAAAACCTTTCTTATTTTATAAGCAGCATCTTGGTAATCAGTAGGGGTTTGGCACTTGACATGAAGAGTAGCAATATTCTTGCCACCTGCAAGCTCCCATACATGCACCTCATGAAGGCTGCTAACCCCTGGCACACGAGCTAGTCTGTCAGCTGGAAAACATAAGAGAAAGATGTTAGATGGTTTGGTGTGCTGGCTAGGCCTCACTGAGAACCTAATCCAAAAAGAGCGGTCTCCAGTCTTTCAAGGAGCTGTACTTAATAAGACACATCTGCTACCTGCTGACTTTGGTTCTTATGCAAGGTGACCATGCAAGCAGTCCCCTCCACTCCTTCTGAGCCCACACCATCTCTGCCCACTGGCCATTTACCCACAGCTTATAGAAGCAATGTTGGAGTACCACTTCCTTGGCCAAGGTCCACGTATTCTGGTTTGTTTAACCCTGAGTGCGGTAGAACTCCAGAAAGACATATGTGCTATGCCACAATTAACCAGTGCAAACAGTGCTAGGGAGCTACAAAATTAGCCAGTCTTAATAGAATTTTCTAAGCTGTTTTGGAAGCCCTTCAGAAGAAGCCACTGCAGGGTTGGGAAATATTATAATTCAATGCCATTTCTTTCACAAACACCCCACATAAAGCATTAACAGCTCAAGACCTGGGTATTTTTGATGTTTTTGGAGTACCACATTCTCAAAATGCATGCTTTAACTAATCCAGAGAGATTTGAGTCATGTTGCTAGGACACAGGCACGTGACCATTTCCTCACAGTTCTTGAGAATTTAGGGCTATTATGAGTAAATAATCCAAACATGTCATTCCAGAAATAACATATGCATTGAAATCTATCATTAAAATTAATAGCATTTCAACAACAAATTTGACTTACTCAGTAGTTGCATATTAACACCTTTGGGAACCATCTGCAACAAAATAATTGAGGTCTCTTTGATGAGTGGGAATGCAGAAGACAAGATGATGACCACCATAATTATTGTCAGGCTCGGATCGATGTAGCACTGCCAGTTACAAGGAGCATTAGGCCCCAGAGGAAGTACATGGAAGATTGTAGCAGCAACTACCACAACCACAGACCCAAGTGCATCTCCCATAACGTGCAAAAGAACACCTGAAACAAATGAAAAATTCCATTAGTTTTTTGGGGTTGTTTTTTTTGAGCAGCAATAATGCTGTATTTTTCAAGTCTGTTCTACCTGACATGAAAAATGCAATATTCCAAGCACTCAAATCATTACCAGATTTTTCAATAACAGCTTTCAGAACAAAACATCAAGGGAAATACTGACTCCAAACCACAGCTGCTTAAGTGGGATGCATTATTAAACACATAGGGTACGCTAGCAACTGCAGTCCAACTCCAATGCCATGGCAACACAAAGTGTCTTTACCTAAATGCCTGCAGATTATTAAGAGATCCTGGCACATGAAATCTCAACTCACAATTAAAAATTGATGACTAAATCTATCAGTTCTACCCTGGAAGCTAAGTCAGCCACAGACCACCCCTGGTGACTAATAATTATTTCTCCTCAATCAGTTTCTACTACTCTGTTGAAATCCCAAAAAATTACTAGAGTGAAACCTAAGGATTGACTATTCTTACAGTTCCAACTGCTCTCAAACTCCATTTTTTTGGATCAAGCTTGATTACTAATATTAAACTTTGTCCCACCAACACTACTAGCGCTCAGACTCACAAAAGACCAGAATCCAGTTCAACGGTTAGGTGCATGGATGCCACAGGTGGTTTTGTTTGGTTCATTTTTTTAAAATGTGCATGTACTGCTCTAAATTCAAAGGAATGCTGTGTACCACTTCTTATGTCTATAGATAAATTTTTGCACTCAAGGTAAAGACAGAAAACAGGCTCTTTTAATAACTCTTCACTGCTCTTTCAAGTGCAATGAACAAAGCACTGTTCTTGCTACAGTTACAATAGTGTAAAAACTTCATTTTTTTCTTTGTTTTTCTCACTGCATAATCTTGCCTCTTCCTGTCACTGCAAGAAAATACTCCAGTTTTTTCTGTCTTTACTGTTCAGACTCAGGTTTCATTCCAACCTGTGCCTAATCTGTAGTACCTCTACGTATATGAGGTTAATTCCTTTGACAATACTTGTTATTCAGAGGATGTGACAGAATAAAACGGGCCAAATCCTTTTAATGTCCCTATTACAAGCAATTTCCAAAGCTCCACTCCAATGTAATCCCTTCCTCCAGGCTAGAGAAGCTGTGAATGGCTTCCTCTGAAACTCATTAACAACACAGCTAAGAGTTTTGACTCCTGTGACGATGGATTCTGGGTTTCTTCAGACCTAGAACCATGCCCGTGCTGCTGCTCCATGCCAGCTCTGTGCAGGAACGCAGATCCTTAGCACAAGGGATGGAGGCAATAACCATCGGGGTTCCTTGGAACCACTTGGATAAGATAAGAAAGCATAAACTCGCACTGAATCCAGCTCTTTCTGCTCGAGTCAGGAGTGTGCTGCCCCATTTGGCAAACTCCCACACAGTTTCACTTGCCGTAACAGTGTTGCAGTGTTTCCTCTTTCATTTATAAATAATCTGGATTCAGCATGTGCCATCAGCTATTGCACTAACAAGAGGGATAGGCAGGATGCAATTTCTAAGGTAACTAACTAAAGAATGGAGCTTAAGAAGAGTGTTCCAGGAAGACTTCTTTTGAATTAAAAAAAAAAAAAAAAAAAAACAGTATACATGTAAGAATTTTGAAAAACTGTGAATTGAGAATGTCAAATTAGAAAAATGCTTATTTAACTGACAGGCAAAGTGGTTAATACATATGTCTCAGTTATGCATCACATGAGGGAAAAGAAACGATCCCATTTCCCTGTAGACCCCCAAACGCTACGGGTATAAAAACAGAACTGGAAGGCAATTTTTATTTAATAGTCATTAAGGTAAGACTATAGACAACACACAGCTTCCAACAGCTTGTGTGGGAAAGTCTGAACTACTCTGCATATGTTCAAGAAGTAAAAGGAATAATTTTAGACTACAATAATTAATCCAATTAGACAGAATATCTGGATTCATGTTCTTACCATTTCTACAGCCAAGGAAGCAGTTCCTCTATCAACCCTGTTTGTCCAGCCAAGTTTTTTAGGGAGGCTCAGATTCTATAGTGTACCTAACTTTTTACCAAGTGACTGTGAAGTGCGTATAGCTATATAATAGCAAACTCAGATTTGCATAATAGCAAATACAGATTTTGCATTTTAGAGACATCTGTAACTCTGGCTAACCAAAATGGATTTTGCAAAGACAAAATTAAAGTAGCATCTAAAGAAAAATTATCTTTTTACAACTTAAGAAAGCCAGGCATCTTAAAATAACTGATAAAAAAAACTCCTCATCCTTCAGACATCTTTGACACTTGCCAGCATCAGTATGCCTAAACACTGTTGTTCAGGCAAATACAGCCTTCCCTAAAACACACTCACTGGTTTCTTATCCTTCTCTCCTCCATCCCTGAAGATGGCAGTTTGCTATGCCAATACTCCTAGCACTTTAATGCCATAAAATCCAGCAACACTGATGCCTAGATATTCAGGCAATTGTTGTCACTCTAGCACGTGGTTTAGTTTGCAAGGTGTCCTCCCCTACACACACATTTGCATAACTCTGCAAGCATTTTTTTAATCTGTTTTGAATAAACAGATAAACAAACCAAAAAAATAGGTGCCTGACTGCCATGACAACCTCATCAGATGAATTCATGTGATGCCAGCTTGTATGACTTTGGAGGAAGACCACACCTTCTCAGATGCTGCTATGTGACCACAAGAAGCCTGAGGCTATCACTTTATTTTTGTCTTTGTAACAGTCCTTTCCTAGAAGGGAAAATCATTGTCAAATACACCACCTTGTGCTCTGTTAGGAATAGGTACATAAATCCATATGCATATAAATACTTATATGCAGGGACTTGGTTAATTTATTCCTAGATGTAGTCATAATGTTTCTCTCTGCAGATAACAGAGATCTGCCAAAGCAGAACATAAAAGGGGCTTGACTCTGTACTAGACTCTCTCAGGAAGAGGTTCACAGTTCAAGGACTTGGAAAAACACATGCAGAGATACCGGTTTCAACACCTTTCTCCTCGTGCTGACTACAAAACTTGTGACTACCAGTGCTGGGATTTAAAGAAGCTCTGTTTTCTGCCTAAAAGCATTTCAAACTTGAGAACCACCCAACTAGTCATGCAACGACAAAGAAAAGTCTCATAGATACCTGCTTGACCTTCCTCTATGGCCTCTAGTGGCTTGAGCTAAGTGCAAGGAGCTTTGCTCCTTTCCACAAAGCCCAGCTGCAGTCTTCTACAGAACCAAAATGAGCCAAACCAGCACCACATAGATTTGCCATTACCCATGCTATCTAACATGACCAAAACCTTTTTGCTAACTGTGTCCAGACACGCAGAGGGGTCCTCAGCTCCATCTCACACTGACATTTGGGGGGAAAAAAAAAAATTAAATGGAAGGTAGAAAGTGTTTAAAGTTAATGCAACATTAGCCTCATGCTGCCATGCCATACATACCTCTGATGTTCAAGGCTTCGGACTTTTTCTCTACTTTCCTCTCAGACCCCTCTTCAGGGCTTTTTTGGTCGTTTGGGGATTCACCTGCATTCAAAGAAGAAACGCTGTGTTGTGTATAAGTTCTACAAACAGAAAAAACATCAACCTTCTCAAGACCAGCTCCTTTCCAAGAGACGACGAGAAGCCAAGCCCGAGGTCACCCCGCACCCCCACGGCCGGCCGCGCACAGACGGAGGGGGGGGGGGGGGCCCGGCGGGGAGGGGCGGCACCGGGGGCGGGCAGGGGGGGCCGGGGCAGGGTTGGGAGCGAAGCGGGGGGCACGGGGAGCGGGGCCGGAGAGGCTGCAGCCGAAAGGCACCTGCTCGGTCGGCGGCGTCCCGCGGCTCGGGCGCCCCCCCCGTCGGGGCGGCGGCGGCGGCAGCGGGCGGCGGGGCCGGGGTGGGGCGGCGGCGGCAGCAGGCGGCCCAGTCCTGGAAGACCAGCAGCCCCACCAGGTTGACGGCCAGGCCCAGGGCGCCGACGATGAGCACCAGCTCGGCGTCGTCGATGCGCTCGGGCCGGGCCAGGCGCAGCAGGGCCTCCACGGAGATGGTGAAGCAGAGGGCGGTGAGGAAGACGGCGTTGCTGAGGGCGCCCACCGCCTCGGCGCGGCTGTAGCCGTAGGTGGCGCGGGGCCCGCGGCGGCTGCGGCGGGCGATGCGGCCGGTGGAGAGCCCGACGCAGAGCGAGATGAGGTCGGACAGCATGTTGAAGGAGTCGGACACCAGCGCGATGGAGTTGCCCAGGTAGCCCGACACCAGCTCGGCCACGAAGAAGCCGGCGGTGAGCACCAGCATGAAGATGAGGCGGCACGTCTTGCCCGAGTACCGCCCCATGGCCCGCACCGACAACGCCGTCGGCACCCGCAGCGACCCCGGCCCGGCCCGGCCCGGCCCGGCCCGGCCCTTAACGCCGCCGGCACCGCCCCGCCCCGCGGACCGCCCCCGACCGCCCCCCAACCGCCCCGCCCCGCCGGTACCGGGGGGCTGCGGGGAGCCCCGGCGGTGGCGGACACGGGGGGCGAGGGGACGCTGGGGGGGGGTGGGAGACCGGGGGCGGCCCCGCACGGGCGGCGAGGAGAGGTCGGGGCGCGGGGGGAGCCCCCCCCGGTTCGCCCGGAGCCCCCCCGGGCCGCCCCGACGGCGGGAGGTGGGTGCGGAGGGGCCGGCCCCGCGCCGCGGTACCGACGGCCTGGGCGAGGAGGGCGAGAGGGGGGAGACGGACGGACAGGCGGACGGACAGACGGACAGACAGACGGACGGAGCCCCCTGCTGGGCCGGGCGGCGGCCGGGGGCGGCGTGCGCCATCCCGCGGAGAAAAGGTGGCTTCGTGCGGGTGCGCCCGGCACGGGGGTGGCTCCGCTGTTCGTGGGGGCTTTGTCGCGACAGTCCTCGGGACAGTGGCAGCCCTGCCTGCAAGGGGAAGAGGACAGCGCCCGGCCGCCGGCACAGCGTTTTGAGGCGAGGGGAGAGGCTGGTGATTACAGGGGGTGCCAGGAAATTAAGCCATTCGCAACTGCTTGGTCCTCAGAAACGACAGCCGATGTCACTAGACCTCCAGCGATCCCAAACTGGACTTGGGGTCATCATACCATTTTTTTTTTCCTCTGTCACTTCAGAAGCAGATAAAGAAAGAAAATCAGAACCAGGCCTAAGCAGAATAAACTTAAATAAAAGATGTGAGGCCTAAAGAAAATAAGGTCCTTGAAGTTACACCCTGTGAGATGCTGAGTGTTTCTGTTACCCAAGACACACAGCAGTGCTGGAGTTGTGCTTCCACAACTACAATCCGTGCTGAAGTGCCACGTCAGGCATTTCACCACGCTTGACAAACCATATATTGCAATCAGGTTATGGACCAGCACGGCTGGGCAACACTATCATGTCCCTCCTACCGAGCTGCTCTTCTCTACAACCAGAAATTAATTAAATGCCACGAGAATCTTAAGTCCAAAGCAATTGCATTGGTACTGCTGTTAACTAAGTTCAATGCTTTGCATGAATACATCTTTTAAACGAGGCCTCTTAGTTCCAACTAAATTCTGTGTACACAACCAAACCTTTTTTTTTTTTTTTTTTTTTAATTATAACCCAAAACACATCTTAACTTGTGGAGTGGACATAAGCAGCCATCCAGGGGATAACCTCTCATGTATTTGCAAGGATTAACAAGCACAACTCCCGGTTACTGGATATTGTTTTCTACATCCTTCCCACATTCAATGCCCAAGTGATGAAAGTACCCTGCAATACTCAAAATTAACAGATGCATAAAAATAAATGAATTGAAAAGAAGACTTTCAAGAAAGGTGTATCATAAAGACGAACACAGCAGTGGGAGCAGATAGCATAATTGCATCAACACACATTGCAGCTACAACATTAGACCTAGCAACATATGATGAGAGACTTTAAATGGTAGTGCCAAATAAAAAGCAGCGTGACAGAGCTAGGAAAAAAGAGAAGAAAACTATGCAAAAATTACAAGAAGTTTAAGCAAAAACTTAAAGACAGGCTATATCTTCTTTAGTATAATTAATGACAGCAAACGCTGCCTCTGGCACTTCACTTTACAGTCAGAAAAATCACTAAAGCCCAGTTTATTGCAACTGCATAGAACTGGAATGAATTATCAGTGGTTCTTATTTTAGGACTATGTATAATACAGTAGCTGAAACATCATTAATCCTCCTGTGCAAAATATACATTAATTCTCTTTGAAAAGTATAACATGTCATAGCCCGGAACTCACTTCAAAAACATACAAATATCGCAGTTGCTTTGAAGAAACCGTACTAAAAATATTATTTTCACCAAATAAGGTTGTGACTAAGTCCCCTCAGATGGAGCACAATTAAAGATGACTCACTGAACAAGTCAGGAGCAGTACATGCTAAGAGCCTCAGCTCCGAGCCTGTGTCTGCTGATCCACTGATTCTTCCTCCTCCTTCTGGATCAGGGTCTTTACTCCTTCCCCACTCCTGCCCAACATTTGATTTACTTTCTGTCCTCTGAGCACTTAGCAAACATTTCATTGGAGCATTTAGTGAACATTTCTTTTGACGTGATCATTTTCTCCTGCTTCTTGTTTCCTGGCTTCTGACCAGTTTATCCATGCAAAGAACTTTCCCTTCATCCTGTGGCCGCTAGAAAGCCTCTGGTCAGAAGCCTCTCAGAAACCCAAGCTTTCAGTCACCCCACAATGCACCCCACAAAGCCTCCCCAAGTCTGTTCATCAATGCACTGCAATCACTTCCAACAAACTCCCAAAACTGTCATCTGAACAAAGTTACATCAACCATTCTTGTTTAGTAAGTCAAGCCACTTTCAATAACAAGAATAATTAATTTGGCTCATTCTCCAGAATAAAGAGCGTGTGTCTTATCCCTGTTGCTCCTTTGCACTTCGATCCCCTTCCACATAGACCTAAAGAAAGTCTTGATCCTGCATGTAGGAGCCACCAATCCTTTTACTGGGGATTTCCCTTGTGGTTCTGCTTGCACTGATCCACTTGCAGTATTGGGGAGTTGGACCTTGAATCCTTTTAGAAAGGAGACATGGTCCCAATTGTTCTGCAGAGTGCTTAGCACCCCTGTGTGTTTTACGCTGGCTGTAGGCATCCAACAGTATAATGCTATAGTACCACTCACCCCTCCACAAATGAGATTGCCTGAGCAAGCTATGTGCTATTAAACAGAACAATCAGCCCAAATATCCCAATTCCCTCTATTTCTGAATACATTGAGTTGAACAAGTCCTTAATAGCAGGTTCAGAAAAGGTTGTCCAATGCTTCTTGAATTATTTGTCAACTTTATTTTCAGCTACAATACTGCTAGAAAACCTGTTGCTGCAGTTTCCCCACCCTAGTCAGAAGCAGGAATTGGTAAAATTCTTCTGAACAAGACAACTTTCCTTCTGAACAGCAAAGTCCCAAAGCACTTCTGCAAGCTTCAGGATTTCTGTGTGCCAAGTGTTTAAGGCTCTCTACGCACCAGTTGTTAGCACTTTTAGGTAAAACAGCCACGAGGGGTCAGCCCCTATATCTAACAGCCTACCCCGACTTTGGCCATGTGGGATGCTTAGGTAGCAGTAGGAGTAGGGTAAGTATATACAGAATCATAGAATATCCCGAGTTGGAAGGGACCCACAAGGATCATCAAGTCCAACTCCTATTGATATCATATCCTATATGATACTTCCCCAAAATACACTTCCATCCTTCAAGTGTTTTCAGCTCAAGTGAGTTTCTGAGCTAGATACCTCTGCATCTAGTAGCCTTCAATGAATTTCTCTTTCATGTACTTGCCCAGCCTTTCACTCATCAGTGTAAACTTAACATGTCTTCTACCCATGGTGAATTCATCTCTTTCTCCCTGGATCCTTAGTTCTTGAATTAGAGAACAGAATGAACAGGCAAGGACTACTGACCTTCCCCATGCCACTCATGCTTTTGCAGGCTGTGATCGCCTCCTCCTTAAACTACCTATTTTCAAGATGACAGGTTAAAATCTACTTAGCTGTTCCCTGCAGAGAAGCCATTACCAGCCTTTGAAAATAGGATATCTCTGTATTATTATGAAATATTAGACAACAGTAGCAGCAGTAACAATAGTAATATTCTTCCACGGCTGAATGAAGAATGAAAATAACATTACTCACAGCCTCGTGTTGCTATAGGATTCAGATAGTAAAATAATAATAATAATCACCAAAACAAAGACCTAATTATGGACACTATATTTAAGAGAGATCAGTTAACACTGCCTATCAAAGTCCTGACTGAGATTACTTTTTAACCTATCATAAAAGCAAAATGATTTATGAAAGCTATTTCGGGAATGATCTGGAAGAACCTAAAGGATGAAAGAAACAAACGCCCACACACCACCAGACATGAGGAAGAAGAGTCGTGCCTCTGTAAGGCTGCAGGAAGAAACTATTACACTTGCAGTGAGAAGCCAAGGCCGACACTAGGCACATTGCATTTAAAGACCATCCCTATCTGTAAGAGCCTGAAATCCAACAGGTGGGTGAGACGGGACCTTTGTGCTTGTGTTTCTCTTCTTGTACAGAGCCCAAACCATGGCCATTCCAGCAACACCTGGCGGCAGCCTTGGGAGGTTCTTGTCTGCACCTCGCACAGCAAATTGCTCTGAGGGGCTCTGTAAGACGATAATCTTTTGTGAAACCTATTTCTGTAGATTAGGAATACTGGGTCAAATCCATAAATGGAAGCAATGTGGCTGGCTTCCGTCACAGATAAATTTGACTGTAAGATGAGTCACAAAATAAACACCAGCGAACCTTACTGCACAATACAGTTGATAGAAGAGCACTCTGTCTGTAGGTCTCTTCTTCCTGGTTGTATGTTCACTGTATTTTTATCTCCCTCTGGTTCTAGTCAGATCAGAAAGGGGTTTATTGGCACACACCAAAGGGCTGAAGGACTGGGAAATCATTAGGTCTGCTTCACTCAGGCAGCAGAAACCTAAAAGTTGTCCCTCCAGTAAGACTCGGCAGTCTGGGTAAGAGCTTTGCCAGCCTCTGCTGCTGCGTGCAGAGGTGGTGGCTCCTGCTTGCTGCAAGGGCAGCTGTGACTCTTCACAGCAGCTCTGGGGTTGTCCCAGGCAGAGATCGCCTTCCACCTCCTTCAGGACATACCCAGTCGGTACATGCTCTACCACCTGGCCAGTGCTTCCTTGAATATTCTGACTATTTGACAATCCACTTCTAAAACTGTGTAGTTCTGCTAAATTTCCCATATCTATGTATTCCCACGTAACCTTTCCAACCCTGATTTAATTTTGGTAACCAGGCAGTTATGTAACATGTTGCAAAGACCATGAGGAGAAGACAGCCAGTCACTGATTTCATCATTGTAAGTTATATTGAGTCTGCAAGAACTTCATTTTCTGTCCCAGCAGCATTTCTAGTCTGAAACTGATTAAAAAAGAAAGAAAAAAGAAAAAGAAAACAACAACAGAACCGTGCCCGTGCAGAATAGCTGTCCAAACAAAACAATAGCAATGAACATATATAGTGTGCCCTTAAAATTGCTGTTGTATTGAGGCTGTTTATGACTTTGAACTTAGATCTCTTTCAGTCCTTTCATTTCCTTACAACTCACCACAGATACTGTGATGCAACCCAGCCAATCTGTCTGTGTCATTACTATGAAGCTGGTTCAAGGTTGAAACTGAATGTAGATACCCAAAGTTCAGTAGTACCAGTACTGTTGGAATCTGGGTTCACAAGTTTTGAACTTACTCTTATATGATTGTTTAAACCATGCAGGGGTACTTTGCTTTCTTTCCTTACAGACTTAAAAATGCTCGTTCTGCGCTTTCCATTTTGGCCAAAAGTTAGCCCCAAAATATTTGGGTTTGCTTGTTTGGATGCAAAATTTTCTGCTTGAAAATAACTGGAGAAAGTAAAACATCTCCCCATTAGATCAGCTTTTGAGGCTTATTTGAAGAGAATAAAGCATTCAAAAAAAAATAATAGTAACTGAAGAAAATTCAGAGCAGCATGCTGCTGTGTAGACTTTCACAGTCTCTTCCCACTTGTCTTGTCTGTCTTGAAGACTCTGCATCAGAGCTTCAGCTAACGTTAACACAGATCTGGTCACCTTTGGGGGTAGCTGCTCAGAAAAGCTTTGGTAGATTTTGGTGAGGTTTATTTGGCACACTATTTAACTAAAGAAGACATCATGCAGCAAAGATATGTGTCCAGTCTTATGTATCTGATAAATGCTAAAAATTACTTTGAAAGTTTCCCTTGCTTTTTCGTTCCACTTGAGAGGACTAACTCCAGTGATGCTATAGAAATCAAAGCCAGAAAATCTAGATATTTGGTTAGAGTGGGCTTTGGTTACCTGCATGCCAATGCCCTAACACCTCTGGGACTTATGGAAATAAACACACATAAAGGGACATATGTCCCCTTATTTACATATATTACTCTGGCAAGCATCTAGGAGTTGAATACCATGGTGCACTACCTAGGTAGCATAAATCTGTGAGGATGCATTGTGTGACTGCAGCAACTGTTTGGAGGTAAACTCAGGTTCTGCATGTGTGACCAGCATCTGGCTGTGAATGTAGTCAGGGCACGGATTGGCATGAAGTGTTTACTAAAGACTGGTGCTCTCAGGGAAGAGTAGCATCAGCCTGATGAAGATATATTTGAAATAGAGGTAAAATAGACGTAGTAATGCTGACCTTCAGGAACAGCTTTCAGGCTTACGTCAGAAAAGCATGGTAAGCCCAAGGTTTCTCATTATAGGTGTTAAACCCAGGGCTCTTCACCATTCCTCGAAAAAGTCCCCAAGCCATCGGGCTGGTGCAATCTGGCACCAGTTCCGCAACACTTCTCAGAGAGAAACTTGTTCAGACCAGAGAATGCATTCTTCTCTTCTTAAATAGAGGTGAATAAAGTGATTGGTTTTAAGCATTTACATGGTGACTTCTGCATTCCAGAGACAGAGCAATCCCACGTATTGAGCACTGGTTTCTTCTGTCCATTTTTCCTTGCAGGAAGACAGGTCTGTCAAGTCACATTTTCTTTACACCACTAAAAATGGGGATAAAGGAACAGTTCCTTTAGGGAGTTGTTTTGAGATCTGCAGCTCAAGCTGCTTTGTAAAGCAGATTTTGTGGGAAGACGATGGAAAAAGAAATTAAGTGCTAACAGAGCACCCATTTCTTCTATACTTGTGGTCACACAGCAGCATAGCTCCAAGTCTCCATTTAAAATAGAGTTTTGAGCATTTTAAAAATATTTCCAATCCCTAGAGCACTTTTATCTCCTGCAGTATATATATATTGCTGGGTCTGCTCAGTCAGAGAGTGCAGAGCAAAATACAATTGTGTTCCAATATCTGCATGGTTCTGCTCACCAGGTCTCCTCTGGAATGGCCCCTGGCATTAAGACACAGGTCAAGCAGCCGCTTATCCACTTCTTTTGGCCTATAAATGTTCTCACATACCCTGGGATCAGTATGTTTGCAACAATATCCACGTAAAATCGAGTTCAGAACATTATAGCAACAAAGCCCTCTCAAATCACCCAGCCAGTTAAAGCTGCTCCCTTTCTTCATCTCAATTCATTCACACATATATCCCCAACCCAATCCTACCTACAAAAGCTTGGGAAAAGAGAGATGCCTCCAAGCAAGGCTCAGAATAAACACTCTTACTCTGCATAAGGTCCAGGAGGAGAAAGAAGGCATGTTTTCCATTTATGTGACTGCTAGCTTACATGCTACCTCTTATCTGAGAGGCAGGCTGCTGGTGCAGAGTGAGATAGGAGAATGAAGACCCAGTGGTCTTATCACGTAAAAAGCTCGTGCAAATGCATGCTACATTGCAGCTACCAACATAAAAGCAAGCCACTTAGCTTTATTTAATGAGTTGTGAACTGTGCGAGGACCATGAGCCCTTGTATTAGAAGATTAGCTTGGTTTCTCACAGCACCAGATGCTGCATGCGCGGCTCAGTACCAAACAGGTTGGGCTGGGCAGTGTCTTCTTCAGTCCCTGCTGCCCCCCTCCCTCCCCCCTCAGTACAGATCACATGACAACAGGACAAATGTTTCCTCCACATTCAATCTTTATTATTTTTCTCAAGACAAACAACAGAGGAGTACTGTAACCAGACTAACGTGGTGCTTTTCAAACTGTGGTCCCCCAACAGTTGAAAATCATATAGAAATGAGCAGAAGAGATGATTACACTGAGCTACACAAACAGAAGTAAACTGATTTCTGTGTGCAGTAAAACAGGCTTCTGCACTTTTATGACTGACTATAAGGTGTATGGTCAGTTGTCTGGTATTTATTGTAAGAGCCTGATTTTATTTTCAGCTGCTTATTACACTGTCATAATCTTCATTTCCGTGCAAGATACCAGACCTCAAAATTGTCAGAAAACTCTGGCTAAAGCTGCTCTGTCACTTCCAACAGAAACAGTAAAAAGAGGGTTTTGTGAATGATAATTCTGGTAGAAGTTTCTTAGGGGAGCTTTAATATTTCTATGTTTTAGCAAGTATTTCCTGGATTTTCAGTCAAAGCAATAACCGGGCTGTGCTGCTTTCCATGCTGCCGTGGATAGCCCAGCCGGCCCAAGCACCTCTACCTGGCAGTTCCAGTAGAGTATAAAAACATTTTATACCTGTAATATATAATGTAGCACGGGGAACTAGACTGCCCGAATCAAGTGCAAAGATAGACCTAGACGTCCATCTCACCATCCAGGATGGATTCAGAGATCATCATTTAAGCAGGCAGGGAGAGATGGGTGCTTACAGCTGGCAGACACAACTAGTAAGAATCTGAATGTGCTCCAGAGACAAAGGAGAATGCATTGGATGAATACTTAGGACCTGGACAGAGAGTCAAAGGATAGCAAGAACCAGAGAAAAGGGAGGAGTGGAGGAGTGAGGGGTGAGAGGCACACCAAGCCCAGCTGGAGGGCCGAGGAGGTTGGCTGGGCCCGCCTGGTTGAGCAAGCAGGGAAGGCTGGCTATGGCAGCTCAGAAAAGTGTGCTTATGCTTGCTTGAGAAGAGTACGTTTTTAAGACGAGAACCTGAGGAGCAGATGTTGCAGTGAGCTGAACGAGGAGAGGCAGAGCAAGGGAAAAGGATGGATAGCCAGGTGGGCACCTGTGAGCAGCGCTGTTGGTGCCCACTGACGCTCAGACCCCAGCAGCCATGTTTGTTGTAGTCAAGGCTCTCCCAGCCCCTGATGACTGAACCGCTCTATTTTTTGCTTTGAGTTTTTCAAAGTGAAGCAAAATCACATAAAAGGGAGAAGAGTGCTGTTTAAGTCCATTCCCTGCATGGGGAACGGAGATCTGAAGCCAGCTCTCCCGCTTCCCAGAAAAGCCTAGCAAGCAGAGAGCTTCTCCGCAAACCTTTAGCCTTCACCGATCACTGGACGCCGAGAGATTGCACAGGTGTCATCGAGGGTATCGCCTGTGCACCGCTGGATTGCACCAGGGTGATTCAGAGACCATGACCATCCCCTTCCATTTTTGCTAGTGCTGTTGACGCACCAGAAAATTTGCCATGATTTCCGCCTCCTAAGCGAGAGGAAAGAGTATCTTTTCCTCATACGCAGAATGAGAAGAGAAAGAGAAGGAATCCCTCTTTTTTCACATTTTTAATACATATAAGAAGTATATGTATAATGTAAAAGTGTTATTTATATGCTTTCAGAATACAATTTTTTGAATAACATTTCTTTTCAAAGAAACATTAAAAAAAATCCTACTCGGGTTGAATTAGAAGAAATAAATGTGAAATTTTACTTAAAGTGAGGATTATAAAATCAAGTCCAGAAAAAGGAGCATTCTCTCTGCAGTATTAAATGGCATTGTTTTGCCATTACCACAGGCGGAGAAGACCTACCTTACCAGAAACGAAGACAAAACCCCAGACAAATCTACACATTGTGTTTATGGCACAGCACAACATTCATCCATGGCTTATACACCTGAAGGCAAAATGGAGCTGCCAGGCACTTCTCAGAGCAAAATCTGGACATATGTCCATGGCTGTGCTGTCCCAGTGAGCCATTAGAAGCAGCATCATCGAAGCTGAGGGAGAACAGCATTTACCCACGTTGTGTGGGTTGTGTGCATTAATTTTGGTTAATTTCCTAGTTGCCTGACACTCTCCATTTTTGGCTTTAAGTGCTGGTGTGTTTCTCCTCCCTGACTGCACCCAGAGGCACAATTTTCTGCTAGGATGAAACAGGTTTTCTTCCACAAAGCCACCACAAACAGAGATCATGACTTTGCGAGGAATTGGTGACAGTCCCAAAGGTAAAAGACCATTAACCCCCATCCTCCCCCCCCTGCTAATTACATCCTGCCACTGCTTTTGTCTAAGAGCAGCTCAAATTTTAAAGAATTGGGCATCTGAAATAATGGACAGACAAAAGCTGTGCGTGTGGCTTTGGTGTAAAACACCAGTAAAATTAAACCTTTAGTATTGTTTGGAGGTAGTTGTAATAAACAGAAATATTGTCCACTTTAAGTCCTATAGGAAACATATTAAACACTTAAATGTAAACTAACAAACTTTATTTTCCAGCATGGGAGAACAAGAACCTCCAAAGCCCTGTCCAGCCTTAAAGCTGAACCTCACATAGAGCAGTGTATAAAAGCCGCTGCTTTGTTAGACAGGTCTCTCAGCTATTCCACCAGGATGTCCAGTTAATGTTTTGCAAATATCTGGTTCCTATCCCAACTCAAATATTTCTCTTTTTAAGAAATATGTTTGTATGTGTGTGCGTAGATATATATACATACATATATACATATATATACACATACAGAGAGAGAGAGAGTGTACACACACATCTATCTTACGTGAAATAAAGTGAGGCATTTTCTGCAGGAATAAAATAAAGGGTCCTCATCTCTTTGGATTTGGAATTCCTATGCTGAGATTTGAAATTTGAAAAACCTGTGCTGAGGAAAACAAACTGAAAGGCTACACCTCCGTGAGCTCAACAGAACCTCCTGCAAATTCTTTACAGAAGACAATGGGCTGTTTGCAGTCTGACATTTTTGCAGGCATGTGGACGAAGTATTTATGTAGCAGAGTACCCCCGGTTCTCCTCTGCCTCCCTCTAAAGCTCATGCTAATGAACAGCAGCAAAGAATTCACAAGTTTTTCATCGTTCAAATATTCTCAGAACAGCCATCTTCAACTGCTCAGCCCCAATTCAAAGAAGGCTGAGACTCCCCTTTCGTCTTGACCTATTCTTTCTTCTTGTACAAACTGTGAATTCTTTGCAAAAGATAATCAGGTCCTGGAAGAAAGTTACAGCAGAATTACTCAATTTTTGAGAGTTATTGCCTGTGGACAATTGGTGTTTCAGGAACACATTTTTCCTAGTAAGAATCTCCTTACCGTCATAGCACATCTGTACTACACCTTGTCCCACGTTTTGCCAGCCAGAGGATTAGGGAAAAAATTTCTCTTGCAAGTCACTGTTCACTTTAGAAAGCCACTCTATACACAACTCACACACTATTTACTGAGAAGCACATTTAGTAATAGCTGCCTTACAGAATACGTGGGAAGCACATACCGGTTCAGGCATTGCATCCATTACCCTTACTAATAAAAGAATAGAAAAAAACTATGACATTTTACTTGCTCATCTCAGAAAAACAGTCAATAGTCTCTAGAAAAGTCATTAATTGGAAACAGCATGCTGAGATGCATAGTGACTGTATTAGATTATTTACCTGTTTCAGGGTCTCCTTGGGGTGCACGACAGTAACAGCAGTCCATGAAGATAACATAGTTGAACACATTGAAGAACAGACCTGCGATCCCGACAATGAGGACAAGCAGAGCTTTCTCTGTCTTCTGAGGATTGATGTACCTCTTGATCGCCTCGATGAAGATGCTGAACATCAGAGCGACAGCAAAAACAGAGTTGCCGAAGGCTCCCAGCACATCTGCCCGGGAGAAGCCGAAAGTGTTTGCCTTGTGCCATCTGACGCGGCTGAACCTCACCCCGAGCAAGCCGATGATCATGGAGATGAGGTGGGAGAGAACTGCAAAGGCATCTGAAGCTAAGGAAAGAGAATTGCCAACGTATGCTACCGAGATCTCGACAGCAAAAAGGACCAGGGTCACAAAGCACATGAAGATGAGCCTGCTGCTCCTGCCCGAGTAGCGACCCATTCCTGCTGCTCCCTGTCCCTGCAGGTCTATGGGACCGAGCTGCGCAGGGGACAACTGCCCTCTGCGCTCCTGCCCTCCGCCTGTCAGTGCTCCTCACACGTGGGAGCCGCTTTAATAGGCAGCGGTAAAGCAATAAATCAGTCTAAAGGGCAACTTAGCACGATTCATCATGTGAAGGCAGCTTGAAGGCTCCACTCCCGTGAGTGCTCCACCCTCAGGAGACATTTTGGCCCTGCAAAAACAAAAATAAAACAACATAATACCAGGAGTACACACCAGCTGCTGTAGAAATGGATCCCTGGGATCCCTGGCACTGGCTTGCTGTAAAGATGGACCAGAACGGATCCCAATGTCTCAGAAAGAAAATAACACACAGAGAGGAGATCATATGGCCCAGAATTTTAAGCAATTAGAGAGGGTTTTTTTTTTTAATGTAAAACATGTCCTCTGATACCTGTTGCAGCCATTTCTGTTGTCAGTAACTTCAGGACTGAAAAGATCCTACGTACCTTTAGAAAAAGACTTTTGAAAACCAAGCTGCGTTGACGTTTTTAAGAACACAGTGAACACACACTGCTTGAGAGTGTAGTTGAAAATGTCCAAAAAGCACATTTTGAAGACAAGGGAATTGTTCCTCCATTTTAGCAATCTACAGGTCTCAGCTGCTTGTAGTGTTGGTACATTTTGACATTACCCATGGAAATGGAGCCAGGTTAGAAGCCATTTTCTAAATATGTTGCCAATAGACATGAAGGTTGAACAATAAACCCAAAGTGCATTGTTTATTTCCTATTTAGAAATCCCTGCCCATCTCAAAATCCCATTGTAATCCTCTTACACTTGCAAAGAAAAGAGATAGATGTGGGGAAAACATGACCAGAAGTTAAAGGGAAAATAAGAGATACAGAAATCCTAGGTTATACTTGGTGCCATGTCTGGAACAGAGTGAAAAGAACCTGAAGCCGAGACTCTTCTTTTCAATCACTGCAGTGACTGTTGAACTCGAGTGTATGCCCTGCTGTTTTTGCACACACTCAAATCCCAGTGTTTAAGGAAATCTGTCCACTAACTGCATACTAGGCAGTATAGATAAGAACAGGTGCCTTCCTTGAAAAGTTTATGATCCAGTTTTTGTTTGGAAAGTTCATCTGTGTGGATACATACACACAGTTAGATACAAGATAAAACGGAAGGAAATGGCATGCAGCACCACCATAGAGAGATAAGATAATAATACTGATAACCTGAACTGACCAACTGTCCTTGCTGGCCTTAGACTTACCAAGTTGAATTAACTTAAGGTCAAAAACTCAAACACTCATCCCCAATTTTCATTTATTTTTTGCTCACTGGGATTCAACAGCCAAAATATTTATGTTTAAAGTTCAGTATGCCAGAAGCATTGCCTGCCAACAGATGTAATTTTTAACATGTGGTCACTTGTCTACCTAAACAGTGCAGCTTCAACTCCTGAGGTTGGTTTTGTTCCCCCTGTTTTCAGAACACCAGTAACAACTTTACAGGGAACTGGTATAGGCAATAACAACATTGAAATTGGTACATGCTTTTCTTCCTCTCCCACCTGTACTACTATTTTATTCCAGCTATTTTTATGGTGCTTTCTTCTTTTTTGCATGAAAGTGATGTTCAACAAAATTATTTTATCTGAACTACATAGCGTGAAAAATGAGATTTTTTCAACAATTATTCTCCTTTCAATGAGAATAGGCCAAGTTCAAACTTCAGAGCTCTCAAAATCCTACCTTATACAAGGTTTCAATTACCAAAACATGAGCTCAAGCATTACCTTTTCAGCAGAGCTAAAGTGCTCAAGTGTGCTCTATTTTGTCAATAGAGTGGCACTATCACTGTATCCCACCATACTAAGTTTAACCCAAATTTATCAACCCCAAGAACAAAGAAAACTATCTGCAATTCTATTATAACAGTTAATCAACCACATTATGTTATTCTGATTCATTTACTTAGTTTCTAGTACATAATTTACCAAGAGATAAAGTTTTTTATACTGGTATAATTAAGAGTATGGATAGTTCTACTTGCAGACAGCTCAATTTGTGCTTTTAGTGGAAGGATATCTGAGACAGAGGCATCTCTGCCAGACAGGCATTAGCCTCTCCTCTGTGGAAGATCACCACAGGAGATTCAATCACCTTCAGGTACTTCAAGTCCTACTATGACAGGAAGAAACATGCTGGGGGGGCAGGAGGGGAAGCTCTGTCTTCAAACCCGTTACGGATTGAGAGTACATCAGTTCTAAGAACAGCATTGTCAACATGTTTACTCATGAATTTAATCAAGTCAACTGGTTGAAGGCTGGCTGTTTGTTCAAACTGATAAAGGTTGCAGTATTTGAGACTGTATTTAGTTTTGCCTTTTCTTTGTTCTGTGCTGTTAGCAGCTTAAACACCTAATTTTTAAAATACCAGTTGTGTTTTGATGGGAGCTGAAACTGCTTATCAGTTCTTAACAACATGTTTTGCCCTGTCAGACTCTTGGCGCTCTCTGGTCACTTATGCCTGAGGACACCGAAGCTGCAGGTTACTGCTTTTCCTCCTCCCTGAGCGCCCAGTGTGTATGACAGTGTAAGCAATAGGCAATAGCTCTTAAAACTAGATTGATTTACCCATTTTTAGAGTCTGGGATAACAACACTCCGGTCCTACTATTAAAACTTGTCCTCAAAATGTATTTCCAGTCCATGTTAGAGGCAGGATACCAGGACAGAAAGACCTTAGGGCCACTCTTCTGTTACATCAGCTGTGAAAGAAAGACGAACGCATAGACTGATGTATTGTTCCCCAAATCCTTTGCTAAATACCACTCCTGAGACTTTGTCTATATAGTGAGAAGAAAAAAAAGATAGATGATGATTTTAAGATGCAACCAAAGCAAATCCTTTAGTACTAATCATTGTCAGAGAATTTCCAAGTGTTCAAGCATTCTGAGCAAGGCGGTCTGAAGTATTTAATCATTTTTGCAATTTTCTCTCAAAACCTGGGGTACGACCACAAGTGATAATAAGCTGGACAAGCCACTGGTTCAATTTCATATTCAGTATTTTGACAATATTTTGAAGGCTGGCCACATGAATCTATGCAAAAGCAAACATTTTACATGCTTTTGAAAAGCTGAGAAGTATGGAGACCTGCACTGTAAGTCTCATATGCTTAAGACTTTTGGACTATTGATACAAAAAATTGGATTTTGGAAACAGGAAGAACAGGGAGACGTAGTATTGATCTAGGAAGTGTCTGGGAAGGATCTTACTGGTCTAATTTTTTAATTGCCAAGTTTTCACTCAACTCTTCAGGACAAGGGGTTTAGGTAACCTTCCATCATGCAGCAAAAACAAGAATGAGGAACAAGCTAAGTATGCACCACTCAAAAGGTACTCTTTTGTGCTATGTATTGCCAGAACTTTCTTCTTCAAGCCAATCTTATGCTAGAAATGAAAGTTTTTTTTTTTTTCTCTTCAAATCATTTCATACCTCTGCAACACCCAACCTTCTCTGCTGAAGCTACATATAGTAAGTGAAGGAAAAGAAAAGGGACTTTAAGGAACATGGCATAGATATAACGAGTCTAAAATCTTTAGCACTGAAAATACTTCCCTTCAGATTGCCTATGCATTACTGATTGCAGTATCGCTATGAGACAGCTATAAATGCCAGTTTATAAGATAACAAAAACAGAGCTTTGCAAAATATCTGCAATGTCATTCACCTACATCTAGCTAACAATGTGGCATTTATTTTAAGATAGTCTTTTAAATGTGTTTCAGGATGGGGGTGGATATATTCTTTGAAACACCTGGCTCGAGGGAGTTTCCAAAAATGATAGAATTTACCTTGTCTAAAAGTTAACAGCAAGTCTGTATTGAAAATTGAAAAATTTACAAGCTTTGAAGGCAAAATTAAAAACAGTCATTTTATGTGTAAATTTTATGTAGGAACACTAAACTGGAGTGTTTATGATGTTCTCTCCAATCTTTCAGACATTTTCTCAGAGAGTACAAGAAAATATGCACCAAAAAGGAAAAAAAAAAAAAAAAAAGACAAAGACATGAGCAAGGTATATTCCATCCTTCCCATTCAGCAACACAGAAAAAACAACCAAAGCATATTACAGCTCACGATACATGTTTATTATTAGAGGTGTTTACAGAAAAGTCTGCGAATTACTGCTAGTCTAAGACTGACAATTGGGGGTGTTTATGGTTTATGGCTTTGTTTTTTGAATCATCTAAAAAGTCACAAAACTGATTAAGTTTGGGGGCTATTTCAGTCTTATTAAAAAAAGTTCAATTCACAGATAAAGGAGAAGGTGCTTTCATTAGCAGTTTAATAACTACGACCAAATAGGGTGTAAAACTTGGCAGGGTTTTTGCCGCAGACACATTTTGCCCCGCTCTGTAGTTCACGGAGAGGCTGAAAAGGTATGCAGAGACTTTTTGCTCCCATGGAGGGGGCACCAGGCTCAAGATCTTGATCCCTGAAATAAAAGCATATTCATAAGTAAAAACCTTTATTTAAAAACGAAGATACAATAAAGTATATTATGCATAAAATCTCAAAAACACACTAATTAGTCTGAAAGTTTCAAATCTAAGGGTGTAAGTATACTGTATTACACAGGACAGCAGGAGCCAAGGACGAAGACTGTACATGAGTGTTACACCCACACGCATCTTCCCTGCCTGCTTTACATTCAGAACATTTTTATTTTGATCTTGGCAGATCCTCTCCAGTTTGGTTAAATTTTACCTGGCAGTGGTCTTCTTGATCCAATCCTCACACTCAATTTCCCCACAGAAAGGAATTTGTACAATCTGAAATGAAAGAGAGAAGGGGTGGAAAAAATGAGCTATGCATCTAAAAAAAACTTCTCCTCGTCTCTGGAAGACTCCTAAACTTTAAGATATCATATGTACTACTCGAAGTTGAAACACTTCTGACTGCTACAATTAAATTTTAATATCCATTTCTCATCAGAGTAATACATAAACATAGCCATCCCTCCACAGTAAGGCATGGAAAAACCTACGCAAACCCAACACAGCACTTAAATCAAGTCAGGGTGCTGCTTTTATTTTTCCCCAATGTCTTCTTATCTGTGGAAAGCATAAATACTATTTTCTATTGGAAATACTCTGTTTTTCAGGAAAAGTTTATATTTTCCAAACTGCAGAAAAAAATCTTTGCTTACATGGTGCAAGATAATGCCTTCTTCATTTTAATTCCAGTACTATGAATTTTCATATTTTCTGAACTAGACAGACATACAAATTTAAAGATAAAACAACTGACAAGAGCACATATTTTCTTGTAGAAAAAAAAGTGATCTATATTTTCCTGCTGTTTTGAATGTTAGATAGCTGAAAAAAATGAGAAAGTAAAGCTGAGACGATCTCATACAGTCCACTCAGTACTACTGTCAGTGAGTGTAGCAAGTCTCTTTTCCCGAGTTTTGTACTCTATTGTTTTTTTCATTTTTAATGCATTTTCAGTGAAATTTGAGTCAAGTACTAAAAATTAAGACTACTGGTAAAAAAAAAAAGCACCCCCACACACCCATTTGAGCACTCATGTAGTGCTAATAGCTGAGGAAAATATAGCTACTAAATTCTGCTTGCAGAATCATTTTAATCCTATCAATACTGTGAATAACGTTTACTGATCTGTGGTTTCCTTTCACCAAATTTACATCCTTAGTGCAGAATTCTCAATTTGCCTTGAACTGGAGCACACCTTTATTAAGCTTCACTTTATAGCTTCACTTTCTTGCAGTGAAGAAAGGAACCATTACGACTCTAATTTTGCTCACATTAATCTTTTGCTAGTTAAAGTTTAAATACACATGCAGTTATTCTTACAGCTTGAGGTACACTTTGCATGCAGCTTAAAAGAACACAGAAGCGACCCATATTTTTAAAGAGTTAATAGCCTACATTTCAATTATAGTCAGCAGAAAACAGTAACAGGAATTAAGCAGGAGTACTTCTGCTTACAAATTTTCTTCTTAAACCACAGCCAGTGCTAACAGTATAATTTGAAAAAATTACAGAATACACGTGGCATAAAATATCCTCCATACAACATATAATGGTAGACAAAGTCATAAAATGACAAACTTCAGTTTTCTCAACTTAGAAATGTAAAAATATTTGTTCATATTTCCAAGTTTATATATTAAACTATATTCAAGTTCTAATATAATATAAATAGTAAAATTCTTTTGGAAATCTCTAGAATCTAGCTGTACATGAAACTGAGTATTGGATATTGAAGACCAGCCATTTTACACATTGGCAGACAGTATCATTTGAGAATTCTGCAGTAGTAGGAGAAAAAAGGGTATACCTACAGCATTCATGAAAATTAAAAGGTAACAATTTATGAACATGTACAAATATGCAATTAACTCCACATTGTATTCTTCCTCTTGGAATGAACTTGATTCTCCATTTCCGCTGATTTTTACATAAAAGCTTATTTTTTCCTCGACTGTTTCTTTGCCTTGAAGACTAGTATAGTTTAAAGGGGTGCTTATTTTGGAAGCATATCTTGAAGTCACATGTAGTATTATTCAGAGAACAGCAGTACTATTTGAACACCTATATGGAGTAGAATTATTTGTTAAGCAAAGACTAAAGATTTTTACGTTAAAATCTACCACCAGAATCATGAGATGCTTTAGAGAGAGCTGCTCTAAGGAAACAATACTTTGTAGTCAGCAGGAAGAACCCCAAACCATTTCAAAAGAGAGTATTTTATGCTTTTATTTAGTTTTGTAAAGGAAGATAAGACAATACTGCTACTTCAGCACCTCTGTACAAGAACATCTAAAATATCCACATCCTCAACCTCATAAGCATGCTAAATCAGTCTCACCTCTGATGTTCACAATCATTCCTTCAAAACTAGCTATAAATCGGATTCAAGTGCAATAGAAGCGAGAAATGAGTGTGATCAAAAGCCAAGGCTAACTTGTAAAACTATTTTTGAAATCAACAAGAGTAACTGAGTTCTTGACACTCTAGCACTTTCCATCAGAAATTCTGAAGTTTTCAGAGTAGACCTAATTGGTATACAAAAAAAAAAACACTGATCTCTCTATAAAATGCACAGTCTTAATGATTGATACTGAGGATTCTACTACTTCAATACATTCGTCTAAATATATGAAGAATTTCACAGGCTGAGAGCCAGTGACAGAATTTCAGGGTTAATGGGAGTGGATCTCTGAAAAAGAATAAGAGGCTCAAATCTCTGGTGAAGATTTAATCACTCACCTAAGTTTTAAATGCTTTGCCAGAACTTAAGTTTTTCACAGGTCTCTAGTATGTCTATAAAGATAGATCAGATGAACTCAATCATCCACCATTATGGGTTATTCTTACTATCAACCCAAGGAGGGTTCTGATTCCCAGCAATTCTCAGTGAACTCAATGGCTTCTACTCAGGTCATAAAGGCAAATCTTCTCTGACGTAAGTAGCATGTACTTTAGACTCTAACTTGGACGCTATCACAAGATTTGACAAGTGTTTTTCACTGTTTTTATTAGCACAATGACAGTAGCTTATCTTAATCTGAATAAAATATTTACATTAATCTCTTTGAAAAGCACCTTCTAATAAAAATACAACACTTTAAATGTAAATTATCAAACTGCAGCAACATAATTCACTTCAAGGCACTGTCACCTCTTACATAGCACTAGAATTTTATATCATATTTAATACATACAGTATTTCAGCAAAAGAAGAAATAAATAAATTAGCTTGGAAAAGCTGACTTTTCTTTGTGCAGCTCTACAGGTGATGCTTCATCTGCTTGTTAGGGGAGAGTTCCGTAACAACTACAACAGTACGTATGTATGGATGGATGTATACACAGTCTTTGAAACTTTTAGCCTCTGATTATCTGTAAGGGACAGGAAGTGTGTGAAGGCACTTAGAAGGATTTTGGAATGAAGTAAATTCCCTTACCTTTCCTGAATCAAGCTCTTTTTGAAAATCTTCCATATTATTGGCTACCACCATATGACTTTTTAGGTCCTCAGAAGCTCTAAAAAAAAAAAAAAAGAGGGAAAAAAATCAGTCAGGGTAGGCTTATACACATAACCTTACTTGGCCAACTGAACCAAGTTTTCAGAGTTAGCCAAAACAAAAATTACAAGAGAAGCTATATATTAATTTGAATCTTCCTAATCAGATTATGTTTTTCCACCATTCTGTCCTCAAAGAGATAACATTTTGATTAATTGCTAATGGGCGGTGCAGATAGCTGCATATTTTACTGTGTTAATTCACAATTGTGCACATCATTTCACCATTGACCAACTGTAGACAGAAACAGATAAATACTACAGGCAACTGTGTTTTGTTTTGTTTTTTAAATTACGTTCTAAATCTGAACAACAGAATGCTTTTTAACTAGGTAAACATATTCTGCCTGTAAACAAACTGATCACCACGGAAGGAAGTACATTCCAGCAGTCAAACTCATCTGCCATGGTGCTTGATCAGCCAGTTAGATCTTTCTAAGTGTGCTTGGGAACAAGAATTTGCAGTAACAGACATGCAGGGGATTTGGGATATGCAATAACTAAGGGTGACAGAACACTGGAACAGGCTGCCCAGAGGGGTTGTGCAGTCTCCTTCTCTGGAGACATTCAAAATCCGCTTGGATGCGTTCCTGTGTAAGCTAATTTAGGTGTTCCTGCTCTGGCAGAGAGATTGGACTAGATGATCTTTCAAGGTCCCTTCCAATCTCTAACATCCCGTGATTTTGTGTGAAACAACAGTTTGAAAAGCATTTGATTTCTTATGAGAAAACAATTGTATGAAAGTCAAGAGGACATAGGGTCTTACCATACACTTCTGAAAATCGATCTTCAACTACTGAAGCTTCTTTGACAACTTTGTATCTTTCAAAATTCCCTACCAAAGCATCTTTTGGAAATGAATCCCATACAATACCATCCAATTAACTATTTATGATATATACTTTTTTTTTTTTTTAAATTAATACTTTACAAGAATTCACAAAAGTGTTTTTAAAGTCAGTTCACAACCTTTAACATTGCGTTTCACAAGCACTTAAGGAAAGTTCTGTCAATATATGTGAACAAGTTCTGGAGGCAGAATATAAAATATCACAAACAGAAAGATAGGCCAAACCTGTCTTTCTGAACAGTCTAACCAATAAATTGAGAAGTTCTTCTGACAGGTAAAGTATACCTGTGATTAGCATAGTCATTTGTTATACCACTCATTTTACCTGTTATATAGGTTAGCGTGGATCTCCTCCAAAATCTGCTTCAGTTTATCTTCTGCCTCATGTTCTGAAAGAGTCAGCTTCTGTCCTGTGTCTCTTCTGACAGCTACAAACTGTTGGCTTTTCATGTCTCGTGGTCCCACTTCAACCCTGACTGGAACACCCTTAATGAAAAAAAAAGTGAGAAGTTATAATGAGTGATTCTCAGATGAGTTAATATTCTCCTTCCTTTTGTTTTCTGAAGCACAGTCCTAACATACATTATTTTAAAAACTTGAGTTTCTTTGAAAGAAATCAGCACATATTCCAGCGCTTTTATTAATTTCTATCTTTCCCATCCACACTCTCTTCACTTGTGCATCATACCTTGCTTCAGTCTTGTTTCACTTTCAAATTATGAATAAGAAATAGCAGAAGTTTTGTTAAACATAGACTTAACATCAGTGTTAATGGTGTGAAATATTTCACTACAAACAGATAGCTTTACATAAAGCTTTTATGCTTCATAAACTTCAGTGGTAAGAACCACGTAATTTCTCATCTCCCTTAAACAGGCAGACAAAAAGTTCCCATTTTACTAGTTAGTTAAGAGTCTACTGAGTTCAATTTATTTTCCTCTACATCCGGATGTCATGTGTGTCATAAGCTGCACATATTTTTTCAGTGGAAAGGGAAAGAGGGCATGGGAGAGTGAGTACATGAGCATGTGTTGTGTTTTATTTGGTGCGGACTTTTTGGTGCTGCCCAGAGATAGGACAAGGAGCAGTAGGCAAAAACTGAAATACAGGAGGTTCCACCTGAATATGAGGAAAAACTTCTTTACTGTGAGGGTAGCAGAGCACTAGAACAGGTTGCCCAGAGAGGTTGTGGAGTATCTTGCTCTGGAAATATTGAAAACCCACCTGGACACGAACCTGTGCAACATGCACTAGGTGACCCTGCTTGAGCAGGGGGGGTGGACTAGATGATCGATCGCCAGAGGGCCCTTCCAACCTCAATCAGTCTGTGATTCCCCACACCCCATATTCTTCATGCCATGAATTAATACATTAAAATCCATCTCAGGGATGCAATATCTACTCCTCCTGCAAAGCTACATAAAAAGCTGTTCAAAGTTATTCCTAACAACTTAAAAATTTTAATTTATGGTATATTACAAAAAAAAAGGTTACCATTATTAAAACTCAGCAAAATATATTTCGCATTTCCATCCCATTTTCTAACTGTAACAATTTTCCAGTGAAAGAAAGATTCCTAACGGCCACACAGGAAAACTACCTAAGAAAGAGCAATTGAACTACAGCCAGACACTATAAAACAACTAGCAATAACTTGTCTGTCTTTGGAGGTAGCGTGAGAAATCTGCTAAGCTGAGAAACAGATAAGGTAAAATACTTTCCAGTTCATTCTTGTACTTATTACTCTAGTATCCTTGTATGTTTTACCCTATTAACTTCCTTATCAGTACTCAGTAAAATGAGTTCACTTTGTCTGCAATTACTTTGAAGATGCAGTTTATGTATTCTACTTGTTCTTAACGTGTCAGAATTTAAGACAAGAAGATAAAATACGTTTTTTGAGGGGGAAACATACAGGTTGAAATTCAGAAGGAGTGAGGGGCACCAGATAACTTGGAATTAGTGAAATAGCACATAAGCCATTTGTGAAGTCATAGCTGCAGGAGCCCTGAACAATGCTGGACTACTACCAGGGCAATAAAGTTTTTCTCTTTGTAAGCTGAATACCCAAAGTGCTTGTCTACCACCAAAGCTCTATGAAAACCGGCATTCATGCTGAGAATACTAATTTATTTTTTTTAATTAGGTCTCTTATTTCTCAACATGATTCTAAATGAAGGTTTTACGTATGTATTTTGATGACATCTAGCTACAATTCAAATATAAGGAGACGTATAAATAGCTTATGCTGAATACTTTAGTAGATTTTATAAAAAGCATCAAGTTTGCCCCCTGCTGCACCTCCTTGGTAAACCTTTTTTTTTTTTTTTTAAAAAAAAAAGCCTCATAACATGGGTTCTTGGTATTAGAGCTTCATTTTTTAAAATGTTAAGAGGTTAGACAAAGAAAGAGAACTTGGAAACAACGGGAAATTTTGACTACTCAGGGAGCTTCTGTCATCATCTTACAATGAAGATAAACATATTAATTTCAAATTCCAAACAAAAATATGATCCTGTAACATCACTCACTACATTGTTCAATTTCTACTTATAGTTTCGCTCCGTTCTGCTATTTTTGTTTTACAAAAGCCTCTTATAGTTGATGAAACAGAGCTGTTTCTTTCAACTACTATACAAAGAGCAACATAATAGTGTTTTTTTAAATCAACAAAATTGCTCCCTTCTTTGTCAGCGCTATACAGGTTTATCTCCTCTGTTCCACTGTGTGCAAAGAACACACTGTTGTGACCCTGGAGACACTTTGTATTTATACAAATTTTTAAACATGCAGTTGATTTGTAGTAATAACGCCATTTTCTAAGTACATAAGGTGAAGACTTGAAAGTTCAAAAATTGCTAATGACATGTTTATCCTAGCAAATAGCAAGTCTCAGAAAACACTTTTCCTTCATATATTAATAAAGAGAAATCCCAATAGAGGTGATCACTGATTATAAGGCAGTAATTGTCCATTTAGAGAAAACATCCACCTTCAGAATAAAAGACACACATACATGCCCCACATTTCAGCTTTGAAACACCTTCTAGAAAAAAAAAAAGTACCTTAAGTTCCCAATGATTAAACTTCCAACCAGGTGAATAGTTGTCTCTTAGATCAGCACGTACACGGATATTAACACTAAGCAGCCTTTTACGATATTCATTACATTTCTTCAATAAAGCCTCTTTGTCGTCTTCAGAAAGGGAATTTGTGATACCACAGGGAATAATTACAACCTGCAATATAATATGACAGTTATTTCACATTATAGTAAACTTAGCTCATAGTTATTATATAAGCTTAAAAAATTATTGTGGCCCACTAATTTATTTCACTATCTTAGAAGTAAAAAATATTTCCCTTTTCCTCGAAATTATATAGATAAAATTATTTTATATGGATGGACTATTAAAGGGAGCTTGTCCACCACAAACACCCTAATGATTTGTATCAAATTTATACAGCGCATTCTGTAATTAGACAGCTCCTATCCTGTGTTAAACTCTTTGGTGCCTGATAGGAAAAGCTCAGGAATTCAAAGACTGGTAAGGAAAAGAAAGGGTATTTTAAGTCATATTATGGACAATTTTTACACACCTGAACGCAAGCTACTCGAGGTGGGAGCACCAATCCCATGTTATCTCCATGAATCATTGTCATTACACCAATAGTTCGAGTTGTAATGCCCCAGGAATTCTGATATGCAAACTGTTTTTCTCCTGGTTTCTTGGGATCCTCAAATACAATTTCAAACATCTTTGAGAAGTTTTGTCCTAGGTGATGTGACGTTGCTCCCTGAAATAGTGACACACAGAAAATTCTGCTCAAGTGAAAGTTAAGTCTCACTAGTATTAGTTTAAGGCTTCCATCTTACTGTATTTACTGGAAAAAAAAATCTTCTAATAGATAAATACCTGGATAGCTCTTCCACTGGCAGATATAAATGCTTCTACAGTTGTCGTATAATCACCCCCAGCAAACTTCTCCTTTTCTGTCTTCTTTCCTTTCACAACAGGTATTGCTAGAAGATCTTCATACACTTGAGCATACAGATCAAGTATCTGCATCACCTATGATGAACATGCTATTTTAAGAATTATTCAGTATTATGTATTTCATAAAATATGAAATTATTTATAACCAAAGTATTAGCATCTAAAACCTTAAAAACAAACAACATTTTCCCCAAAACTGTGATAAAAAAAGATTTCTTCAACTGCTTTGCATTTTGCTTCATTTTCTATGAATGAAATAGCAACAAATACAAACCATGACAGATAAGAAGAGTCATGGCAAAAATGTCAGTCCAATGGTTATATTGACTTCTATTTTCCAACTAAAGTTTGAATGTCTGCTATATAAATAAGGATATGCCATGATATTTAATGAAGCATCTGTTTCTGGGCAAAGTACTGAAGTTGTATTTCTTACAACTAGCAAGTTAACTCGTTATTTAGACTTTCAAGGAAAATTAGAATCCTCTATGAAGGTCACACTCTTCCAACTTGTCATATTGTTTGAAATGACTGAAGCCTTACACACAGGTTACTTCTTAGAGAAAGCAGCTGCTAGCACACTTGACATTTTTCATGAGTGCTCCCAAAAAGAGCTATACCAATTTCCACCAGGTCCTAACTAAAAAGATTTGTTTGTGTTGCCATGGAGTAAGAGAAGATAACTTTCTGAAAGCAAAAGCGCCAGTGCATGTGCTTTTTTACCTCCTCTGCTGCTTCTTCGTATGTTGCAAATGCCGTGTGGCCCTCTTGCCAAAGGAACTCACGAGTGCGAAGGAAAGGTTGGGGATGCTTGAATTCCCAACGCTATAAACAAGACATAAGAGGAAACAAAATTGTATGCCATGATTAGCACTAAAGTGTCAAATTATTTATTTAAAATAGTGTTTATAAATACGTTGCCACTTAAAAGTTCAAAAAATCTGAATAAAGCTAAAAAAAGTCAACTATTTACAGATTTGTACTTAATATCAATATACCTTAGTAACGTAGATTTTATCAAGTGAGAAAAACAGATCACAAACCATGTTTATACTTCTGCCATGAAATATGTGCGGTGATTAGTATCATCATGCCACGTCCACCTAAAATAATTGCCATACACTGCACTTATGATAGAACAGTTCAGTCAGAAATTATGTACTGACATACCACAACATTGCACCACTGATTAAGCTTGATTGGAAGATCCCTGTGTGACTGCACCCACTTTGCATATGCAGGATACATGACTGTGAAAAGAAAGCAGTTTTGGTTCTCTGCACAATACAGCCACTTCATGCCAAAAATTTTTCTTTGATACATGTGAGCTTAACATTCTCTGCTGTGAGAATTACACTTTTATTTATAGTTCTCTTTAAAACATATTTTTTGTCTGAACACATTTTCACTGAAAAGAACTTTAATTTTATCCTGTCTCTCTAGAAAACAGCTTGCTTGATGTTGTTTTTATGCAGGATGTGGATCAAAGTACAATCAATCCAAACCTTAGTATATAAAATAATTTAATTAAAAAAAATTCAAAGTCAATTAATTTTCAGGATATTAATGAAAAAGTTCCTGGAATGTAAATTTCCGAGAGAAGTCCACTGAAGGGAACTAATAGTTCTAGTGACATTTGCTGCAGACAGCAGTAAATTTTAGGAAATATTGTAAGGAGTTATAGTAAAACATTCTAAAAGATGGGTTTCCACTTTTCAAAAGGGACTTTATTTATCAGCTTCACTACATCAGTAACTGTTTTCTTTACAGCCAAACTGAATGACAAGAAGTCTACCTGTTTCACTTGTGGGACGTACAGCAATTGGTTCAGCCAGATCTGTTTTCCCAGATCTTGTGACCCACGCAACCTAAAGGAAAAAAAATAATTAAAAATCAAATAAAACAAGTTTGAAGAAAATTTCCTTTCATAGTCAGCTGCAGATTAAGTGGTTGGGTTTTCTTTGTACTAAGATTAAAATAATGTTTTGAAGTGTACCTCAGGGGCAAAATCAGCAATATGAGTCTTCTCTTTCTCTAGTGCAGCCTGGGATACAAACATGGGAAAGTAACAGTTCTCCACGCCAAGTTTCTTGATCTCTGCATCAAAGAAGTTCTTGATAGATTCCCAAATGGCATAAGCCCAAGGACGAAGAACGTAGCAGCCACTCACATCATAGTATTCTATCATCTCTGATTTTGTGATCACCTTTCAAAAAGAGTTAGATACTGATGTTTCAATTTCATACAGAAAAAAACACTCGATAATTCAAGCCTATAGCATGCAACTCAAGTCTCCTATTTAAAAATATTTCAGCTCAAAATTTAGCAAAGATATGTGTTGACATTGCTTTTGTTACCTGTAAGAGAAAGTTAAGCAGGAACATTAAGTTCTATAATAGATCCAAATAACGTAAACACTTAGCTAAAATTGAATTTCATGAATCCACAGTAAGAGACAGTAGCTAATTTCCATGAACCAACAAACTGCTTTCGCAAGAACTTTCTCTAGCTCACATCAGAAGACTTTTATTCCTTTGAGCTTATGCAAAAATCGTAGTAGTAGCAAGAGATAATTTATAACACTGTTATCTTTTTACAATCTTTCTTACGTAACCTAGTCATCTCTTTTCTGCCCTTGTGTGACAACAAACTCCTTCAGTATCAACAGATCATAACTTTTGTTATACATCATCTTGAGACGAAATAAATCTTCCAAGCCTGTGAAATTCCTATCACTTCACTGACGTTTTGTACACTTAATGAAGGAGGAATTCACGCACACGAATTATGAAAACACAAACACACTCATACTTTTTACAGCCTACTTTAATTTATTCAGCTCTTCAGTCTAGGCACTTTTATTTGAGACTATGATAACAACATAAGAGCAAGTACTTCAATACGTATTTGAAAAAATAGAAATACAAGATAATATATTAAATCAATATCCACTTTGGCTTTGTAAGAGAATGAAATAATTCTTTAATTAAAACTGGTGTGCGCTTACCTGAGAGAACCAGTCCGCAAGATTTTCTTCTTTCTTAGCTTCTAGACCCAGCCTATGGTATTAGAAAGAACCAGATTTGTGCCATTGAGCATTTAGCAGTGAAATTTATCTTAATCTTTCTTCCCCCCCCCCCGCCCTTCCCCCCCCCCCCCCCAACTTTGGTTGGGGTGGGAGGACAGGGCGTGAGGGTAGACTTTAAGGGGGGAGGGAAGGAGGGAACAGAATATTTTAGTTTTATTACATAATGCCAACTTTTCTTCTTCTTTTTTTTTTTTTTCTTCTTTTTCCTCCTGACAGTTCAATATGAATTTGCTGGTATGAATTGCTAGTAGTTCCTCACTGAGATAACGAGTATTTTTAAGAACAGCTCAGCTTCTTTTCCAGTGTTTGAACCCTTCTAATTCTCACTCAAGGTTGTATCAAGGAACCTCATAATGATTCACCAAAAAAACCAAGCACCACCAATAGGAACATAAGACTAACCAGACATACACACAATCTGTTTGTATTTTTAAAAATTTCTTACCCATCCTATGGCTACAGTTTCAATAAACAGATGCAACTTGAGTTATCAAATTAAACATATCAGTCACTCTAAGACAGAAAACTGAAATCTTTAAAAAAAAATCTTTAAAAAAATCTTTAAAAAGAAATCTTTAAAAAAATAAAATAAAAAATAAAGATAACTAGTAAATCTCCAAGATCCTAAAGAAGGCTAAAGTCCCTCAATTTTACCCAGATTCAAATGACAATAGACAAAAGTAAAGCTTCCATATATCTGTAAGCAGAGATGTTTTTTTAAGGGTGAAAAATACATTTCTCCAGAATAATTTTTATACAAAATAACCACATCTCCAACATGTAATCTATATATCTGAAACGGGAAACAAATAGAGTTGCATGATATTTGCTGTGAAAAGATCTCTACACTTTCAGCATGGGGGCAGGAGAAGGGATGCACCGCAATCATCACTGGAGAGTTCCATATGCAATAGGAGTGCCAAGCTCTGGGTTGGGCTTACATACTTCTCATGGTACTCACAGCATACATTTTGGAAACCTTGGTAAAATAAAACAAGCACAAGACTTTTTTCCCCCCTATGGTTTATATTGAGCCAAACATGGCAGCGCATTTGCAGAAGCAAATAATGAAACACAACAAATTCCCAATGACAGCTGAGCCACAATAAAAGACTATGTGCATTGCCTTATGCTTTCTACAGGCTAAGCAGGAATTCTCCTCACTAGGATGATGAGGTACAACAGGCACTAAAAACTTCAGTCACTTGCTTTTGCTTGATCCCAAGTATAAAAATTAATAATTATTTCGTAATTGTTCATGCTTTCAAGAAACCTGTAAATATCTAAAATCTGAATAGAGGTAAACAGTTATGGTTCTTAGCAAATAGATTAAAGATCATATCTTTACCTGGTTTGTTTCTTAGGGCCTTGACCTTCTCCTGATCCACTTGAGGAGAGATCACTACCACTCTGTCCTTGCAAAGGCTCTTTTTTCGGTCCATCATTTTGCTTCTGTTGCTTACTCTGCTTTTCTGACTTGTTCTCTTTCTCTTTCTTCTTCTTGTCTTTGTCATCAGCAGCACCAGCAGAAACTGGTTTATAGTCAACTCCTGCAACAGACTTGTACTGGGCCTTCAGCTGAAGAAGTTCCTTAACAGCTGCATCTATCTTTTCCTTGAAGGACAAAAAAAGAAATTCATACAGAAACCACAGAAGTAAATGCTTTATCAAAAAAGCAAAACAGATCTATGCATTACGGACATCCACAGTGTTGGGGGAAAACCTCTGCAAAAGTTGATACTTAAATGTTTTAACATTTTAAGGACCATATCTGACAGGAACAATTTAAAAAGCACATTTCAGATCTCTGAATTCAAATGTTGCCTATTCTGAATGCACATTTCTAATTCCTATAATCACACTGATTTGGAATAGATTTTCACATTTAAATAAGCATATAAAAATGTAGTATTACAGCATTTTATTTTATACCTTTTCTGCTTTTTCTGCTTTCAATTTCCTAACTTCATCTCCTTGAAGAGCTACTTTGTTAAACAGCGCTTTAGCTTCAGGTGTGTCAGGACCACTCTGTGCTGTATTTGATGCTTGGGGCAAAGCACCTTGAGCTGCTGGCGGATGTCCGGGCTTGTAGTCCTGTCCAGTCTTCTCCTTATAGTCAGCTTTTAGAGAAAGAAGGAGTTTTACTGCTTCATCTATTTCATCCTATAGGGAGGATAAACAGCAAGATGTACTAGTGAGAATTAAAGACTGAACTGACAAGAAGCATTGATTTTTAAGCTAAGAAAGTAAAATTTCCATCTAGCAATCAACAGAGGGCTTCATAGTTAAGGAAAGACTCAAGTACTAGCACCGTGTTGCCCCTAAGCATCAGAAGTGTGTTTAAGCATTATCACATTGTATGAGAATGTTCCCCCTACCCCACCAGGCCAGCTACAACCAATAATTGCAGCAGAATTTACACTGAAAAACACAATAAACTGTTTTAGAAAAGGACTTGAAAACAATCCACAAGACAAAACAATTCTACAGCATAGAAATATAGAGGGGGAAACAGCAGCAGCCCCTGAAAACGCATAGGTTTGTCTCCTGCTCCTTTCCACAGCTCTCACTGAATGTGCTAAGTTTTGGTAAGTCTTGCTATTGTTGTAGCATGCTAGATACTTTTATCTTCATCTGTTACAAACACAGCAAGAAGTAAAATATATTAAAAATTCTGCAGGATTGACATTTGCCATGCTTGTCTATTCATCTAGATGTCAGAGGTAAGTTTGACTTTTTACATCAATAGAATTTAGAATTTATGTCTTGATGTTGAGAAAGTATTCAGTATCAGAGTGAACTTGTGTGATATTACCAGACCATGCAAGTTTGATAGCTAAGCTCTGACCAGGATATAAGGGAGTTTATTACACCGCTTGATCATTACTTGGTGAAATATTTCCCCCCAGCGGCAAAACGTGGTAAGAATTGCAACTGATTACTCTCTATTTACTGTTATACCTTGGAAGCTTTCTCTGCTTTCAGTCTGCGTACCACTTCACCTTGTTCAGCTACATTATCATAAAGTGCTTTGCCATCCACTAAGCTACAGGGTCCCAAGTTACTGCAGCATACAGAAGATGGAAGTGTAGCAGAAGACACACAAGGAGGAGCTGTAGGTGGATTTCCAGGCTTGTACTCTTGACCTGTCTTTTGTTTATATTCTGCTTTTAAATTTAGAAGAATTTTCACAGCCTCATCTACTTGTTCCTGAAGCAAGAAAGGAAAAAAAGCAGTTGCAGATAAAGAGAGAAACAACATAGATACAACACAATAGCTAAAATAACATAACCTTTACTAGAGTGGGCACTAACGTAGCTGTTGTAATACAACTTCCAGAGGTAACATGTTAGTAGCAGTTGTCATTACCGAGTTCTGCAGTAAAACTTTTTAGCCAGAATACCTATGAGCTGTTACTTACAGGATTTAAACAGGCAGTATATATGTAAGGGCTGATTTCAGTGCCATGAAAGCTCCCCATTTAAGCAGCTTAGTTCCATGCAGCTATAGCAGTACATAGCTCTGTGCACAGGAGAATGGGAGCAAATTCTCAGACTCTGAACAAAGAATGGGTTCCCTTGACACACCAAATTACCACCAAATTCATAATTGCTGTTCTAGCCTTCAACTTACAGACCTTTTTTCAAGTTGCTGCCTATATTCTCCTTCACTTAGCTTGTACTATGAAAAAAACAAAAACCAAAAAAGTGTTTATTTTTTTCAGGCTCTCCATGCACTACCACAGAACTTGTGAAGTCAGCTATATCAGCTGAAGAGAATTCAGGAAAGCATTTTATGGAATTTTAAAGTATTTGCTTAGATTTTGTTCCCCAAGTTCCACAAAACCTGTCATTACGTTTTAATCTAAACTGAAAATATTGTTCCACTCAGAAGTATTCACTGCTATTACACCTTTGAAGCTTTCTCTGATTTAAGTTTGCGGACCACTTCGCCTTGTTCAGCTACTTTGCTGTACAGAGATTTGCTGTCTACTGGACATGGAAGAGTAGGAACAGGAGAAGACTGAGCAGGGACAAAGACCACAGGTGGGCTTCCGGGTTTGTACTCCTGGCCTGTCTGTTGTTTATATTCTGCCTTAAGGGATAAAAGGACTTCCACGGCAGCACCTATCTGATCCTGAAAGAAAGAAAAGGGCAGAAAGAGGGAGAAAAAGACGTAGAGACATGAGACTGAAGTGTACATGAAACTCTTTTATGAAAAGACCTGCAGATTATGTACACCTATTCCATTTTCTTAAGTATTTAGTAGAGTTGTTTCACCTATTATTCTCCTAATACAACAAAGTATCTGCAGTTAAGGAATATACAATTCTATCTATCTTGTATAAAATTATAACAAAGTTTAGATCTTCCCATTGATTTAGATTTTATGGTGCCACCAAGACACTATTATGAACAGTATTTAACCACCAGGCACAAAGTGTATTACTTCCCGTCTTTTTTTTGGCTCTGCATTAGAAAGAATGAACACACCTACTAGTAGCTACGTTTCTTATGCTCAGATCCAGCCAGAAAGATGTCTTGAAGATATCGCTTCTATTTGGATCTTTACTTTTCTCTTCTTTTTTAAAAGAATCTCTAAACAGCAACAAATCAATCCTATGAAGTCACATAATTTGACTATATTTAATAAAATAAATAAATAAAAACTGCAGGACATTTTTACCCCAAGGACCAGATTCAGATAATTAATCAACTCATGCATTGGGATAAATGCTTCAGAACTAAGAAATGTTTGTTAATATCAATAAAAATGCAAGTAAATTCCTAGCATTTTGTCATATTTCTAACTAAAAGATGAATATTGGAAAACGCAAGTCTTGATAGAACACAGCTCAGTCTGAATGATCAGTCTGAAAACATTGAATCAACCTATTCACCTCCACAGGCAGAGGACAATGGGCTATGCAAACACCAAAAAACAAATAAAATAATCATCCACCTTAGGTGCTTTCTCAGCTTTCAGTTTTCGGACAACTTCTCCTTGCTCTGCTACTTTATCATACAGAGCTTTGCTGTCCAGGGTACCAGAGGTCTCAAGCTTTGAAGACACACACTGTTCATTTACAGACACTGGAGGACTTCCAGGCTTGTACTCCTGGCCTGTCTTCTCTTTGTATTCCGCTTTCAAGGCCAGCAACTGTTTCACAGCTTTATCAATATCTTCCTTTGCTGCCTTCTTAGCTTTCAAGTCACGAACTATATCACCCTGTGCAGACACCCTGTTGTAAATAACCAGATGGTCTTCAGATGCAGTACAAGTTGGAGTAGAGGTACCACCACCAAGTGGAGCAGACTTTCCTTTTGCAACTGAACTAGCCTTTAAAAAAGAAAAAAAAAAAAAAGCCAAATATTCAGCACGATGACCTTGTACAGTAATACATTTTACAGCACTTTTTAAAAACACAAATTTACCTCTTTCTTCGCACTTTCAGCCTTGGTCTTCTCTTTTGACCCAGATGTTGGCATTTCCTTAGTATGTCCATCAGGAATGTAAATCAAAATGCATGGGGCTTCTTTACAGCTATAAGGACTATAAGAAGATTTATTAAAAAAAAAAAAAAAAAACAAGAAATACAAGATAACACATAAAACATTTATTGCAACAAATGTTCTGCTCTTCAAGTTGCTCTTTCACAACTCCATATTTACCTTTGTATACAGTTGTAGTTATTCAAATTTACATAACTGGAGATCTGTATTGATCCCTGTTACGAACAGCAAGCTCTCTTTATATAATAATGCTATGCTGAACTACAGTGTAATTTTAGATGTTTGATAATTTTGTAAAGAACTGTTACAATGAATATTTGTGCACACTAATGAGGCAAATGACTGTTTTAATCTGTAACATTGTTCCCTAATTTGTATACTTAGAATCAGAACAAGGAAACCTGATCTCTACTAAATCCAAGCTAGCTGAGATGCACCAAAAAGTGCCACACGCTTGCCTTAGACAGTTGAAGACACAGGAACATAGACAAAAGCCATGATAGTCCACAAAAATAACCCACAGAAAAGTGGTGGTAAAGAGGAAGATATTTGCAGCATTGGCAAAGTATTGGCAACATTACTCTTGACATGACGTGTGAACGTCTTAGAACACAGCAAATTAAAGCAAATTCTGTGAAGTCTGCTTGGGCTGTTCTTAAGTAGCTTACCTCACTGGCTCATAGGGTTGATCACAAATAAAGAATCCTCTTCTCTGAAGTTGTATTATGTCCCCTTTTTTTAAATCCCTAAGGCAAGGATCACCTAACATCAGTTCTTCTTGCTGTAAGAGTAAATAAAAATCAGATAAATCAGTCCAAACCTAACAGGGCACAAGAAACAGTAAGAAAAATGGTAGAGCTGTTGAAGGATAGTGGTAATTTTTCTAAGTGTTGATGTGTCAGTTAATTCCAAAGGCAGCAGAACAAGTACTCACAAGAAGATACCATATGATAAGAATGCAACATGACCAAAAAAAAATTAAACTATTGGTCCCAGATGTGTAAGAGCCAGGTAATGCATGAGTATACAAAATTACAATTCAACTCACATTATTACATTTCAGTTCATGTTATTATGAGAAGTTGAATGGAAAACATATGAACAAGATACACACCCTTTCCTTGTTTGACAAATTAAGTTTGTCAAAGTTTTAAAAACAGTCAAAAAACAGTAACAAGAAATAGCAATGGCAAAAAAAATAAAGCTTTGTAAAATATAAAGGGGAAAAATACTTTACCTTGCTATTTTGATTGATATATTGCTTGAAATCCTCATCTTTACCTAGAACTGGCTTAGTGATTAGATGTTCATAATTAACACAGACAGTTGGGATGAGTGGTGCACGTGGAGTATCTGCTAACCAAGTGATCTTAGTGGTTTTTTTGAAGTCCTTATTCTCTAAGTTTAATTTGGTATCGATGGACAGAATTTTTCCACTTGAATTTCTACAGGAAAACAGAAAGGATGAGAGCAAAACCTAAATGATTTGTTCTCATTTGATACTACAGTACATCAACAGATCCACAGAAAAAAAAAAATTGTTGAGAGTTCAATTCTGAAGCATGGAAGATGTAGGAAATGGAAAAGTGTAGTCACTGCTGTTGAAGTTCTCCTTTACTTTTGATTTTTTAAATATCACGAGATACTTCAGAACATGGGAAAAATCTCTACCTATTTGTTTTACATTCTCTGTCTCAACTCACTCCATTCTGCCAGTGTCTCAACACAACTATTTCCAAAATATTATGATGACATTAACAGTCTCCTTCCCTCACCCCAAAAGTTCTGCAACTTACATTTTGATTGGTTTAATTGTTTAGAATGCAAAAGCGTGTATTTCTTACAGAATAAAAATTGTCAAAATTCCAAGTTGTGTGGTTTTTTTTTGTTTGTTTGTTTGTGTTTTGTCTGACAACGCTGTTTCACAGTGGAACACCACCAACACATAGACAACACTCCATAAGGGAGACATGCAGCAGGATGTCACCAACTGGTGATTTCAGACCTGGATCTATAGTAAAATGTGCTCTGTGCCAAACATCCAGCCTTGTGATATATTTCAAAGTAGATATCTCGATATATATGTGGACAAGCACTGAAACTGTTAAAAGATACCTATACTGCAAACATCAACAAAAAGTTGAAAAACAGAAGTTAATTTCATCTCCCAGTATTCTTACCTGTTTAATTTAGTGATGATAATATTGCCCCAATTTATGAATGTAACCACCTCTCCCTCTGTCAGGGTCTCTGCATCTGCACCCTCGATCAGCACTCTGGAGCCATACCACACAGGTTTCAACCCAACATCAGCGTTCTGTGAAAAATGATGTTTATTTCAAAGGAGAGGCTATTACACAAACTGGCTAAATTTAATGCAGTGCTAAAACACTGCTTTCTTTATGACAGAATACAGACGAAGATAAAAGACTTAAAATAACAGTAACAGAAAGCAACAGTATTCCTCTACAACTATCTCTCAGGTTTCTAGTTCAAAAGCGCTGCATATGTTCCTCTGACAGTACATTCAAAAATTATATCCCCAACAATAAGTCCAACACAACTGACAGCGGTTAGTTGTGTTAGATGACCCTATTTCCTTCAAGTCCACACTTCTTCAAGATCTTACATGTAAAGACTAACTAACTTTTAATCAAATGTTCATCTTGTTATGCAAATTCACTTCAAAACAAGTTTCTTAACTCTCAGCTTCACTTTTTTACAATTAATATGGAATTAAATATGCAGCTTCTCTCAGCTGGATAGATTTTTAAATATAGTAATATTATGGTATTGCTTAGAACAATAAAAATATTCAGCTTTATAGCATCCAAATGATGGAGTTTTGCTTTTTTGTTTTTGATTTTATTTTATTTGTCTTTAAATGCAGACAGATGGGAGCTCAGAATTGTTCAACTTATCAGGAGTTTGAAGTTTGTTTCCTCTGGTCAGTAGAAATTTGTTTCTTCTGGTTATTTCATTACATACTGGACGCATCATTTTTAATAGCAATATTTTAGCATGCAGGCTTGTATCTGACCAAACTTCTTTTTGACTCTAAGAGTCACAATTCTCACTTGCATCTACTGAAAACCTGTTTCCCTGTGAATCCACCACAGGGAAAAGGGCAAACTAGAGGCTGACCTTTAAGTTACAAGAAATTGCTACAGGTGTATTCAGAGCAACAAAGTGAAGAAGCAAAAAAAAAAAAAAGATAAAAACTTGAAAAATATTTACTTCCTTCTCAGTTAAGTTTGATATCTAAGGGATGCTTTCAGAAAAGCTGAAGTATAACTTGAGATGTCATGCTCAAAGTAAAGCATCTTTCCTAACTGTAGTGGAAAGAAAAAAAAATGCACCAGCAACACAGGCCCCTTCTCAACAGATATTACTTTGTGAATTGATTTAGTTACTAAGAGTTTCCAATCAGTAAGAACTGAACTCTTGCTGGTAACTATTTGCTATCTGAATTTAAAAGCCACATCCAAAAAATCCAGATAATGGTAGAATTAACAGTTTAATATTTCACTTTTCTACGTAAGTCTAATTTTATATAATATTTAAAAGAAATCTTCCCCTTCATCCTCCCCATATTGCATTCCTCACTCTTATGGATAAGCAGTACCTACTGTATGGTAACCATAAGGCTTGAATTAAACTTTATATTTAAACTTCTCTGTCAAAGTTTGTATTAAACAATAATAAAAATAGTCTTAGCCTCACTCCATGTTTGTAATATCTCACCTCTTCTGAAAACTCCCTTTTGTCATGACTTTATCTATATGCTTTTGTAAATATATACACTGCAGTTTCCTACATCATTCTCTTAAATGAACAAACATGTTCAGTAATTGCCGACTTTCTGACAATTTTATGAAAAAAAGCACACCTTGGTTTTATCTCCCGCCGTCCAAACAAGTTAAAATAAGGGACTCTCCTTGCTGACTGCTCTAAGCCAATGTACTTCCAACCTTACTGATCTGCAATACAAGAATATTAAGAGCAAAGCGAGAACCTTTGGATGTTTAGCCACTTCTTTCACCTCCTCTTGAGCTTCAGGAACATTTACTGGGACCACTGCGTCTTTCAGTAAAGCAGTGTACCGAGGAGCTACTGGGTCTATAACCTACAGAAAACAAATGAGGGGGATCATGAATATATGACATTGACAGAGAAATAAGATATTGTATGAAACAACAATAAAAAGGAATATTAATTGGTATTCTTTATGTTACTGCATTTTTTTAATGTTTGCCTTAATGTTACTTTGATCCAAATGTATAAAAGATAAAAAGCGAGAAAACAGTGGTAATAAAGAGAGTTTCCCTTCTTTACTGAAGTACTTTGAGTAAAAACTGTGCATTGGATACTGCCGTCAGAAGTAACCAAATTTATGAACTGATACCACATCGGGAAGATAGTAAGAAGTACTTTGATAGTTTTACTATTCAAAAATGGTATTAAATCTGGAACACTTTCTAGGTAGCTGAATTTAAAGCAATCATTTATTGGTGCAGTTCTCTCTTTTGTCCAGCAGCACAAGACCCGATCCCATACTAATTTTACAGGCAAGTACTCCAGGAATCAGGGACAGACCTGGCTATAGAGGAAGCACCAATTAAGTCTAAAATTTTAACACAGCAGCATTAGATACTATAATAAGGCAACATCATAATATTGGCTTCATCAGGATATCTACAACTTGAGTCTGGCAAGGAAAAGATACCACCAAAACTTCTCCCTGCATTTTTATTGTTTATTCTTAAACTCAGCCAAAGCAGTTTTCCACGGTGTTTTTCATACCTGAAATACTGGTTTGGCTAACTGTTCTGAGGAACTTAAAAATATAATTCAAGTGAAATAGTTCTCTAGGACCAAAAAAGAGATCTACCAGTTTAACTGGAAGCTAACACAAAGGAAAACATCTGCTTTTATTAACATAAAGTGACTACCCCCCAGTTTATTCCTGCTCAAGTAAAAAAACTATGCAGAAAACGTATGAAAGAATAATTAGGTGCTAAATACTTGACATAAGCAAGTAAGGTGATAGATATATTTTAAGTCACACGTTCATAAGTTGATAATTACTGAAGCCAGACTCCTAGATGTTAGAGACATTTTAAAAAAGGACGTTCGTATGCATTTCAAAACATGTGTTACGTGATTTAATATAAAAATTTTGATAACTAAACAACTGAATTTTACCATGTTTTTACTAGGCTCTTTATTTTACTCATAACCCACAATCCTGCCTCAGACTGCAAATGTTAAAAATTTTGTAAATATACTACTGATTAACGTGTAAGAGTTCTCACACTAATCAAGTCTTTGAGCTTAGAACTACCTGTGTGCAAACAATTGCTTTTGTTCATAATGCAGTTTGCAAGTTATCTGCACAGACAGATGTGAACAAAATTGACTAATAAATGCGGTGCTGTCTAAGAAGTTGGAGATCTAAGAAAGTCAGTTTAAAAGGCAATTCAAAAAATGAGCCCTGACAGTCCATCCCCCCCAAAAATTCAATTCTTAGTCATGGGTATGCAGCAACAGAAAGAACCAATTCATAAACCTTTGTGTACGTAGCAGACCAAATGCAAAATACATGAATGAATACAAGACACATGCCAGACAAGCAAAAGCTACTTAAATGAACAGATCTGGGTACTATCTAAGCAAAAACGAGCAGGAATCCCAATGCAAAATAACAGGTGTTTCCACAATCACACAAAATATGCAATCAGCATTCTAATAATTCGCCTTATTATAGTGTCCAAGCATCCGCTGCCAAAAAGCAACTAACCATGTCAAGATGCAGTATTCCTTATTTGACATTCAGTTAGGAACATTAGCAGTGCTGGCTTTATCTACACAGACAGTATACCCAGCATCTTAGACTTTTGCCACTGAAAGGAAAAGTGGCTGACATGAATCAAATTGAGTAATACATACATTTATGTTAACGGATAGGCCAAACCAGAAACAGGCAGCATTTTAAAGCTAGGAATAATGCATTTTCAGTGGGTTTGTAGAGCTCCTGTTATATACGCAAATGTGACTGTGCTATGAAGCTGCAAAAATGATAGCTTATGCTATGTATGCTTACAGCACTGTAAGCTATATGCTAAGGTAAAAAGCATTGAGTAATACCTTCTTACAGATAGCTCGCAGCTTGAAAGCAGAAAAATGAAATGCAGTTTTCATATCAGCTTTACATATATCATTATCTTTTCCCATACTACTAATTAAGGCAAGTAAGTATTGGTTTAGGAGAATCGACAGGATTAGTGCTAATTCAGGTTAGAAAGGGGAGGTGGGGGGGACATTCCATTTTCCTGAAAGTGTGCCAAATGATGCAACATATTGCAACTGCTACTTGTGTTGATAAGCACTCCAATGAATGCTAGATTTTCTACATATTCCAGACAGAGGATATCACAAGTAGTTTCAAATTCAAGTAAACACCTACCTTTTTGTTAAAGGACCAAATTTTATCCCACTCCATATTCACAACAGATCGAGAGGAGCCCTGGAAAACAAAAAACACCCATGAATATACAGTCTAGCTATTAGATCCATTTAAAACAAAGTCCTTTAAAGACTAAGAACCCTCTACTATTTGCATTCATCAAAACAGTTTAGATAGGCACCTCGAGCTTGCAAAACAAGTAATTTTTTAAACACGAAACCTGTTACAGCATTTTGCAAGGACCTGCTCGTATGTTCTAAAGCAGTACACCTGAAAGCAGCAAGCCTTCAGAAGAAGAAATCTAACAGTCACACAAGTATTTTAACTGAAACTTCATGAAAACTTATTCTTACCAAGTGAAACTCAAATGATCAGAAAAGAAGGAAATACCCACCTGAGCAGCAATAAACTGTTTTAGACCTTCAACTGTCATGCCTCTTCTCAGGACACCACGCACAGTGGGAAATCTTGGGTCATCCCTAGTAGGAAAAATTTTATTAATATCACATGTTAAATTCTACCTATTAGTTAGATTACTCAAAAACTTTAGTAATACTGCTGCATGTGAAAGGCACAGCTTCAATGCACTGTGCTTGTGTGAATGAAGAGTTAGATGAGAAGACCTAACTGAAAAGACTAAGCTCTTATCCATAGAAAACATCTGGTGGAGATTCTCTTCTACTTCACCCCAGGGAGGTAAACCACCTCTTAACGAAGTAGCTCTTTTCATATGTCTGTTCAATCTTAAGTCTCTCTAAAACTGACAAGGTACATGTTATGTCCCTATCACATTACATCCTTTTCAACGGCACCTTAACAATGGAACCTGAAACAACAGGGCTTGATATCTACTTGCTGAGGAGAAACCAGAAAGAAGAGTGACAATGGCAACGTTATCTCTCAGTGACAGAAGTGATAGAATTCTATGATTTTCTTGTTATGCATGAAATGAAAAGGCCTAATCTGAAACTATCTGAAATGCAAAATATGTGTGGTGGGAATACGGATTAAACTTTGCCAAGGCCCTAACACAGAGGCTTACTGAGGGAGAGGTGATCATACAATAGCTACATCAGCAGGAAAAAAAGAAAAAAATGGCTCTAGTAGAGTAGTTGCATGCGTAAGCTTGGAATCTAGGCTTCCAGCAGTCAGAAAAGAAAAACAATCCAAAAAAAGGCTTATATGATACCTCTAGCCAAACCACTCAGAGGCAGATTAGGCACTTGCATAAAATGATACCCCAAAGGCTCAGCAGAGAAGTGCCTAAAACCAGGCCATGAAAGACACTACAACAGGTTGTCTGACTTGGAATTATCCATGAATTTCTTCAGAATCCTTTACTATACGGAAAGGACTTCAGATGGTGTGTTCCCACAGCTAGGTCACTGTGGGAAAGAACCAAGGAGGAGTCTCTCTACACTTTGACCTAACTGCAGAAGTGTAAACCCACTGCTCATCCTTTCTAGGAAAATACATAAGCTACCAGGCCACCAAGAATCCTCTATCTTCTGCAGAAATCCAGTTAACAATCAAAAAAGAATGTAAGATAAAGAAGTGGGGAACAGAAGGGAGGAAAATTTCTGGCATAGCTCAGGAATGTATCTGATGACTCGGTGTGGAAAATGTGTAAGTAGCAAGAGCTAGAGCCCCAGAATAAGCTCTATTTTAACTATTTCAGTTAAAATAAATTATATTTATTTTAGGATATGAACATGCATATACGCAGTTACCATAGCATAGTAAACAGTCACATTGTGCATTCAGAAGCCATTGTAATTAATCTGTTCTCAAATTCTGTTTAAATATTTACTCATGCTGCTTTGATACTTAAGCACTGTCCAAAACAGAAAATGCACGCATCAGTCACAAGAATCTTCAACAACAATGCTGAACTACAAATGAGTAACATACCATCCATCCACGAGCCCTTCGTTGACAAACCATGTAAGCTTTCTCTTGGATAACACAGTGTTGTTGAGGTTTAGCCTGCTGTACTCCCATATATATGGCTTCCTTATGCCCAGTGCCTCGATGATCCAGTAGAATTGTTCATCTCTGTCATGGTATTCAGTTGTTCTAAGTGCATGTGTGACACCTTCAATAGAGTCAACAATGGGGCAGGCAAAGTCATACGTGGGATAAACCCTTGAAAATAAAGACCTTCAATTGGCAAGGCAGAAGAACAAAACACTTTCCTCATATTTAAATGTTTAAAATAAGCATCGTTTATATTTAGATATTAGAAATATTTAGTGTTTGATCCTAAATATCTTCAGATCAAGCCTTCTTTAAAAGAGAATGTACAAAATAAATAACCCACAAAGAAAAACAGAGCAATAACATTTTTAAAACAAAGAAAGCCATCAGGAAATTAATTGATCATAGCATTTATATTCAAGACTGAAAAAATGCTACACTACTACTGTTTTCAAACAAAGAAGTTTCAGAAAGTCAAGAGAGTCATTACATATTCTGACTGAAAAACGCCAGCAGGTTCAAATTGTTAAAAGAAGTTTACTAAGGAGTGGTAAATACCCTGAAAAAAGCAAAAATCACACGCCACACAAGAAGAAATTGAGCATACTTGTAGGTACTACCAGTACGTGGGTGAGGCTGGTTTTTACAACGATAAAGAGTTGGATCCCTCATACATCCATTGTTACTATTCATATCTATTTTTGCTCGTAGACAACAAGTTTGTCCATATTCTGTTCCCTTTTTCATTTCTTCCCACATTTGTAGATTCTTATTAACACCTAAAACCAATAAATCATTTTCTAAGTTATTATGAAGTTGATACAGAAACACACGTTATTACTGCAGAAACAAAAGGCAAAGCCACCACCTCCCTTAGACACATTTTACATTTTGAATTTTTTTAAAGTGGTAATGAATGGTGATGAATTCACACATACTCAGATTTACTACACCTGTCTAAAGGTAAAGCTACTCCAGCCCTGCAGCACTAAACATCTGGGGGTACTGTTGGATGAAAAGCTCAACATGGGTCAGCAATGTGCACTTGCAGCCCAGAAAGCCAACCATATCCTGGCCTGCATCAAAAGAAGTGTGACCAGTAGGTCGCAGGAAGTGATCTTCCCCCTCTACTCTGCTCTTGTGAGACCTGACCTGGAGTACTGTGTTCAGCTTCAGGGCACCCAGCAGAAGAAGGACATGGACCTGCTAGAGCAGGTCCAGAGGAGGGCCACAAAAATGATCGGGGGCTGGAGCACCAGTCCTATGAAGGCAGACTGAGAGAGCTGGCATTGTTCAGCTTAGAGAAGAAAAGGGAGACCTTGTAAGTGGCTTTTCAACAACTAAAGGGGGCCTACAAGAAAGATGGGGAGAGACTCTTTATCAGGGAGTATAGTGACAGGACAAGGGGCAATGGTTTTAAACTATAAAAAAGGTAGGTTTTGATTGGATAGAAGGAGGAAATTCTTTACTTTGAGAGTGGTGAGACACTGCAATGGGTCAGATGAGGATTTGGGCAACCTGATCTAGTGGGTGGCATCCCTGCCCATGGCACAGGGTTGGAACTAGATGATCTTCAAGGTCCCTTCCAACCCAACCCTTTCTATGATTTCCAAGTTTCTACAAGAACCTCACAGTTAGGCAATTAGTTACCTCATTCAACTTTTAATAAAAAATCAAGTTTTGATGCCAAATTAAAAAAGATACAAAAGCAAAAAGGAAGCTTAAAACTGCTTACAGTTATTTCTGTGTTTAGATTCCATTCTTTGCTCACGCTCTGCTTTCATTTGTTCTGCAGGAGTATCATCTACGTATGCCTTCCCTTCTTGAATAAGCTGCTCAGCATATTTCATTATTGTTTCAAAGTGATCTGAGGTATATGTAAATTGATCTGGTTTGATATGCAGCATTGCAACATCTTCAAGAATTACCTGCAAAGCGTGAAATTGTATACTGTAATATTCTAGAAAGTTAATTTTCTTAAACCTTTATCCTCTTCATGCCAGATGAGGTGTTTTAACACTCCATAGTGCAGGAAGGCTAATGCATAAAATTAATATGACATAGATGAAAGGACCAAGAGGCAGGCACTTACTGATTCAGAGCCTATGACTATATGAGATCAGACAGATAACTTCAAGAAAGAGGTAGGACAAGAAAAGGAGATGAAAATTCAATCTGTAAGAAGTAATTTGTTTAAGTGATATATCTAACAAAGACACGAGTATTACAAGAGTTGCATATCTACATACTGTGAAATACAAATTGGAGAAAGGGAAGAAATAAGCTACCAATAAAAGGTATAATAATAAATAAAAGGTTTTAAAGGTAAAGATGATGTAAATTTCTTGCAAGCATGAGACTTAAATGTAATACCTTTGCCCTAAAAATATAGTGCAAAAACAAATTGTGCAACAACAGATCTGTACATCATTTACCTTTGAATTTGCTTAATACAGTGAAAGGATTTCCCTGTTCTCTTATCATACCTTTTCAAAGTCTTCCTTCTCTTTTTCTGGATTTGTGTCATCAAACCTCATAATAAGTTTTCCTTTGAAGTTAACTTGGTAGTGCTGATTTAACAGGGCAGCTTTGGCATGACCAATATGCAGATATCTAAAAATAAAGAAAAATAAATAAACACACCAGCACTATTTTGGTTAGACTTTTTGTTTTTGTAAGGGAAGACGAATGAATGGAAAACAATACATAAGTTAAACAAAAAGAATATTTTTTAAAACATGGTACATTTATGAAAATAGATTATGCTTTTTCTACCATAAATTTACTAGTTAACTGTTTAAAATATCTAAATCAGTAAATTTCAGGGTCACCATGGATATAAAAATAGGACTTGAATTACCTTGTTTTACAGACTAACTTAAACTGACTGTACTGATGATATTTAGTAGCCACAAGATAATCTGAACCTATTGCATTCAGAAGACTGGAATTTTCTAAAATATAATGAAACCACCATTCTTATGTGTAAGCTACTGTTAATTTAAATCAAATATAAACACAACTAAAAATAAAAGTCACTCCCAAAAATTTAAAATATACAAGCCCCTAAAGAACAACTTTAACTAAAACACCAGAATTAAAACACTAAATGCTACTAAAGTAATGTGAGAACATAGAGTTAAACACATATATAACTCATGATAGAGTGACAGTTTATACTGGACTAAAAGAGTAAGATCCACAAGCACAGAAGTCACGTGATACTGAACAGACAGTTTACTGGAGAAGTGTAATAGGAATTTCACAGCTTATCAGTCACTTCTAAAAAGAAGCAGAAAATTAAAAGCTTGACAAAAATTTTGTTTATGAAATTGGTTGTGCATTTTTTAATTCTCTTTCCCATGTATCTATTGATAAGAGCAAAGTTCTATGTACGGGACACATTTGGGAAATAGTATCTCTGCTGAATAAAACATTTCTATACTCCTACGTCATTTCTGACTACCCCTGCATTAACCAGATTGGCAATTATGATGATATAATAGATGAGATCAACAGATCAAAGAGGCTGGCTGTGAGGCTCATCACATCTCCATTGTTTGGTCCTTATGGGCTTGTTCATATCTTGGACTACATATAATTTGGATGCCCAGGCCAAAGTCCTCTGTTATACATTTAGTCTAAAAGCTTCCTAAAGGGATGCTATCCTATACACCTTTCCCCTCTCCAAGTATTTATGCCTCTTACCCGCTTGCTTCAGGAGGAAACCTTACAATGACCTTTCCCATCTCTGCACCAGGAAGTTCAACAAACTTCCCAACATCAGCTTTCTTTTCTGTTGCCTTAAAAAATAATGGAAACATAATTACAGATCACATGAGATGAACAAACAGATATAAAACCGTAGATATGTGCCTGTGCTCCAACATCTCCTTTCAAAACAGACAACAAAAAACTGTCATACTGGACACCAAATTAATCTCTTCAAAACTTTCACATTACTCTTAGTACATCAAAACCAGATTAATTCTGGAGTTCCAAGTTATTCTGTCTTCAGATTTGATCCAGGACTGAAGAGTTCTCCAAGCTGTTTAATTTACTAGATAGAAGAAAACAGTTGCTAGCTAAGTTTATCTCAGTGTTTTTAACCTGATTGTGATTACCAAGTTCTATCAGTTAAAGACTTTGCAGCTCTATCAGGATCGTTGAAATCATTGTTAGATAAAGAAAACAATATAGCTAGAGAGCAGTGCTGACTCAGCAGTGACATTTTTACGTTATTCCATTTAAGCTTTGAACTACACCACTCAAGCCCTTCTAAATACAAAATTGTCAATTTTTTGTTTGTTTGTTTGTTTTAAACATGAGTTTACAAAATAATTTACATTGTAACTAATTCCTTTTAATTCTCTAAGTTAAAAAAAAAAAAAAAGTTCCTTACAGTATATTCATGCAAATAAAGCTACTCGCCTGGAAAGATCTGAGTAAAGCTTACCATTTTGATCTTTGGTGTACCAGAAACCCACTTGGCTCCTACAGACTGAAAAGTTTGTTGTACCTCAAGAAAGCCATACCATCGCTTTACATGGATGGGAGCTTCATTTTTCTGTAATTGTTCTTGCCAGATGTTATTGTCTGTGAGGAAACAAAATTTTCAAGCTATTGAATTATAAAAATGGAATGATTACCAACAGTGGTTTTAAGACCAGTAAAAGATTATGATTTTTTTTAAATCCACTTATTCCTTCTTCTGAAAAGACATTTAGCCATGAGGACATAAGTCATTTTAAACCATATTAAATAGGCAAACTCCCTCCAAACCTAAAACATACTGCATTCATTTTGGATTCAGCAGAACAGAAGGTGAGGCAGACTGCGCAACATGCACTTTTCTTTGTATCACTCACTCCAAAATTATTAACTTTTATTTTTCAAAAACGGAAATACAGGATACCCTTCTAATGTGTCTACATTTGATGTTTTCTAAGGTTTTTGAAAAGTGAAGCTTGTATCAATATTACCATTTATTACTGAAGGCTCAATTTCCACACTAATATTCAGGGAGCAACTTCACTAAAAGGACTCACTAGAAGAAATGCACCCATTTCAGTTTTCTTTCAAGAACTGTAACTTTGAAAAACTACTGAAAGATGCTAGCCTTTACCCTTGAACATGCATTTCACTTTCAAGAGGAATTTTGTCATACTGAATGACGGATTGACACCTATCAATTTTAGGCATACATCTGAGGGAATATAAAAAAACTAATCCATAAAAACAGTTCATCAAAGCTTATTTTATCTTCTGAAGAGTATTTCAAAGTGTAACATATACACCTTTTCGTAACTCAGATTAAACACCAAAGAAATGCAGTCTGCTAAGGTAACATAACTGCAAAGTCTGTCTATACAATTTTACTTCGTAGTCCAAAATTCAAATATTAAACCCAAAATTTTGGGCCATGGAAAAGTGGTAAGCTTTGGAAGCTGGTAATAATGGCATTATTATAGTTAACACAAAATAAGTTTTTGTGTTAAAAATAGTATTGCCATTCATAAATACATCATATAAATTTCCACATATACAAATTCAAAAAACTTACAAGGCTTCCTTACCCATACTATTCCCATCTCTAGTGATGCATAGACCAAAGCAGTATGCACAATAGTTTAGAGTCTAGCATAAGGCTAAGAGTTGCTAATAGTAACCACAAAATAAACAAACAAACAAACAAATGAACATACATACATACATTTGGGAACTCCTGCTATACTATGACAGGAAACCAATGGAAATGAGAACATATACCAATACCTTTTAGGACAGCCCAGACACACAAGTCTGCAAGACTCAGTGAGTTTCCAACCAAGTAGGTTCTCAGAGATAGACAGTGGTTGAGCTCTTGGACTGCTGAAAGAAACTGGCTAGCAGTAGATAACTTTGTAGCACTGAACTCCAGCCAGTGGTCAACCTAGTTTTAAGGGACGTAAGATACTCAAAATTAGTAAAGGAATGAGAAAGAAGTTTGTCAAAAATCTGAAAGTACATTTAATAACCGAACAGAAAATATTAACTGGAATATTAGTCTTACATATATTGGACATTAAATCACAGTAGATACATAAAGAACATTTAAAATAAAATATACTGAAACATTCACCCAGAGCTGTACTAAATGATTAAATTCAATTTCTTCTTTCAGGATGTATTCAAACTGCTGAAACTATACTGACTTAACTGAAGCTATTCCCATTGGAAAAAGAAATAGTAGTTCTTAGGCATTTATTTTATCACATACAGTATACAATAATGGCAATCCTCCAACTATTTAGGTACCACATTTGTGCACTAGTTGATCATTCCGGTATCACTGCTGGGTAAGAATGCCATTTTCCCCTCAGTCCCTATCTTCTCTGCGTCAGTTCCTTTCAGGCTTGAAGAAACCAAATCCCTACCCCATCTCATTTCCCTTCCCCCTCTCCCACAAAAGTCTTTTTTTTTTTCCCTATAAAAGGAAATATATCTTGCTGCATAAATTCAAAAAAATTAAGAATCAGGTCCTTGGTTGATTCGTTGCTCTGTCCGCAAATTGAATCCTTTGGTTCTGTGAGAGACATCTCTCTTACAATCCTCTGTCCCTGTTTCATATTCAAGTGTTCTATAAACAGTGTAAGGAATCTTTCCAATATCTGAGCCTACGTGGCAGGCACAGATGTAATTACATTGCCACAGAATTCAGTTCAGTTGTTTGCAGTTTTGTTCCAAAATATTTTGACCACAAATGCAGCTGTCGATGTACTTCTCCAAGTACAGCATTATTTTTGAAAGATGCAGAAGTGAAAAGTATTTTATCAGAATTACCAATCTTAAAAGTGTGTTTGCAGAGGTTGTGGGGTTTAATTTAAAAATAGGTTTGGGGCAGAAAATTTAAGTAGCTACAAGACACCCTATAACTTTTTTAATGCCTTACAAGCAATATACTAAGGACAACACTTCCCTTGAGACCAGCTATACAGGATGAAGATTGATTTGTACTAGCTTCAAGTAGTTGTAGAAAAGAGAGTTGAATCAAATCCTTCTGTTCCCTCCCCAGCTTTCAGAGGAAATAAATTTCAATTCATCTACTAGTTTCAGTCATCAACTTAAAATTCAGCTAGACTCAGGAAGAATTCCATCTCATTTCATTTCATATCCACAATTTATAACAACTTTTTGCAATTCCTGTAAGCAAGGATGACCAGAAAGTCCCCCTGTGGGAGAAAAAACAGTTCAATGCCTTCATGGCACCATTGGGGAAGCATTATGGAATACAGGACGTTATACAAGGGAACATCCCATCACTGCGGTAAGATTCCTAAGCCAGAAGGCATCCAACTTGGATCTCAAGCACTGAATGAAATCAGGGTCAGAGTTTTATCTGCCATATATGGCAAAAACCAACTTAGTACAAAATCACAAGTACTTTACACAGTGGAATACTTTGTTAAGTTATAACATTACTTTGTTAAACACTTAATTATTTTCTAATTCGTAGCTGCTGTAGGTAGCATACACATATACAATGTTCCTTGGTGTTACACTTAAGTATTACATGGTATTAAGCAATGGCAACAGAGCTGAAAAAAACTGCAGACATCATCTTAAAACTTCAAGTATCCTGTGTTAGGGAAGTGTCAGGTTAAGAGTAGCTGTTGCAGGGGTAGCAAAGGGCAACCCGTTGAAAGCTCAGGTTTATAACTCTTCTTTATAAGCAGCCGCAAGATTTAAAAAAAAAAAAAAAACACATAACCCCCCAAAAACCCTCAGCATCCCACATAATTAGAAACTCAGCCTAATAATAAAATGTAGAACAATAGATGCAAGATCCTCAAAAAAAAAAAAAAAAAAGACTGATCACAGGCAAAAATGGGGGAAAGGCATGATTCTTTCTCACCTCAGTGTGTTCCAAAAGGTTCGAACCATACAGGCCAGCAGAACTAGCAACTCTAGCCAGGTAACGAGCTATTGAATTCACATCAGTAAATGATACATTTCTAAAAAAAGAGAGGCAAAATAAAGGTATAATATTAAATTCAATCTCAACTGTACACACGTAATCGAAACAAGTGTAAGGCAAAGAACAACAAAATTTCTGGTGACCTGGAAACTGTTGTTTCACCCAGAAAAAATATCTAGCGAAAGAACTTATCAATCCTCACTTTTCCATTACCAGATGGAACAACAATCTCTTAATAACAAAGCAATTTTGTTTAAATAGAGAGAAATGAAGAAAATAAAGCTCTTCACATCTGACAGAACGTGTAACTTAAGCTATATATTTTCCAGAATATAAGGAGCTAAATTGACTTTTTTTTTCTCCCCATTCTCTTTTCTTTCCTTTTCAGACATGATGGATGACTTTGAAGAAGATTCCTAGAGAATCTGCAGTGGAATAGAGCGGTCTCCACCCCGGTTCTGAGGGCTAGAGTCAGAGGAGGGAAAAAAATAAAATTGTTCATTTACTTTGCTCAATTCACACTATGTAGAGACCATCCCCTGTTGAACAGACTTGGCTGTACGTAATTCTGTTTTTTACCCAGCCATCTCAACTAATTTGCACTTGCTTTCCCCATTCTGCTATTGAAAATTCTCAAGATCTGGAGGCCAAAGGCTCTCTGAAGAGCATACTTCTTCCTATTTTTAATCTCCTTTCTCCACCCTACATATAGCATTATAAAAATCTGCATACTGTCAGAAACCTAACTTCAAAATAATCTAACATAAAAGTGAATATTTTCATTAACATTTACTGAAGAGCTTTGGAAGAAAGAAGCACCACAACCATCAGTTCTCCAGATAACACTGACCTCCAGAGTCTCACATAGTTTATTAAATCATTATTTCAGTTAATTTCTAAAATGCATTACAGAATGGTTCTGTGCAGAGGTCAGAAATACCAGCATAATAGTAACATTACTCTGAAGCATGCACATGCTCATGACACAAAACAGAAAAGCTGGGCTGCAGTTTGTTACCTGATAGATGCGGGTATACCAAAATACTCCATAAAGCCATCAATGCTTAGCAAAACGGTTTGTTTGACAGCTATTGCCACATGCAGTTTTGAAACTAAGGCTTCAAAAACAACCTTTGAAATACTACTAAGCACCTCAAGTTAGTGATAAACTTTACAGCCAGCTAGCTGACAGCTAAGTTTCAGCTAGTTAGCTGAGAAGTTAATCACCAGATTTTAAATGTACTTTAAATTATTACCTAGGCAAAAAAAAAAAAAAAAAAAAAAAAAGCAATTAAAATATTGTCTTGTTCAGGTCAAGCCTTTTCAACTAATGGTTTCCCCCCCCCAAAAAAAAATCAAAGTCTGAAATATCCCAAGTGAATTTAAAGTCATGCCAAAATAAGATAGCTTCAGCAGAATTGATGCCATGAAATCCATTTACCAGAAGCATTAGTTGAGGTATGCATTCAGCTGATGCTTCTGAAGTTACAGATACACTTTTAACTGACTTTAAATAGAGAATCAATTTTTTTCAAAATGATGGTACAACCGAGCAAGAGAAAATTAATGCAATTCTGAGGTTTGGAAGAACTTCTTAAACATAATTCAATGCCAGGGACCAGATGATACTATTGCACAAAAAATTCCATCTGATGGAATGGTGAATTTAGACCTTTTTTGCCTGGGGACCAAAGAGCTGAAGGAGTGCTTTTGCTTTACATTTCTCACCATTTCCATAGGAGCTAAAATGAGTGGTTTTGCAATGCAGTGGGAGGAAGGCAAATTAGTATAAAATTATTTAATAGAATAGAAGAACAGATTATTTCATAGCTCATTATATAAATTTATAATATTCCAAGATCACCCCGATGTATTAAAGAAGTGTATATGAGGATGTATATCTTCTCATATATACATACGTATATATACTGTCTAAACTGAGAAAGGAGTTTGAATCCAAAATCTAAGACTACTCAAGAGGAAAACACTCATGCAACTAAAAAGTATCCAATTATATTCTTATTATATTCTATAACCCACATAACGTGCACTAAATATTAGTGATGCTGTACCAGTTAACTCCCTGCCACATTGCTCTAGCTGTCATTCAACAGTGCAAATTCAATACCATTGCTAGACTGATCAAGAGACAATGTGTAAGAACAGAAATTATAATAAGGAAAGAACTCTCATTTGAGCTCAAGTCTAACATTTTAACAGTATCTTCTGCTGAAACAGCTCACAAAACATGAGTTTGTGAGCAGGTCTGCGAATAACAGATTATCTTCCCCTATTCTTCTAAACAACTACCAGGTACTCAAAAACTACAGTTAAAATAAATAATACTGAAGTCACCACAGTATTGTTATGTTTTAAGAATTTAATGTCCATGGGACAAAATTTGTCCCTTACTGTAGATACCAAATATCAGAGATTTCCATGGATATGTCAATGGTTTTTAGGATACTGGGATACCTTCTCTTGTTATATCCAGACACCTTACATGATATAGAATCCGAGATTACAATGCAGCTTCCCAAAACGAACAAAGTTAGCCTGCATTTCTGATGTGCATATGATTCTGTACAGATCATAAAAAACACCCTCACATCCCAAACTTGAAAATATTTATTGCAATGAGAGCTAACTTTTAAAAGGACAGACAATAGCTTTCTACAAAAAATTATAAAAGTATTTCGACAGGATGCAGATGGATACAATGGATAGCATGGCACAGCTAGTTAGCACTTTTCTGAGATAACACCATTTGCTTACATGCAGGAGTGAGACCAAAACAATGCCATATAAACTTTTAAAATTCATTCTATCACCTGTGTACACATCAAAGGAATTATTTATACCAGTCTTTTGAAGTATAAAATGGCCTTTCTTTTCATAACTCATGGTACATCAAAAAGGCAAATATTTAAACAACAAAGTGATAGGTACTACATAAATGACTGAAAGAGACAAGAGCGTGTGCAAATAAGAATACATACATTCTTTCCATAGAGGAAATTTAGGATATATTATAAATGTTTTGTCTATGCTACAAAAAGGAAATAGTAATGCAGTCATCAATAAAACTATTCTTCTCTTTCTCCCACCTGAAAAGGTTACCACCAGTGTTAAAACCACGTGATTTTAAAAATTGCTGACCCAAAGCTAGAAGGAGAGATGCAAAGTCACTTACTCAGATACACGAAGGATGGTTTCTTTGCCTTCTTCCACTGAAATTTTGATATCATTCTTCACATGTTCCACCGTCAGCAGAGCTCCTTTAAAAAGGAAGAGAAAAACACGCTCACCTTTCTTTCAGGAAAAATATCTTTTACAGCAGCAACAAAACAGTAACATTCCTTATCAAATAGGACAAAGCACCAGAACTGGCTCCTTCAAGTAAGATTGCTCAGGGGAAAAAAAAAAAAAAATCAGTGTTCAATCTCACATGCAGGAGACTTCTTATTCTTGGCAATCCCTATGGCTTCAAATTGATAATACCCAGCATACAACGATCTGCAGTGAGCTCAGCAATTATCAGCAGCGATACATTTTGCTTCCTAAGGGTACTGTAAAAATGAGTCCTGTCCTCCAGAATATGAAGAGAGCATAATCAAATTATTTTACTTTAACAGTACAGAAACTTACACCACCACAGCCCTGACAAATGCATCAAAAGAGATCAATTATCGAATATACCAGTACTTTCTGAACATGAATGAGACTATTTTTAACCTGATTTAATGTTTATGAAATGATTAGCCATCCAAAACCAAAAAAATTCTGTTCATGACAAATACAGGAAGCTTATATAGGGTTTTCAGAGTACTTCTTCGGTGACAGTAAAGGATGGCCTCTAGAAATAAAAGAATTACTGACGTTTTTAGGCCACATCATCAACTTGAAGACAGCTCTGTCCATATTCGAAGTGGTTTGATGCAAACCTGCTCTGATCTTGATGCTCTATAGCCCAACACAATAGCTCAAACAAAGCACCAAGATAACTTGGCCGTCTTATTTCTGGACTGGCTCTGGTCCAGACCCAGCCTGCTAAGCATAAGTAGAGGAGCTTGTGTTCTTTTGCTCTGCTCAGAAGTACGTCCTGACAGTAAGCTTTCCATAGGCACGTATTACTAAAAGGAAACTAGCCAAAGGGCTACGCTCTAGGTCTGGAAAGGCACCTAACCTGTTACAGTCTGCATAGTGCGCCACCCGCTTCGTCTTCCCTGACAAGGACAGACCACCCAAGGCAGATGATGTGGCAAGCTATTAATACACCACCCCAAACACAAGTCCCCAGAGCTAGGAATCCCCTAGCTCTCACCTCAGCTGCAAACCCTTCTGGCATTAAGCTGACGTTAACAGTAATCCATACGTGAAAGTCAGGATGACGACACTTATGCAACGTGCTTGCAAGACACGTTAAGTATTTTAATAACATGCAGGGCAGTGCTTTGAAAACGACAAGCGCCATGCACGCCCGGCTGTGTAATTAATACTAGCGACACTAATAGCTACTACACTTTTCCCAGCGCGCAGCCATGACGAATAATACCAAGTAGGATGAGTGTGCTCGTCTTCCTAACACAAACGCCAAAGTGTTTCATCGGTAAAACGCAATATTTCTGACATAATTATATAATCTTCACAAGTAGATCTCTAGTGACACTTACCAGCCATCAAGAAGAAACCCCCCAATTCCCCTAAATTAACGTTAACGTAGCTCGTGTTGTGTCACATCTCTATCAAGCCTGCAGAAGCAGGAATCTGGAGCAATGTTACCCAAAGTGTACGTGCTACCATACCTTAAGTCTGCAGTCGTGCAACTTGCATTCAAATCTGAAATGAATTGGGGAATAGCAGCAAAGAAGCAACCGATAAACTAAGGCGACGAACGGGCAGAAAACGTACTCTGAATGTAGCAAGATGGAGAAACGGCACGGAACAAGCATAAAAGGTATCAGTTTCCCGACAGCAGGGAAGGCAGCGAGGACGGTTCTTACGTTTTAAAGGCAAAAAAAGAAAAGGACAGACCTGAGGAAGCGACATTTGCAGCGCCACTCTGCCAAGGGAGCCCGGTCTGGGGGCAGAGCGGGGCAGCAGCCTAGCACGAGTTACGCTGCGGGGCCGAGGCAGGCCCTGCGGAGAGCAGCGGGGCTGAGGCCGCCCCGACCCTCCCCCGGCTCTCCAGGGGGCTGCCCGCGGCCCTGGAGCCGCCCGGGGCCGCGGAGGGGAGGACGGCCGCTGCCCCCCCGGCCCGCCCCGCTGCCGAGGGCCGCATGATGCAAGGCGGCGGCCACGCGGCAGGAGGGGAGCGGGCGGGGAACGGGGTCCCGAGCGCCCCCGGGGGATGGAGAAGGGGCAAGGGGGGTCCGGGGGGATGGAGGAAGGGGGTCGGAGGGAGGACGGGGGGTTCCCGGGTGCCGGGGCCCCGGCCGCGCTTACCGAGCGGGGCGCTGCCCGCCGCCACGGTGAGGCTGAGCGCCGCCATCCTCCGCGGCACCGGGGCGGGGCGGCGGCGGCGCCAGCTCGGCGGGGCGGGGACACGCGTCACGTCCTGGGGGCTGCCCCGGGATCGGCCGCCGGCGGCTGAGCAGGTGCCCGGTGGGCAGTGAGGGAGCCCTCACAGGGTCGTTAGGGTTGGAAAGACCTCCCAGATCATGTGGTCCAACCGTCCCCCTGCCACCAGCATCACCCACTAGACCATGTCCCTAAGCACCACGTCCAACCTTTCCTTGAACACCCCCAGGGACGGTGACTCCACCACCTCCCTGGGCAACCCGTCCCAATGCCTGACTGCTCTTTCTGAGAAGAAATGTCTCCTCAAATCCAACCCGAACCTCCACATAACAAAGGCACCACCTGATGGTTCGCCTCTTTTCTCATCCTGTTGTGCATTCCCTTCCTCACAAGCACCCCGACCTCGCAGTGGGTCTGACCGGCCTTGCGATGGATTACAGAAACACCGCGCTAGCAGCTTCTGGCAGGGACAGACCCAAGTTCACATTGGTGCAAGGACAATGCACAGTCATGGTGCTTTTCTTTTTTTTTTTCCTGCTCTATTTTACAGCCGATACGCCAGCACCTACTTTGCTCTCAGAGAAATGGTGAAATGCTTAATCAGTGGGCCAGAGCTGTCCTGGGCGGCGGGGCAGCGGTATAGCCAGGGCATGACGGCACCCACTCTGCCAGCCGGTGTCCCTGGTCCCTGCTGTGGAGTTTCATCTCCTGTTTTCTTTGTGTCTGCCCCCATTAGTAGGCATTTTAGTTTTCATAAGCATGGGAAATGGCTCCATGCAGAAGTATGTTTATGTCTTGGGTAGGAGCTGGTGTATGCCATGTATGCTCTCCTTCCAGTCAAGCGACAGCAAATGATCAGGGAGATCAGTTACAGCCGAATTAGAAAGGGGCTTATGCAGAGGAAATCCCCAAACATACATCAGATTCAGATGAAAATAAGGATATAGAGACACAGATGAGTATTACTAAGCTCTGTACTTGTATTTTGGTGACGATTTCAAGGAAAGACACACGAAAGCAGGCTTTAAGTTATTCTACATTTTAAAGTGTTTTGCAAATTCAGATGCCAATTTTGATGTGAATCCTAAAGCATGCATATCCAGGGATCCTGGAGAGAATTATGTATAACTGAGTGAAAATTAGTCTCTACTTGCTAGGTAGCAAACCTTAATCGCATTCAATACATGGCATGACTCAAGTTATGAGAAGCCAAAATATGATGAAGGCCCTAATTAAAGCAGGCTGAATCTACCTTGTGTGCTCTTGGTAGTCATACATTTGTGGAAGGAGAAGAAAGGTAAGCTCTAGATGAAAGGAGTAGAAGCATGTGTTATTCTTCCATACGCAGCTTTAATCCAGTGTAATGATAGCATTATGGACTGGCCGATGATGATAGGGTGAGGTAAGTGATATTCTTGCTAATTTATCTGTAAATGTTATAGGGATAAGCTGTCCTCACTAAGGACAGAGCTTCCCCCGTTCCTTTTCCATGTTTGCACATAGGGAGACTGTGAACCCTTCAGCAAGAGCTGCCTTGTTCATATCTTCTGGTGTTAAGATGATCCTGCTTGCTGGAAATAGAGTTAGCTTTAAGCCAGCTAGTTTTAAGAACAATCAGGACAAGCCTGGAGTTACTTCACTGAAGTCATATTGGCATTGCCAATGAGAGGAAAAGATCAAATCCAAGGACTCTATTTGTAGTTAGAAAAGTCAGACTTGTTAGCTATGTTGTTTGATGAAGGTAGAAATAAAGTTGTATAACACGAACACTATCAAAAACTGCATTTGGAAATTTTCATCTGTATGGAAAACATAGCATTTGTATCTTCAAGTTCTGTGATAGCTTAAAGACTGAGCAGACCCAGAGTGTGGTTATTAGGACTTAATCTTGTGGGCAAGGAGGACATAGAAGGGGTGCAGTGCAATGTGCAGGCTACTTTGCTATTCGTAGTGTCAGCAGAGGTTAAAGAAAACAAATCATGCTGGAAGAACTTTGCTATTCAGGGTTTAAGTAAGCAGTCAAATTCAGACACCCACCCTAGCACCACAAGCCTGAGAACTCAGCAGATGCCGCTTTTCTGTGCGCAGCGAACAGAGAAAAAAACAACTGTGTGTAGTCTGTTGAAACTGGCAGCCACTCAAGGCATGCCTCAGTATGCATCACATTTTTAGGGAAAGGGGGGCCCTAAGACTCCTTAATTTGAAGGTGAAGGACTTGCATCATAAAGTCTGGAGAAAACAGAATACAGAACTGCCCCACTGAGTCAAGATACTCCAGAGTCCTCATTCTTCTTAAAGAGACTTCATCTGTATTGGCTAAGGTCACCGATTTTAGCTGATGATACCTAACTTCCTGCTTCCTGTTCTCTTCTGCATTCAAGTAGGCTGGACACTTCAATCCTGCTTCTCTAGCCCTCACACCTATGGGGGAAGGCTAACTGGAACAGTCTTTCAGTTTTTAAAGGTCATTTTATGTAGTCTTGGCCCCTGCTCTCCTCTCTTTTAACCTGTGCTCCATTGGAGGGGAACATCGTAGTGTCAAGTTCACTTGCTCTTAGAAAGGCACCTGGAACTTTTGCTCTCAATTTGGACATGAAAAAATTCAACTTCAGGCATTTCTTTTGTCCCCATATATGAGAAAGTAACCTAGGACCCCCAATTAAGATGCCCCTAACTCTCCAAGATTGAGGTGGCATAGACCCTTGCCAGCGGAATTTCATATCATCAGAGGGAAGCTGGGAATTCCTTCCCCGCACAACATTAACTCCAGCACACACTTTCTAGTTGCAAGTGTGCTAACAAGAAATGTAATAGAAGCAACAGTTACAAATTACCTAATGCTCTCAAATATACCAGTGTATTTAATACCTCATACTTGTAATCGTGTGTCTATTCTGTATACAACTTAACTTGGTTGGTACATACCTTGAACTGATTGAAAGATACAGTCTTTCATAAAGTGAGAGTGGGCATGAAACGCACAAGAGAATCTTAAAATATTCAGTAAGCAAAATAACACGTACAATCATAAAACAGCCAGATGAAAAGGTTACTATTGGGTGGTTGAGTTCAATGAATGCAAAAATACCTTTTAAACAGCTTAACTGTTTTGAAACAATGAAGCATATAGAACCCCTCTAGAACTAACTTAAAACTACCCTAGTTTGGCTAGATAGAAAGGACCACAGCATCATTGTAAAGGATTACATGAATTACTGCTACATAACTATGACAGAAGTCCTGCAGGAAATAAATTACCTCAGGAGTTGTCTGTATTGAAAACAGATCCTGGTCAACAACTTTAAGGGAAGCCAAACAAAAAAGAAACCAGCTTCATTCCATCCTGAAATACACACGCCCCTGCCTATAAAGAACACATTTCACTTCTAAGAATCAAAACAATCAACTTTATAATAAATGGGTTAATCCATCCAGACAAATTCTTACTCCATTTGCATTTAACACAGTAAACTCTTGTTGAGTACATACAACAAAAAACGTTCAACAAAATTTGGTAAATGACTTCACATGATTTTGTGCCCTGAATTTGAAGGTGATTTTTGGATTGCACTGTCACAATTAGCAGTAGTTAACCAGAGTCATATCACATGAAGAATGAACACTCTACTTCCAAAGAGCAGGGAAAACAACTATTGAAGAAATGTCATTATTGTGTTATCTGCTAAACACAGCAAAACAATCTGATCCAACATTTTACGTAGACAGTCTGCAGGTAATTTTGAAATTATTGAACTGTTTAATGTAAGAATTAGGTTCGGATTTTGTAAAACAATTTCAAGCTCAGTTATCTTCTTCTTTCTTTTCCTCCAATCTTACTGTCTTGGCTTTCCAGGCTCAGTGAAGATGCTTTACTGCTTTAAGGCACAAGAGATTGTTTAACGGTGTTAGGAATACGACTGGCATAATAGTCATAATTTCTCAAGGTGGCAAGGACCCCAGCTGAATTCATGTGTTTCACTTCCTTGTTATACTGAAATGAGTTTCCATGGATATCAGTTATCTTGCCTGAAAACAAAACAAAACAAAAACATTTCATTCCAGCAAACAGCAGTTGGAGAGGGATAATCTAATTTGTTTTTTTAGTTATATCACTATACTAAAACAAATCAAGAAGAAAACAAAAGCCAGTCATTCTTTGAGGTACAAATCCCTGTCTTTAGATGTGAAATATGATCTTTTTGCCCAGTTTGAGCACAACAGATTTTTATTCACTGAAACCAAATAACTAATGGGTTGTGTTTTCTTTCAGCAATACTTCAATTCCTCACGTTTCAGGAAAAAGAAACAGCAGCTCTCTCCTATGGATAAAGTAAAATGCTTCATGAGTATTTAATACACTGGCAGTTGCCAAGAAGGAAAGTAAAATTCTCAGTTCAGGTAAAAGCCAGGGTATGTCTATACCACAAATTACAACATAAAATTGAAATACCCCAGCTGGTTTTAAATGAGTTTGGAGAAATCACTTAGCAAGAGCAACACAGATTTTAACGCAAGCTAATTTAACCACAAGATACCTGCATAACAAGGAGGCTAAATACAGCACTGTGCTGCCCCAGATTGGTTGTTTTTTTTGTGCCTGAGCTAACCTGTTTAAAGCTATCCCAGTTATCAACACTACACTGTAGACTACAGAGGAGATAAATAAATCATGTTGTTGTGAAGCCCATAATTTTGCTTGACAGAATTCAGGAGATTAAAAAAAAATATTAGCATATACTGGTTATCAATGCAAACAACAGAAAAAGTATAATCTTATATTCAAATTCTTGTTAGTCAGACTTTTCATAACTTCTCCCTTCCTCCCTATAAAGGTGAAATGACTTTTGTTGACTGGAGACCACTAACTTTACTGAATTACATGAATGACTCAATTTTGGAGTTTGTATATCCAAGGAACAACTGCACGATTTAGTCTATTTTTGCTGTTATAAAGAATGCAATATCCACATGTTATACAACAACATGTTACTAATAATGAACTTTTGCGTCTAGTTAGTAGGACAACGTGATTTTACTTTATAGTAGTAGCCAAAAGAAAAAAAATGTTTTGAAAATACAAAAAACAGTATGCTCAAAATTTTGGATTTTTTTTTTTCATTATTTGACTATATTAGTCCAGGGCAAAACAGATCATATAATGCTTTCCTGAGTGTAATTTGCTGCCCCTTTGCAGTTACTGTTGATTTCAAAGGGCTCAGCCCCTAGAGAACCATGACCACACACACACACATACATACATAATGTAATTTTTCTTTCCAAAGACATGTTTTGAAATTCCTTTCTTTCTATGAAAAGTATAAATGACTTTAAACTGATGTAGTTTCACTTATCTCAGAGAGGATTTTGAATACTATTAACTTACCTCCGACAGCATGTAAAATAGCCTCAGGTGCACATGTATCCCACTTCTTGCATCCAGGACTGGCATATACATAAGCAGATGCCTTGCCTTCTATAAGCTGAATGATCTAATACGAAAACAGAGTGCTAATCATTGCAAAGAATCTAGGCATTTAGAAACAGTGAAAAAATAACACCAGGAAACTGGGATTAGATCAGTTTATTCCATAAGTTTACTCTTAGAAAATAAGTACCAGTTATTTCCTTTCACGTATTATGGAATATATATATATATATTAAGATTTAGAAAGATATACTGTATTACCATCCCAAATGATCTATTTTGATTGTTATATAAACAGTCTAAAGGGTGAAAAATCTGCTTTCAGTTCCAGAAACAAGATTCCTCATCTTGTGCAAGTATTACAAAAGTAAAGTGGAAACTCTCTCTGAGTTATCTTAGAGACATTTGGGCCTATGCACGTGTTTGAAAAAAGGCATTCAAGGGTCTTTTAGACAGCCATGACAAAAGTAAGCTTTCAAAACTATGGTACAAGAGTATTCCCTGTTTGTGAAGAAGGTTTGCAAAGGACACCATGTACTGTTCCTCCATTTATCCTTAGACATGTGTTTCTCACAGGGCTTTTTCTCCAACTATCTAATGTGAACAGCTGGAAAAGTCTAGTTAGGATTAGTTATGATTACATTGAATTCCCATTAGTCATTCTGGTCTTTTCTTATCTTTTTATTTTCTCTTCTAGGAACAGAATACTAGGGAAAGACAGACTTCAGCTACGCCCAGCACAGCCACTGTTACAAATATATCTGTATGAAATTTTGACTCCTTACCCCCATGGCAGACTGAGTGCTAGGAAGACAAGTCATGCTAGGGAAGGAGGAGGAAGTCTTCTGTACATTCATGCAGGTAAACAACAGTTTTCTTTCAAAATACTTCTTCTTCCAAAGGTACCACCTCCCAATCAAACCAAAAGATTTGAAGTTTTCATACCTTATTTCCTGCTCCTCCAACTCTGATGACGCTGTCTGGGTTCATAGCACTGATGCAGTCATTTACCAGGGCACTGCTGTGAGAACGGGTGGTAACAATGATGTGTTTGCCGGCAGGTGCTTCTGTGAGCTGAAATCCAAAGGCACCTAGGCCCAGAACTCCCCAAATCGTCCTGCCCAATGCAGCATTAGCTCCTGCCTATGGAAAAGGTACACAGGTCCAGATGATGGTTAACCACAACAGTCAGTATTTAAAGGACAAATAGAAAAGCGTAGCTAGAGACATCTTTCCATCTTAGGGAGTATAATATTAATACTGTGATATTCATTTAAATGGTGGCACTTAAAAGGAAACACTCTAGAGCCCAGAGCGAAAAATCAGGACACCTCAGTCTCTTTCCCTCTATGGCAATGATGTCATACAACCTTCAGAAGTTCATTTACCGTTCCTCATCTGTGAAATTACGGTGAGACATTATATTCTGCCTCCCTCGACTGAGAAACTAATACGTGCATATTTCTCGACTTAATTCTAGTTTCAAGTGTGCTAACTAGAAACGTAATAGAAGTGACAGTTACAAATCACCTAATGCTCTCAAATATATCAATGCATTTAGTACCTCATAGTTGTAATATGGCTGGTTAATAACTCCTGCTATTGCTTTGCCTCCGTAAGCAATTCCAATGAGAACTGTTACATGGTCAAGGAGACCTGTAGATAAATAATATGAATATAGTTATGATTGAAAAAGAGAAAGTATTAAAAAAAAAAAGTAAACCTTCAATAAAAGTCCATGAATTGATATGCAAAGTGGTATCTTAAAAATACAAACACTAATCAGGATTTTCCGGTGTAAAATGTTGTTTGATTTAGTCAGTTTGCCTCAAGGTCTGCAAAAAAACTCTCCAGAAAGAATTTCTCTATTGTGAGCTATGTTATAATTAATACATAATGAGAAAAGTTTCAAGGTACAACTACACAGCAGCATATAGAATCACAGAATCACAGAATGGCCTGGGTTGGAAGGGACCTTAAAGATCATCTAGTTCCAACCCACCCTGCCATGACCTCCCACCAGACCAGGTTGCCCAAAGCCCCATCCAGCCTGGCCTTGAACACTACCAGGGATGGGGCATCCACAGCTTCTCCGGTCTACCTCTTCCTGTGCCTCACCACCCTCTGAATAAAGTATTTCTTCCTTATACCTAATCTAAATCTGCCCTCTTTTAGTTTAAAGCCATTCCCCTTTGTCTTATCACTCCACTCCCTGACAAAGAGTCCCTCTTTTAGGTACTGGAAATTTGCTATAAGGATATGATGACACTCTTCTAAAACTGGGAGTCTAAATTCTTTAATGGTTTTCAAAACCAGCAACTGGATGACAGTTTTACATCTCTCTCCCTGAAAATGGGGAAAAAAAACTCACTAAAAGATTTTACGTTAACCAACTAAAAGATGCAGCAGGAAGCTAGGTCATTTGAATAGTTTGAAGAGGAGGATGTAAATATAATTGAGCATATTCCTGTGTGTCCAGGAGATTCAATCCTCCAGTTCAAAGTATGTAAGAAATTGTAAGCTTATTTAACTAAAGAATTTTTAAGACAACCTGCCAGCAAGTAAAGGCAGCCTTTTGCTCCTTGAAATAATAAAAACTGGTGGGAACTTGGTAGCCCATCAGGAATATTCAATACTGGTTGGAACTGAATGTAACGATTAAAAAAATCCATAGTACTTACAGAGTACAGAAACAAAATCAGCCTTATGAAACAATATTGTATGCAGCTTCTATCATAAATGTACATGCTACTTTATTGCATTGCTGTGAGTTTTTGAATCTGCAGAACTGAGAAACCAACCTTCAGTGTACTCTTTGGTTCCATCCAAAGGATCAACCCATATTACAAGCTGTTAAAAAAATAAAAATTAAGGAACAGCATAAACAAATACAAATCATGTAATAAACACACAAAGTATGTATTTTACTTTTAGTGTGTTTTATTTCCTTACAAAGGACAGTAAATAAATACATTCAAATTTTTAGCATTATGATATAGGACCGAAGCCTACATTATTAGTATTTTACAAAAAAAAAAAAGTCTTGAAAACTGATTGGAACTTGTCAGCAAATATCTTAACAGAGGTATCAATGTTTAAATTGAACATGGAAATGAGATTACTTTCTCATGTCCAAAGTCAATTTGGTTCAAATAAATCTGAATCACAAGTTGTAAGAAGCAGATTTCCATTTCCCTTTGTTGTACAAAGGGATATCCAGCATTTCGAGCTCCAGAGGTGTGATTCTCAAGACTATATTTCAGGTTTCAGACCAAATAGAAAGATTGGCAACATTAAAATAATCTTTCTTCTTAATACATTCTTACTTAAAATCAGTAACCAGTAAATAGAATAGTGTAAAATATGAAAGCCAACGTATAACATTACCTCTTCCTCTTTAATTCCTGTGTACTGAGCAGGACAAGTTTTCTTCAGTATTTCTTCACAGTGTCCATCTTCAATTAATTCCTCATCCACCTCATCAGGGGGTAGTTCCTAACAAAAGGTTTCTCAAAATCATTAGAAAAAGGTGCTGGACTCGCCTCAATTTGCCTTAGAACTATGGATTGGCTTGCAACTTACTTGACAAAGCTAATGCAATGGAAAGATAAAATGGGATGGATATCTTTTTTTTTTTTTTTTTTCCAAAGAGATATTTCCTTAAACTCGCCAAAGTAAGTTCCACTGCAAGTTACCACATTCTGAATTGTTAGTATGAAATAAATCAGGTACTTACTTCTTCTCCTATGATCGTCACCTTGGGAAACTTCCGTGCCAGTGAAGCACAAATGCTCTTTTGTACCAGTCGGTCAGCCTTGGTCTGCAAGTCATTGGCTCCACTCTGTCAAAGGATGGATAGAAACTTAGGTACTTCAAAACAAAAGTAGTCTAACGACTCATATTGCACCCTGAATATCTACCTTGTAAAGAAAAAGAAGTTAAATTTGACAAATCATTAACCTAATAAACAGTCCTGAGAGAGGCAGGCTAAAGACTGGAAGAAGCAGAGTTTTTCTCCCTGTATACCTCAGAGCTAAGACACACTGGTACGATATTGGAACCATACATGCCAAAAATGCTGCATTCTTATTCATGGATGCAATCATACTGAACGTGTATTTGTGCAAATATTACACTACATAAAGAATAAATTAATACAAGTATAAACCCAGATACAAGAAGAATGAAAGGCAGAAATTAAGGTGTTAATAGGTAAAAATAAGTATTTTAAGGCACACTGGAACGATGGAGCAAATTAGGAAAGAGAAGAGAGACGGAGGTGTTAGTAAAAGGTGATTTAAAGGTCCAATTAATCTAACCTGTAGTTCTTCAAAACACTCATCAACAGTAAAAGAATAGCTGGGCAAAATGTCTTCCTAATCAAAAAAAAATGTAGAAGGGCTACAAAGAGACGCAATACAAATGGAGATCTTTGAGCTGACTGGGAGAAAGAAAACTCTGAACATCAAGAGAGGGATTGGAGGAGCTAGCTAAAAATTCAACTGTCCTTGGACCACTTTTTCCTCATTGTGATAAACGGATGGGAGGTCACTGTTGTGAGGGAAAAGGCGGAACACTGTCTTCCTAGCTTTTCTAAGGCTTTCAGTAAAGCCAGATGGAATTGGTCTCGAGGCCTGCTACCTGCAGAAAGAGCATGAATGATGAGAACTTTATGTTCTTTTGCATCTCTCTTCTCTCCCGACCGTAACACATAGGCACATACAGGTTCTCTCTCCCACTTAACTCTCTTCCTTCCCCAGACACCTTTGATAAAAAGCTAGCAGGAATTCTTTGAGATTGCTAGCTCCTCAGACAAGAACCTTTCCTGTTGGTCATTGTTTTCAACCTAATTTTGTGTGTTTGTAGTATTCATAAAAATAAGGTAGGTACAATCAGTGGTCTTATTTAGAAGCTCTATCACCTGTTACTTCTGCCAGTTTTTGTTACACTGTTCTTACAATTATTTACTTGATCAGAGTTCAAAATTGCTTGTTTGTTGGTTTTATTGTATTAGAAAATGATTAAGCAATGCATCTCTGATTTACTGGGAAATAATACTAAACGCCCCGCATTAAAAACAAACAAACAAAAAACCTAAGCTGATGAAACCAATCAGTTATTTTTAGGTAAAATTACCTTAACATATGTGGACTCTCAATAAATTAAAAAAAAGGAAAAAAAAAAGTAAGCTTAATGAAATCTGTATATGCATTTAAAGTTAACCAGTTAATCTAACTATAGAGAATGGTTCCTTTGAATCTCTGAACAGAAGTATTTTAAGGCTTACTAATGCAACTGCACTACAAGAATTTCCAAGAACCTAAAAGCAGGTTATGTGAGAAAGCATACTCTATTTGTGTTTCTGAGAACACTGCTATGCATCTAAGTTGTTTTGAAAATAGATCATTACCCTCCAGGTTTTCTAAATTCTCTCTCCCCATACACCTGATTTTAAATGCTCAGAAAAAAATGGAAAAAAAGAAAAAAAATGCAAATGTTTTCTCACTGGTGAATATAACTGATCAAATGGGAAAAAAATAAAAAGAAACCTTTCTTTTTGCATCTACTGTCTGAACTGACAATAGAAGTCATAAAGGGTCGGGCTTCTCTCTACAACTGGCTGGAAGTGCTTACTTCCAGAAAAACATAAATATCAGCAACAGCTTCAACGTAAAGACCAAAAATAACCATGAAAAGACCAGGGCAGGTTCCTGGAATGCGCTGATGATAACTTCCTTCTCCAAGCGGAGCCAAAAAGGAGAGGTGCTATGCTGGACCTTGTCCTCACTAATAAGGAGGGGCTGGTGGGGAATGTGAAGCTCAAGGGCAGACTTGTCTGCAGCAACCATGAAATGGTGGAGTTCAAGATCTTTAGGGCAGTGAGGAGGGTGCACAGCAAGCTCGTAACCTGGACTCCGGGAGAGCAGTCCTTGGCCTCTTCAAGGATCTGCTTGGTAGAGTACTGTGGGACAAAGCCCTGGAGGGAAGAGGGGACCAAAAAAGCTGGTTAACATTCACGGATCACCTCTTTCAAGCTCAGGAGCAATGCATCCCAACAAAGAGGACGTCAGGCAAAAATGCCAGGAGGCCTGCACGGAAGAACAAGGAGATCTAGGCCAAACTGAAATACAAAAAGGAAGCCTACAGAGCGTGGAAGCAAGGACAAGTAGCCTGGGAGGAGTACAGAGAAATTGTCCAAGCAACCAGGAATTGGGTTAGGAAAGCTAAAGCACTGACAGAACTAAATCTGGTCAGGGACATCAAAGGCAACAAGAGCTCCTGTCGGAATGTCAGTGGTGAAAGAAAAACTGGGAAAAATGTGTGCCCTCTCCAGAAGGAAATGGGAGACCTGGTTACCCAGCATATGAAGAAGGCTGAGGTACTGAATGACGTTTTTGCCTCAGTCTTCACAGGAAAGTGCTCAAGCCACACCACCCAAGTCACAGAAGGAAAAGGTAAGGACTGGGAGAATGAGGAACTGCCCAGTATAGACAAGGATCAGGTTTGAGATCAACTAACAAACCTGAAGGCGCGCAAGTCCTTGGGACCTGATGAGATGCAGGTCCTGAGGGAACTGGTGGATGTAGTTACTAAGCCGCTGTCCATCCCATCTGAGTAGTCGTGGCAGTCTGATGAAGTTCCCACTGACATAACCCCCATTTTTACAAAGGGAAAATAGGAAGACCCTGGGTCATCTTTGTTGGGTACATGGACAGTGGGATCGAGCGCACCCTCAGCAAGCTTGCTGATGACACCAAGCTGAGTGGTACAGTCGGCATGCTTGAGGGAAGCATCCAGAGAGACCCTGACAGGCTGAAGAGATGCGCCTGTGTGAACCTCATGAAGATCGACAAGGCCAAGTGAAAGGTCCTGCATCTGGGCTGGGGCAATCCCAAGCATAAATACAAGCTAAAACTAAAGGAGGATAGGTTTAGATTAGGTATAAGGAAGAAAATCTTTACTCAGAGGGTGGTGAGGCACTGAACAGGTTGCCCAGAGGAGCTATCGATGCCCCGTTCCTGGTAGTGTTCAAGGTCAGGTTGGGTGGGGCTTTGGGCAACCAACCTGATCTGCTGGCAGGCATCCCTGCCCATGGCAGAGGGGTTGGAACTAGATGATCTTTAAGGTCCCTTCCAACCCAAACCATTCTATGAGTCCATAAAATAATATAAATACTTAATGCAGACCACAACATTGTAACAAACTCATAAAGCTAGAATTAACCTTAAAAATTAATTCCACAACTTCCAGTACTACAGTCAGAACCCAGATCCTGGTTCATCAGTGCAGCATACTAACTTACAGCAAATTAAGAACTTCATGCAGATTATTGTAATTTCATGTCTATTTTCTATTTACAATTAATTTTGAAGCGCCAAACTAACTTTGAAAAGCATGATTTACAAGCAAATCTAAGTTTTTTTTTTTTAAGAAAAAAATTGGTTTGTCCTAACCCAGAATTCACAAGGACCAGTAATGTATGCTGTACTACAGATGTTAAAACACACGTATGGAAATTAATGGGAAAGATGCTTTAGTATGAACTCTGATTTGAAATTTGGATTTGCTATCCAAAGCTTGCGTTTTGTGGGGGAAGTCAGGAAAAAATAATGTGTTCCTTTTAAGCATCATAACATCCTTCGGAAATACCAGTCAAAATACACTTCTACTCCAATGCTCTTTTAATCCTTTAACAGGGATTTTTGTACCAAAGAGGTGAGGTCGAGCAACTTGAATTGATTGTATTGCCCTTGCCCAGTTCTGATCTTCAGAAATACTAGTTTGACCTGTATCTTGATAAAAGAAGTGGAACTGGAACAAAGTAAAAGAAATACCTTCTCCACTATCCCCAGGTCTCCTGCAGCCATTACATTTCTAACAATTGTTGCAGCTTTTTCCGCAGCGGAATATGCAGAGGCAACCACACGCATAAGCAGAGTTGGAGCCGCCATACTGAACGCTGAAAAGAAACAAAAACAAATTTGCATATTTCTTTTAAGATAAGGGAAGACAAGAAGGAAAATATTTTATATAACATTCCAAACAGATACAGTTTATTTTAGCTGAGTAGGAAGGGGGAAGTGAATTACAGTGAGCAGTAATAGTGAGCTGTGACTTTTAAGTACAATTAACATGAAGGTGAGGATATGAAGCTATTTTAGACACAATTTTCTAATATCCACGTCCTGACACTGAACTTAAGTTTTCCTCACTAAATTAAAAAATTGGCATTAAACAGACAAACAAACAACAACACTACAGCATCAGAAACTCGTTATCATAAAAGCCGAGGAAAAGTGCAGTCTACACACAGTACTTATGTACTAAGTTCATTTTTTCAGTTCTGAGCCTGCAGAGCTGGTCTATGCCCAGAATCAAATATAAGACTTCCAGGCAGGATGACAAGAGCAACTTGACTTATCATTTGGTTTTAAACAAATGGGTTTTTGTAGATGGCCTGATTGTGGACACAAAATAGGTTAATAATGTGCTGATACTGCAGATGCTGCACTTGCATGTCAAAGGCTGTTCATCTAAATTTTAGATGTATTCCCTTCTGTATTTCTTTAACTTCTCTTGATTTCTCAAGGAAATCTATTACACCTCCATTCCTGCCCTCAAAAACTGTATGTTCATCTGTATATCATTCTTCCCTATTGCACTGTCTTTGTTCTCCAGAACATTTCAATGCAATTCACTATGCCTTCAATTCCGAATTAAAGAATAACTATCCCTGTAGCTAAAGGCCAGTAATCACCCTTTCCTCCCAGGTTTTTGGTACCTGGAATTATTACCAGGAATAAAAAGTATTGACAATCATTCTGTAACCTTTAAAATGTAGAGATAATTGCTTCGTATGTTTTCCTTACAATTTTTCTACTTGTGTAGACTGCACGTTTTTTTGGAAGAGCTCGCATATATGATTTACTTCCAAGGAAAACACATGAGCACAGAGCTAGAAAAAATACAGGGGAAGTGATTAACCACTGAACAGAATACGATAAGTATTAGGCTCCTCTTACAGTCACAGACTATTTGCAGCACTTTCAGCAAGCATTGCTTAAGTGGCAATAAGTCGTTATACAACACCGCTCCTTTCTTGCTTGAGATATCTACTAAGTATAATATAATGAGCTGATAAGTCCAGCTACTGTATATGATATTGATGTGACCCCAACTTCACCTCTATTGAAAGCAAAGGCAAATGGCAAACGTTAAAGGTATCAAAATCCCAAATGTAGCTAGTTTAAGAGCCTTTTCAGCATTTTAGAAACACTGAACAGGTATCTCTGAAAGTCAGAAGATCTCTGAAGCTAAAAGAGTAGGCCAACTGTATAGGTATATTCAGAAAGCAGAGTTGCTAATGTTAATTATTATTATTTACTGCTCATGGATGGGAGCAAAGTGCTCTGGAGTCATGCAGAATAGCCAAGGTCCATACCCAAAGCATACACTGTCTATCTTGGACAGGCAGTAATGGTTACAGAGGAAATTTTGGAAATGCTATCTGTGGCAAAAAGCTGCTCTCAAACAACTGAAAAATTGTAGAGCAAGTATGTGTCACAACATGTGGAAAGAAATACACTATTTTAACATACCCCCACATGAAATAAGGCAGAAAGAAGTAAAATCAAATGTCATTCTGAAAACATCCGGATCATGAGCACTTTTCAGAGCAGAAAAATTAGGACAATTAGATGGGGAAGCTTGGGCTAAAGAACTGAGCTTAGGAGAAGATAATTCAGGTTTTAACCTCAGCTCCCCATCCTTTGTGTGGCCTTTCATCGCACATGCACTTCTGCTTCATAAAGCAAGGTTAACACTTAATATTTTACTGCTTAGCGCATCAAATGTTTGCATAAAGATTCAAAAGCCTCAGAAAACAAGAAAAGCTGCCTTATGTGCTAGAAGCTTGACCCAGTGTGTTTCTTGGACACATTTTTCTCGGATTTTCTTACGGGAGACAAATCTTTTTTTTTCTGTGGAGAAGCTCTACGATATCTTTAGGCAAACTTTAAAGTATGCCTATGGAAACCAAGATTTACTGAAGAGAAACCGAAATGGCAGGCTCCGCACCCCTCTCCCCGGCTGGGAGTAAGTAACGAGGCGCAGGGAACGCCGTTAGAGCAGAAGGCGCCTCGTATTTCTACAGGGCTGCCCTCCCGTGCGGCACAGCGCCCCGTGTGCCGGGCCTTGCCGCGTTCCTTGCGATGAGCGCCGTTTCTGGTGCATATTACGACAAATTCAATGATCCCACCGCCCCCCCGCGACCCCCGGCCCTCACTCACCCGCTCCGGCCCCGTCCCGCTGCCTCCCGGCCGCGCTCCCCTCTCCTCACCGGTCCCGGGCCCGCCCCTTCCCACCGCCGGCCCGGCCCCGCTCCGCGGCGCGCCCTTGCCGGCCCGGCCCCTGCCTGTCGCGACACACGACAGCGGCCTCGCGCCAGGGTGACGCGACCCAAGGGGCCGCCCCCTCGCATCCCCCACCCCCTCGCTCCCCCGCGGCGCGGCGGGGAAAAACGCGTTGCGGCGCGGCGTGTCCCTCGGCGCGGCCCGTCGGCGCCCGCCGCTCGCCGTAGCGCAAGGCGGAAGCGCGGCGCAGCGCGGAGCCGCGGGGATGCTGCGGGCCTGGCGGGCCCCGCTGGCGGCGAGGGCCGGGGCCCGGCTCCGGGCCGGGGCCGCCTCGGAGGCCGGCGGCCGGCAGCCCCCGGCCGAGGGCGGGTACCGGGACAGCGTGCTGCTGCCCCGCAGCCGCTTCGCCGCCCAGCTGCCCGGCCGGCTGCAGCCCGACACCGAGCTGGAGACGCAGCAGGTGGGGCGGGGGGCGCGGCGCCCTGCCGGGGCGGCTTTGCGGTGCGGAGAGCCGTGACGCGCGGCGCCGGCGTTTGTTTCTCTTCTTCTCTCCGCAGAAGAGCGGCTTCTCCGGGCTGTACTCGTGGCAGAGGCAACGGAAAGCGAAGCAGGAGTTCTGCCTCCATGACGGACCCCCGTATGCCAACGGAGACCCCCACGTTGGCCACGCCTTAAATAAAGTAAATGCTCAGCCCTGCCTCCTGTAGCGGGCCGTGCGCTCTCCTTTACCGTTTGTGTTAATAACACTTCCAGGCATTGGGGCCGGTTTTGGCATACAGGGCTTGTAACTTTCATTTCACAGATAAAAGAGAGTAATGTGGTGACACACAAACTATACGATACCAGGTTGATATAGACACCATACCCTGACGTAACTGATGTATGCCAAGGTATCACACCTATATGCTAAGCGTTCATTTATCATGCTGAATAGTAAATGAGTAAGCATTTTTAGAGAAAGTGTAGCCTTGAACTCGTTCCCAAACCATTTTAGATGCACAGTTTGGGTTTAATGAACTTATCACACATACACATGTGGGTGAGTGTATACTTGTATACATGTACGTGTAAAAATGTTACTGTAATGCATGGTTGACCTGTGCTTTATTTTTTTTTTTTTTGGGTAGTTTACAGTTTCTTTATATTGCATTTAGTATTTTAGTCTTTAGGCTAGACATCAGGAAGAGGTTCTTCACCGAGAGGGTGGTCGCACACTGGAACAGGCTCCCCAGGGAAGTAGTCACTGCACCAAGCCTGTCTGAATTTAAGAAGCAATTGGACTGTGCACTTAGCCACATGGTCTAAACTTTTGGGCAGACCTGTGCGGTGCCAGGAGTTGGACTCGATGATCCTTGTTGGTCCCTTCCAACTCAGGATATTCTGTGATTCTATGATTTTGTTTTATCTGGGTATCTTCAGTAGAACCACAATGATTGAATGTTGGTGGCTTTTAAAATACGCATTTCAGGTTCAAAATAGTACTGCTAAATATGCACGGGTATGTTTAGATTCGATCTTGAGAATGGTAGTGTTGCATATACTACAGAATGGAAAAGAATAAAATGTGACCCACAGCTTCTTAAGGTGTTAGTGCAAAAGGCTGGACTTCTGAAAACCCTAGGTCTTGCGAGGTGATCATTTATATCAAGAAGAAATAATGTGTACTAGGCAAACTAAGTCTAGCTAAATGCTGCTCAAAAATGAGGGCGAGTAGGATTTGCTCACTTAAAGTCCTGCAAGTTTATAAGCTGCATCTTTCAATTATGCTGAATGTGAATTCCTTTGCTGGGAGGTCCTTTGAGGTTCTTCCAAAATGTAAAATGATGGGCAAAAAAAATCAGAAATATGTTAACTGTAAATTAATTACGTTGCCTTTTGTATTTAATTCCAGCATCTTAAGTAATAATGTCGCTCTTCCACATGGGGGAGCTAAAGTGCTAACTGACCCTTCTCTCTTTTCAGATTTTGAAGGACATCACTAATCGTTTCTACATGATGAGAGGTTATAAAGTACATTATGTTCCAGGATGGGATTGTCATGGATTGCCAATTGAGTTGAAGGCATTATCAGAAGTCAAAGGAGCTGAAAATCTTTCACCAATGGAAATTAGGCAAAAAGGTAAACTACTGTTTGCAATATCCTTATTGGAAAAAGTTGGCTTAGATATTTCTACATCCCTTCTCACCATATTTTGAATTTTATTCTTTATATATAGCTTTTATACTTTATTGTGTGCTTTTTTCTATGAGGTATTGGTGGCATTTTTGAGGATCGCTGTATGTATTTGCCAAGCAGACTCAGTACTGGCTTCGTCAGGACAGTTTAGCTCAATATCATACTTCAGAATGTATCTATTGACTCTGCTTTTAATAATACTACAGAACTATAAGGGTGATCATTTCAGAGAAAGTTGGTCTGCATTATATGGAAACTTTCAAAAAAATTCAAGTGCATTATGTATTGGAAGACATCAACATTCTGCTGCAAAACTATTTGCAATGAGCAATTGAAACTGCTTTAGCATGAAATTGCAGCAATGTAATGGGCTAACAATTTCATGTGCATATTGCATTGAAAAGTTTAGATCAGCATCAACAGAGGTGGTTTTTTTCATTCTTATTTTCTGTTATTTCATAGTGCATCTTGAGAAATTGTCTTCATGGTTAAATACATTTAGTTTTTTCCTCTCCCTTATAAAGACAGCTTATCTTCTAGAGACGTATGTGCTGTACGTCCTCATATTAGTCAAAAAATGCCTCCTCTAGGTCTTTTTACCCTTTATGGTACTTTATGTAACTAATTCTCTGAAATACATAATTTTTTGAGCCTTAATAATTATTTAATACATATCAGTAATTAGTGCATAGTTTCAATATGCTCAGCTCAGGCTCTTCTCAAAAATGCCAATAGCATATTTTAAATGATATCGTATTGACCTTACTAGACTAAACCGTATACTTAATGGAACTAATTCTTTCAGCCAGAAAATTCGCAGAAAGAGCAATTGAGAAACAGAAATCTGCCTTCATTCGTTGGGGTGTAATGGCAGACTGGGAGAACTGCTACCGTACATTTGATCCAAAGTATGAAGCGAACCAGCTGAGAGTCTTCCACAAGATGTATGATAAGGTATGCTGAATTTCTGCTGAAGTATGTTTTGAATTGTGTTATGAGTTTTGATTCTCTTAACTTTCTTTTTTCCCTCCCTTTCCTCTTTAGGGTTTCATTTATCAGGACTATAAACCTGTGTTTTGGTCTCCTTCAGCAAAGTAAGAATCAACTTACTATTTTGTCTTTTAACTTCTAACAAGGATATCAACAGCTTTTCATGTTCAAGTGTGTTAATGTATGTTTGATACCTACCCAGAACAGCCTTGGCTGAAGCAGAGCTGGAATACAATGAGCAGCATGTCAGTCGTTCTGCTTATATAAAATTTCCCCTGTTGAAGACACCGCCTAAGCTGACCTCTGTGATAGGTATGATTCTTGGATAGATTTTAAGTCTTAGTGCTTTTATTTTTACGATAATTGTAAGTAAAGCACTTTTTATTTACATCTGTAGATGGATCATCCCCTGCTAGTGTGCTAGTCTGGACCACACAACCGTGGACTGTGCCGGCGAATCAAGCAGTTTGTTACATGCCAGATTCAGCGTACGTCTTTAACTTAGTTCACTGATCTGCGTCGTTCCTTATCGATACTTGACAGTAAAATAAAATTAAAACATTTTGGACAAACATTAAGTTTTATTTAATGCATCTTACTTCTTTTTTTAAGTGATGCAATTATAAGCTTTGTTCTGTATCTCTATTAATATACTAATTTCTTCTTTCATTATTAGTTATTTCTTCTTTCTCATGTTGTTCTGTCTTGAAGTTATTTTGACATTGAGTGAATTGAATATGTAGATCTTAAAACCCATTATGCTGTGTTTTTAGAGAGAAAGTGTTTAAACAGTTTTAAGCTTTTTTGGTGTTCATAATTATTTAGCATCATCATAAATATATATTTGCGTTGTAGATATTCAGTTGTGAAATGTGCAACTACTGGTGAATACTTCATTCTAGCTGCAGATAGAGTTGAATCTACAGCTGCTATTTTGGATACACAGTTTGAGGTTATTTCAACGTGCAAAGGTAGGTTTTAATATTGTTAATGTTAAGTTGCTTAGAAATCTTGTAGGTAACTGAAAACTGATTCCGTTTTGGTGTTTTATTATGTTTGTTTATATTCTGAGAACATGCTTCTGTGAAACAATATGAAGTGTAGTCTGTCAGATTCAGTACTGGTGTGTTGAAATCTACGATGGAGAATTTCAGATACGAAGTACTTTTTAAAATCTGGATTCACACTTGGAAAATTTAAACATGGAATGGAAGTGTGTTTAGGCTCAAAATCTTCATTGCACTGACTGCAGTATGTCTGCCTTTCAGCCCTTGTCCATGAGAATAAGCAGCTAGTTACAAGTATGCTTACTGACTGCCTGATGGCTAAATTCTATGAAAACTATTGAAAAAAAAATACCTAGCGCAACATAACTGGTAGGGCTGTTAGCCATTGTTGCCGTTTAAGATTCTTAAGTTTCTTTTTGTTAAGAGGTGTCTTAACCATTCTTCATAACTGTGAAGACTGTGCATCTGTCATCTGTACTAAGGAACTAAAGCCATTAAGTTTGTATCCTAACATACTGCATAGTAATACTTCTTAACAGGCAGACTTCTGATGCAGTGTTTTGAGTTGGGATTTAATATGTCATTTGTGAATTTTATTCATTTGCCTATGTCTGTGATGCAAAGCTGGAAATATGTGTATCTAGAGGAGGTGAGAAATCTGTTTCTATGACTTTTCATGTTATTCTGGTGTTTTGCCATGTCATTTCTGAGAACATTGTCTCATGTAGAAGAAAAGCTTTTACTTCAAAGAAAAGAAAAGTTTGCAGAATTAAAAATGCAGATTACTTGAAAGCATTTGGATGGGGACCCACAAATAAGATAAAATAGTATTAAATATGAAAGTATCAGCAAGCATATGCTGCTGATCAGTTGTTCCATTTCTGCTCTCTGATGAGACAAGCTGAATGCATGAATCATTTCTCTCTTCTCTCCTTTTTTCTATTTTTTTTCTCCACACCAGGTGCAGATTTGGCAGATGGTTCCTGTGCTCATCCTACAATTCCTGGCAGAGTATCTCCCCTGTTACCTGCAAATCATGTGACAATGGCAAAAGGAACAGGATTAGTTCATACAGCCCCAGCTCATGGTATGGAAGACTACAGTGTAGCTTCTCACCATCAGCTACCCACGGTACTTTTTTCAGCTTTTGTTCTTGATTTCCTGTAACTGTTGATCACGTGCCCATAAAGCTATTGTCAAACTTCGTTTATAAAGCTTGAAAATGTTTAAAAGCATTCAGATAAGTGTATCACTAACAGCCTAAAGGAATGCAGGACTAAGCTTAAAGTGTGTATCACAATAAAAGGATAAAGTTTTTCAGCCATCTGCTAATTAAAGATTCCAGGAAAGTGATAGAAGTTGATTTTTTTTTGGTTTCTATGTGTTTGGTTTCTTTTGTGTGTGTTTGTTTTTATTTTAATGATATCACAGGCAACAATTCTTTCAGTACAAGCTGTACCTTGCAGACTAGTAAATTACCAGTTATGTAGGTATTACTATAATAATTACTAATAATTACTGTTATTTTTCAGTAAAGCTTGGGGTATTCTTGAATAAGAAAAAAATTACAATTAAGGGACTTAATTTCTTTTAATACATAGTATCCTTGTGTGCCAGTGATTTTTAAACATGCATGCTGTTTGGTTATGCACGATCAGTTTATGTTTGGTGGAAATGAAAATACAGGATGTTCTTCTCTTTTGCGTTTTCGAAGAGGTGGCTCTTGAGATGTTCTAAAACCTGTTTATTCTCTTATTTCTTGTTTTGTTTTTGTTGTTTAACTGTTAATTTGAAAAATCATTGAAATACTAACCAGGGATTTGCTGGAAAACAGTTGCAGATTTTTTGCAAACATCGTGCTTGTTTCTTCTCAGGTCAAAATCACTTGTCTGTCTGGTAAACTACTAAATTGCAGTTTGTTAGATTTGAAGTGTACTTAAATATAACATAGTTTGCTTTTCATCAGAAAAGTAGCTACTTAGGGATAGCACTTAACTCGCTTTTGAATACCAAAAATAGTAATTAATTGTCATGTAGTATTTTATTGATACGATTAGCATTTTTATTTTTAGGAGTGCCTTGTGGATGAAAGCGGATATTTTACTGAAGCTGCAGGTCCTGAACTTCAAAAGAAGAATGTACTTGAAGAAGGAAATGAAGCTGGTGAGTATTTGATGTTTAGCCATTTGTTACTTTATTATCAGTTACATTCCTGCAGGTTCTTGAGGGTTCATATGAACATACATTCATATGTTTTGAATATGGATGAGACACAGGCACTTCATATTATGTGTCAATTGTGGAAAGAAATGAATCAACGGTAACAGGACCACTATGGTCAAATCTGACTTGTACCTTGACTCATTTTTTCTGTCAGTCATTAAGATGCTTCAAGCAGCTGGGAGTTTGTTGAAAGAGGAGAAATACGTGCATAGCTACCCGTATGACTGGAGAACTAAAAAACCAATGATTATTCGTGCCAGCAAGCAGTGGTTTGTAAACACAGCAAGTGTAAAAGCTACAGCACAGGTATGTTTTACGTTTTTTTTGTGGAACATTTAAAGGCAGCTGATGTCACTTGGAATCAGGAAAAGTCTTGCTGTAGGTCACTCCAAAATGTGTTCTTCTAGAGTGTTTACAGACACTACCTAGTTTACAAGTGGCAGTTATTTATAGAAATGATTAATGCTGTCATTTTATTTTTTGTCAGTATTGATACATTTCAGGATAAATAAAATGACTGAGATGTTTGTTCGTTGCATTTACAGGGGATGCATAAGATTCTTAAAGAACTACTGAATTTCTTTTCCCCCCAAAGAGTGTTTTTTTTAAACTCTCTTCTGATCTAATACCTTTTAAGCATAGTTTTTTTTTCTACTAGTAAAGTTACCTTTGTTATTATAGTAGCCTTGCATGGCCATACGTCTTCATTTGCTCCTCTGTTCGTTTGGTCATGGTCTTATTTCTAATTACTTAAAAGCACTTTCTTTTTTTTAAGTGAAATTATGTATATCAGCACAGAAAATTCTGACCAGCGCATTGGGCTGTCTTCAGTAACAGTGACTTTATTCTAATTAGGGCATGAGTCATTCATTCCATGTCTGTCATTGTCTAGAAAGAAAAAAAAAATGACAGTTACTCAATGTGATTGGGTGTGAGTGTCAAGATGTAATTTCAAAGACACAATGAGCTATTAAGCATCAGATAGAGATACTGAAGCCACTTCTAACTCACGACAGGGTGTGTCTGTTAGAGAAACAGAGCTGGCAAAAAAATACTGGTTGCTCTCTGGGAACATGTACATAGAGTGTTCTAAGTATGTTACTGAAGAGCAATGTGTGGTGGAGTAAATTAAATATGACAGTTGCCTGAGAACGTATTATTCAATACTGGGAGTAGGACTGTAGGCATGTACCTTTTTTATTGATAGCACAAGCACAGTGTGTCTGAATGCTGAATCTTGTTCAACAACTCACCGTCTTAATTTATAGGAAGTGCTGAAAAAAGTGAAAATTGTTCCTACGTCTGCAGTGAACAGGATGCTAGAAATGCTGGATAGAAGGACGTTTTGGTGTATATCCCGGCAAAGATGTTGGGGTGTTCCAATTCCTGTTTTTTATCAGAAGAACACGGGAGAAAGCCTGATAAACAGGTATTTATCTAACTTTATGTATTGAAAAATGAAAGAAAGAGCACTGTGGTACTGCAGTTATAAAATATTACGAAACTTCTAAATATATAAGTATAAATATATGTTATTACTTGCAATTGTTTATACACACACCTAATTCAGCTAAAATAATCAAAAAATCATTACTGAATATGACTTTGTAAGTGATAGGAATCAACTTACTTAGGTACTTAAGTTATCTGAAGAGTCCTCTTGATAGTAATTGCCACTTTCATCTCCCATCTTCGAGCTAAGTGACATGGCATTAGTCACTGGCTTTTACATTTAAGCAAGGAATAAAATGCAAGTTATAGCTAGATTATAGATATAGATTATAGATGTAGATTATAACTGTAATCTTAGCACTATGAATTGAATAACATAGATATTTTGTCAAAATAACTTTTCAGCTCGTCAGCTATTGAAATTCAGTAACTCACACTGAGAAATCTGAAGAGGAATAACCAAGTCAGTTGCAAAATAAATAACTATACTTTGTTTCAAAGTAAAATGAGAGTGTTTTTGAAGAGACAGCCTTAATAAATGTGAGTGACCTTTGGCTGTGTGAGTTGGTAGGTAGGTCTAATGCTTCAGATGCTAGCATTATTCTGCCATCTTCTGGTTAAGTTAATAGTAGCCAGTTACTGAAAACACTGCATTTTGGGAATGCCAGGCAGTGTAATGTAGAAAAAATCCAGCTATGGAAACAAGAAACCTCAACCAAATACAATCCTTTTTGTCTCTTAAGGCATAATAGGGTGCTGCTTGTACCCATTTTGGGAGCAGAGGAGTATTCTACTGTGAATATTCATTAAGAGGTCATTGGAGTTCTACATTCTTTTTTTTTATTCCATAATTGTCTTGTGCCTTAATATATGCTAGTGTAACTCCACTGTATACATCTTAACCCCAGATTTTTTTTGTGGAAATTCATTACAGATAGTAAGATCACAGAACTTAAATTGTGTTCCAGAACTTTTTTATTATTATTGTGTTGAATAAATATACTGCAAAGAGCCAAACTTGTTTTTCAGAGGCTGGATAGAGAATGTAAGTATAGTGAATAGTAAGGCTTGGGGTGTAGGAAGCAGAGAATGGACTTTAAGCAGTTAGTCCTAAGCTTCACCTGGCGTGATAGGGTGTGTTAGGTGCACAGATATGTACTTTGCCTCTCTCACAGCAGGCAATAACTGTGAGAAATGACTACAATAACTGTAGTCGTTTATGGTACTTGAGTAACACTGAGGCACATCAGGAAATAAATGAATGGAGGCTCTGTGGGGTGTAAAATCATTTTACCTGCAAAAATTGTTACTATATTTTAAAAGAAAGTATATGTTCACATCAAACGTTACAACTTCTGAGGAATATTTATTGTAGTCTATCTGCAGAGTAGGCTTGATGTGTTCCTTGTAATTGCTTAAAATTGCTAAATATGCGCTTTTGCAACATACTAAGAGTATAGTGAAATACACTTCAGCAGTTCTCAGTCAAACATGAAGGGCACCATGAAGCAATAACTCCCGCAGATGTTAGAGGTGTCCCCCAGTGGCTTTTAAAAAAGATATTTTCTGTAAGTGTTTGAGCTATGTGTGAGTATTGTTGGAGTTGTATATGTGCCTGTCAGAGCATTTTGATGTGACAGACTGTGTGTGTAGGTACTGGGCTAGAGGTTGCATTTGTTGGTGACTGAACAGAGGGATGGTATGGCATGTTTGATGGGCATTGATCAAGGGGAAAAACAAAGAGACTTATCCAATATACTTGAAAAGTTTAGATTTATTTCATTCAACTGACAGCTTCTGGTGCTCATGTATAATCAGTACTCTGTAATTCTAAAATATTTTACAGTCAAGGTGAAATTTTCAAAGAAAAAGCGTAGAATACTTGTTAAATATGTAAAGTTAGCCACAGCAGACTTCTGCGGCCAGAGTAGGAAAAGCGCGCAGAATATTGGCCTACAGAAATGACAGGCAAATTTTGAAAGCAGTCTGTCAATTCATAGGTCATTTTCCTGGGCACCAGTTCTTACTGAAATACACAAATAAGCCTAAATATTTTGTTGCATTTCCATTATCATTTCTCAGAATAAGCTGCTGACATATTTCCAACACTTGAGAAGTTTCATATGTAAATTGTACAAACAAATATGATTAAAACAACAATAAATAACTTACAATTCAAAACACAAGCTGTTTTCTTATCTTGAATGCTGGATAAATATGGTTCCAGTAGCATCTGCTCCGCAGTCTTTGAGTGGCTATCAAAAGTAACAGCATCTCCACTGGAAGTCAGTGTAGTCCACATGGAGTTGCTGTTACATGTGAGAGCACCAGTGGTCTGTCTTGAGTCATCCTATCTATGTATCACCTGTAAAAAAAAAAAAAAAAGACTTAAAAAAAATCCCTAAAATAAATTGCTGGATTTCCTTCTGTAAGTCAGACCATATTCATTTCTGCAGGAAACTTCTCTTTTAAAATGCAACTGCTGGTCTCTAACAGACAGGATTTTTGGTAACTGAAAAATATTCTTTCTAATGTGAAAGCTAAGAGCTAGATTTTAATATTACAAATAAGATTATATGCAACAGGTTTGATCTCCATACGAGTCTTCCCATTTGCTGCTGTGGCCCCATATAGCCCTTAAAGAGATTTGAGTGTATGATACTGTTGTCTGAAGTTATAAATTTAATTTTCTGCTGAAGGTTAGATTCATTACATATAGAGTGTACCTCATCACATTGCAAACAGGAATTAAAAAACAGTATAAAATAAAATAAAAAAAGCTATAAAAGAGGGAAAAGAATATTTTTTCATGATTGCAATTTGTGGTAAGAATTATGAAATATAAAGGCACAAGTCTGCAATTTTTCTGCACAAGGGGAGAAAAGGACTTTAAATAGAATAAATGCACAAATGAACGTGATGTTTGATAGCTTTCTTGAGGAAAATGTTCTGATTCTAGAAAATTGTGTAACTTATGAAAAAGGAGAGAAAGAGATCCGGAAGTAAAACTAGAGATCTGTATTTCCAGTAGTAGCTCAGACCAGGCAATAAATGAGAGATACATACTTTATTTTTATCTCGTGCATTAACTTATTTTAAAATTCGCTGTTCAGATATTTATAACAATAATACCAATTTTGCAGATAAGTATTACAAAGGTTATTCAAATGCCTGAGAACTCGTCCCCTTCTCTGTGACTCTAATTAGCAAGTAACTTAAATTTCTGATATATGAAAAAAAATGGTTTTGATATATATCTACCTTGCAGTCTAATTTGCTTTTTAAAATATTAAAACATTTCAGTCACTCATAAGCAATAGCGACTTACCGTAACATAAATACTTACAGCTGAAGTATCAAGATTCGTATAAAAAAAGGAAGGTAACTTGTCTTCTTTACTGTCGTTGGAAAAGAGGTCGAGAGAACATCAGGAACTGTATTCTTCTCCTCCTGGCTATATCTTAATGCTGTCTAATTTCTGTTAACACATTAAATAAGTGTTCAGCATAATCAATATCAGACTTCAGAGTGATTGGCTGGTGTCGTGGTAGCGTGAATTGCCGTAGGGCTTTCGGTGTTAAAAACATAGCAAGTGACACGTAATGCAAGTTCTTCTAGATACGGTGTATGAATACAGGGCAAAGTTTTACAATGGTGTTTATTGCTAACTCTGTGAATTATCATGCTCACGTTGAAGCCCACAGATTATAAAGTGATGAGTAGTTATTTGAGGAAGGTGGTTTTCACTTGCACCTTGAATAAAAGTACTCTGCAAAAATCTTTCTCTTACAATATAGATATCTTCTATATAGTTATTTCTTTCTCTTGTGGTCATGGCTAATTGCATGGATCCTGGGAAAAATGAAAGTAATAGGGTGGGGCTTTTGTTTGTCTTGGATTTTTGAAAATGTAGGAGGAAAAGGTTTCATGAAATTATATCCTCGAAGTCTTAACTATCTTCTCTTTAAAATGTTTGATTGGATGATGGTTCATGTTTACTCATTTTCTGTAGGAAAACTGAACATAATGGAGAGAATGCACTGCCAAAGTATTTATTACTTGATTTGATAAAGTGATATAATTTTGGGAATATTGATCAATAATAAGTTGACCTAACAGTCATGGGCTCCTTATTTCTTGTAAGTGATTCATAACACAAATAGGACCTCTTAGTTGTCTGGGAACTTTAATCTATAGCAGAATCATACCTGCTAGTCACATCTGTGTCATGAAAATGTCTTTGAAATAATTTCATAAATTAATACTATAAACTTTTGCATCACATAATGATACACTTGGTGAAAGGTTAGTTCATATTATGTTTTGTAGAAATGGTGTATGTACAATGGTAGATAGTTGTAGTGTGGTGTTGGCTGCTACGCTTACGGTAAATGAAGACAGTTTTTTATAATGGTTTCCCAAGGGAGACTGACAGCGAGGTTTTACTTCCTTCTTGTTGTTCCCCCTGCGTCTGATGAGAAGAGCAGTTCATGCTTACTACGGGCAATATGGTTTGCACTATCATAGTGCTTCTGTCCCTGTGTTGCCCCCCCCCGCAATTAATTTCCTCAAATATTTGTGATAGACCATAATCTCCTCCACTGAAGAGAGATGTCTAGTGAAGCGGAATTAGAAAAAAAATGGTTATTTTCACTCTATATGAGAGTTAGGTAGTCAGTACTTAATTTAAATATTATCTTTTCCTCTCATTGCTGCAGGACAGTGAGCATTTCCTATGAGATCTGAAAGGATCTGATGCATGTTAAAAGTACATGTATGTCTCTGTACCTATACATTTTATATATATTATATATTCTTTCAAATAAAGAACAGTCTTGATTAGAGATACTTTTTTAACAAACGCTGTCATACAGCTTATCTTGATCAAAGTGAAATGTTCACAGTGAAATGATCAAAGTGAAATGTTCACCCAATAGAATATTGGATAGAATATACTAGCAATAATAGAATATACTAGCAATTGCAACTCCAAAACAGCCTTGCCAGCAGCAAACATTATGGCGTATTTCACAGTTCCCCTCCAAAAGACTTACAAAATTTTAATTCAGACACTACCAATGTAGATCACCAGCCTATATATGTTCTGAAGAACAGGCACTGTATAGAAATGTACTGAATTTTGTGACAGATCTTCTCATGCTAATGAATAACCGTCAGTCTTCCTTAAGACTCTGTTGTTAGTTAGTTTGCTTGCTTTGAAGCTGAAGGAGTCAGAGAGCTACCAAACTGAATGTAGATTTAGAGCAGCTTTGGCACATCTAGGCTTTTGCTCTCCAAAATGAACCAAAGGGGGGTTTCAGGGGTTATTTTCTTTGGAATCCCTCATTTGTCAGTACCCCCTTTTTTAAAAAAAAAAAAAAAACAAAACACCTTCTGTGGAACTCTGGGTTAAATTAATAGTTGCAAGTCAGAAAACTGAATTGTAGAATATCCAGAGTCAGAAGGAATCCACAAGGCTCACTGAGTCCAACTCCTGGCTCTACACAGGACCACCCAAAAATCAGTTCGTATGTCTGAGTGGTGGTGCTTTGGACTGTAACTCCTTAAAGCTCAGAATATCTAACAAACTGATTTCTGCTGTCATAAAGCTGCCTTTTTTTTTTTTTTTTTTTTTTTTTTTCCTGAGAGCTCTCTGAATTTGGAGATTTAGCCAGAAGAAAGCAAGGGATAGTTATTGGCTAGCCTCGGGGAAATTTACTAGGGCTGGATTTGTTGTTTGCATTTATCTTTGAGAAGTAACACTTCACAACTGGAAGTATAGGCAAATAGGCCTCTGTGCAAATATTTCTGAAAGGAAAAGATACCAGTCAGAAATGGAGCTCCTAAATGTTGTTTTACCAAGATAAATGTTAGCAGATACATTACGAAGCCATAAATGGTGTCCCATAATCATTGAACTGGAAAGTGAATGAGATCCATTCAAGTCTGAAAGGGCAAGAATGGCACTGGTATGCCAGCTGGCTGTCATTTTGTGAGTGTTGCTGGTTAGTGTGCCTTCTCTCTATAAAATGTTCTGGGATGTTCTACTTGGATTTACTTTGAAAAGGCTATGATAGATTAATACAAAACTGTTGCTCTGACATAGCCATTTTATGTTCACAATCAACAGTAAAATCATGTTTTCTTCTCACTGTCGTGCCTCATCTGGTGTTATTACATAATAACTTGTTTTACATCTTCTTGGAGAACATAGGTTTTCACGTTTAAACTGTGTGTAAGAGTCCACTAAATGCTGTAGTGATGTAGCTCAGCTTCTTATTAAAAAAAAATATGTATATTCAAGTCATATTCAAGCTGCTGGCATCTTTTCCAAGTGCCCAGTTACTGAGTATTTACAGAAAAAGCTGTTCAGATGCATCTGGGTTTCTCTATGTCCAGGCTTTTACATAACCCTGCAGCTGGTTTCTTGGAAGACCGAAGTTGGAAATCTTTTCTAATACAGGCAGAAAGTCTCTGGAGACTTGCCTGGATTAGAAGCTGGAAAACTCAGAGGTTTAAATAGCTTAATCTCTTTCTCAGTATATCTCACCGCGTTGGATCTGGGATACTTGTAGAAAGATATGGTTAAATCATCAATTCATAAATCCTTTTTTCTCTGCTAAACAGTGAAACAATCACAGATGTCATCAAAATAGTGGAGCAGCAAGGAACAGATGCATGGTGGACCCTTCCTATTGAACAACTATTATCAAAAGAGGCTGTAGCAAAGGTAATTTTTTTACTTAAATACGGAAAGTGCTTGAGAGATGGTTCAGTGATGAGAATATAAAACCTTTGTATATTCTCATGATCCTTTTCAGTCCTCTGCCTTTATGAGAATGTATCCTGTGAAAGGAATATTCAGAAAATGATACCTAAATGTGACAAGAATCCAATTTGTGCCATTAATTCTGGGCTGAGATCTCCAACCTCCTCCTGTTAGGTCAGGAGGAAAATAACATCCTACATAACTAAATTATGAGTGCAAGTATATATTGAGTCTTTGTAATGAAAATAAATCTAAATTTGTATTTAGTTCTTCCTATCTTTATATTGTTCCTTTTACATTTGTGTTTGTAAGCTAACAAACTGCAGTGTTACTCTGCCATCTCTTTTCTTTTTTTGTAATTTTTTCTTGTTCTGTTTGGGTTTTTCATCAGTAATTATCTGCGAACAATTGTGAAAAATTATCTGAATTATTTTTTCCTCACAAAGTTGGTAGCAGAACCTATACAAAACTGGTCTAGAAATGAAATATATTTTATTTCTAGCTTTGAAAAACACTGATGATATGGAGTATTCTATTTGCATTTTTTAATAATTGTTTTTCCAATAGGCTGGTGGTGGTCACGATGTTTTGGATTATGTCAAGGGACAGGATGTCCTAGACATCTGGTTCGATAGTGGAACTTCCTGGGCTCATGTTTTGGAAGGTACAGTATTAGTATGTTGATCTTTCTTTTATAATACTTGGAGAACAAAATATAATTATTTTACATGATGCTGTTGGTATCAGCAAAACTGAGTCAGATTATGCCAGCAACAAACTGGTTGTGACTTCTTGTAAAGCTGCTTTTGCTCGTAAAGATTATGGTTTAATGTTAGCAAGCTCATATACAGTATAGTTGAAGTTGAGATTTTTATAATACGCTATTCTGACCTTGCCATGTGGCATACAATGAAACTCCTCATGAGAACATATTTGTTCTATAGAAATTTCATGGCACAAATAGCCAAGTTATTTCACTGCTAGTTGGTAACTTTTAAATTATTTTTTCAGTAATAAATTTCAGTTTGTGCTAGAGGATTCTGTTTGAAGCAGAACAAAATTGAGATCAACAGCTGAATCTAAGAAGGTTTAATCATTTTAACATGGATATACAAGAGTACTTCTTCATTTCCGATTACTTTCAGTAACTAAATCAATATCTTGTTGCTTAAAATATTTTATTTGCTGTATGTTATTTATAGTTCCAACAACCAGTAGTTGCTACTCAGCAGGTCTGCTACAAGTGAAAAACATTATTATAGAAAAATTGGTAGCGATTTTGCATTCAGCTCAGGTAATATATACGATATAGCACGTATCGATCTATCTGTCTATCTAGAACACTCTGTTTGCCTGGAGAATAGTCCAAAGTCAGGAGTCCTTTCTAAAGGAGGAGTCTGGTCCCATGCATAAAGTCTGTTGGACTTTAAACCCTCAGTACACAATTGTGTGATAACAATCTTGTTGAATTATAAAACACGTTAGTACCAGGGGTTTTATTTCTTAGCAACATGATCAGGCAACAGTACCATCAGCAAACATTTATTTTCTGGAAGACCTTTACATACATTAAGGTTCATGATCTTTTTTTTTTTTTTTTTTTTAAAAAAAAGTTTCTGGTTTGGTTTTTGAAAGAAGTTAGGAAGTAGTGGTATTTTATGTGCACAGTTACATCCTTGCATTCCTTGATGGCTTAACACCTCAGGATGCAAAAAGTATCTGTAATCCTATATAAAGGAAGGACATTGTGTTTAATAAGCAATAGCAGAATCAAGACCCTTGATTAATTTGTATAATGCTCCCATATGGATTCTATAATGTCTAATAAATGTCTTTCACAATACCAGATATCTTCCTTCACTATACCATTAAAAGTGCCTCTTCTCTATCTACTCATGTATTTTCATGAAACTGGCTGGGACTTGATGTGTATGAGGCTTCTTATTTTGCTGTCTGACATGACTGCAGTAGCCCAGCTATGGGAAGGACTAACAAGCAGTATGATTTCGTAAGCCTCTTTATCTTCAGAAATGCCACAAAAAGTTGAGTTACCTTTTGTTCTGTGTAGTTGAGGCTCCCAGACACTGCCAGAAGTGGAAGTACAGAGCCAGAGATTCATATAAAATAATAGATTTAATTTAACCTTTATGAAGAATGCAATTTGCGAGAGAATTTGTTGAATTAATAGTTTTTTATTCTCAATATACTCCAGATTTTAAAACTTTTTTCAGAACTTCTTCCTATGTAAGTAAAAATAATTGGCAAGGCTTGCAAACTGACCAACTGGTGGGATTCCGTTCCAAAATACTTCGTGGGGGGAGGAGATGAAATCGATGGAGAAATCCAAAATTCTGTAGTGATTGTCACAACAGGAAGAAGAACTTCCTCTGGTTTAAACTCATGAAAGCACGCTGGCATTTGGGAGCTGGCATGCTACCTGTGAAGTGCTGCCTATTAATTTTGTAGTAAGAGATCAGCGATAACAGCAGTTACTGCGTGCCTGGTGAGGACAGAGTCATGCATGGCAGTGGTTCTTTTAAAGGGTTGCAGCACATGAGTTGATTTCAGGACAACCTGAAGATATAATAGATGACTAAAACTGTGTGACTAATGTGTTGTTGTGCTGTACTGTGAACTCAAGTTATTGAAAATTAGAAATCCACAATTTTTCTGCCAGTAACCAATAAACAACGTTATGGATTTTCCTGCCAGTTCCAGTCTCACAAGAACAAGTAGTTTGCTGTCAGCTCCGTGACTTGGGGAACTTGGGTCTGAGCTTGCACAGGACTGGAACTACCTGTCTGAGCAAAACACTAATGAAATGAGATGTAGCAGTTTTAAAATTCATCCCTTTAGCTGTTGGTCACACAGATTGCTTTCAAAAAATAGGGCAGGCTGGGAAGGGAGAGGGGAAGAGAGAGCGGAGAGACTCTGCAATATAAAGTTTTTGAATGGATTAAAGGAATTGCTCGGTGACAGCAGCCTCAACGGCCTAAATCATAAGCCGCATGGGTACGGTAGTATTTCTCAGACTTGCCATGCAGCATTTCCTATCACAGGTAGTGCATAATTCCAAGGGAAATGACCTCAAGTTGCTCTTTTTGCACTAAATTATAGTTATCTTTCTTCTTGCAGAGTAGTGTTATCGAGGGCACCACTTCCAGCTAACTGACAAATTGACCAAAGTTGAGATTACTGTGCCATTCTGCACTGGCACCGTGACAGTGAGGTGTGACCTGCACTCTGAGATCAAAGATTTAGTTACTGTAGTCACGAGCCTAAAAATGGACAACTATAACTACAGCGTGTGTAAATTACGTAATAAACAGCTTACACCACTGAGAACACAACTGTAAAATTCTTTAAGAAAAGATCTCTGCTGCTTAAAGTTTTCTGGGGATACTTTTTTCTTCATTAATGCTATGTTTGCATAACACTATTTTCACTGAACAGTTTATTGTTGTGCGATCTACTCCCATTTATTTTTGCTACACATGCTTCAGATATTGTTTGAAAGAAACCATTTCCACGTTCTGTCATGCAACGTTAAAATTTTAGTGTGAATGCTTCGTTTATGAATAAATTCCTTTTCACGGTACCGCTGCTGTGAGATAAGTGTTACTGGTGCTAATACACTGCGTACAAAAAGGTTTGGTAAAGGCAAAATTTGGTTCTAAAGCACTTACTAATTTGAAATGCCCTGTTCTGTGGTATCAGAGACTTTTTGTTTGTTTGTCCAGCTTTTTGATGGTGCTTATTTCAGTAGCTGTCTTTGGAGTATCTCTCAGAGAATTCTTTCCTGTCTTTAAATTATCTTACAGATCTTATAATTTTCCTCATGGGCAGAGTACCAAGTGTATTACAAACTTGAGATTACTATTTTTTCAATGGTAATTTTCATATAAAAAAATGCCCACTGAACTGTATTGGTGTGTAATCTTCTGTCGGCAAAAGTTGTGCAGCTTTTTACCCCTAGTTTTGAGTTGCAGTGATGGTGGTTCTCAGCATAACTTTTTCCCTATCTTATTGACTAATATTTAACCAAATGAATGTGACTATTTTACAACTTACCTATCTATGTGTTTAAACTTTTGTGCTGACTGAGAGACTTGAATTTATCTTAGCTGATTCATTCCTGGCATTAAAATACAATACGTTTAATCTAAAAGTCAAAGTCTGTAAGATCAAAGATACAGAATCTTGAAATCCAAACCAGAAGGATCATAAATTGTAATTCTCTTTAATGACCTATGTACTACAATTCAGTGTAAGATAAACAACGGAAGTCTCTTCTGGCTTGTTGAACATATTTCTCCATTTAGAAAGAAATGTGCGCTGCTCTAAGTAATTTATATATAACCATTGTAACTTTAACAAAACTGAGGAAGAGGAGCTACCAGTATGCTTGAAAGGCAGTCTTTGTATATGCAAATGCTATGTTTGTGTTTTACAGAGATCAAATGTTCAGGCCCCCATTAAACATGCAAGTTACATTAGCCAGCTTGCCAGACATTCTCGTTCCTGTCAAAAAAGACCAATACAATTTGCTGTTTGTAATCAGTTGTTTGTTTAAATTCTTCTCTTCTGTACATCTTGTCATTGCTCTGAAAATGTCGCTTCTCTAAGAACAGTGTGTAGGAAACTAGCTATTTCTTATTTACAGCAACTTTTTGATTACAACAAATGTGTTGCTGCTGTTTTGTTACAGATTTTACACTATAATTTTCTTCCTAGCCACAAGTATTCTTTTTTTAAAATCTTGTTCTCACAGGTAATTTTGCAGTCTGTTAATACAAAGACCGATCCTTACTTCTGCTTCTAAAACCCAAATTCTTTGTAGATTTTTTTGAAGAAATAAACAAACACGTTAAAAACCATTACATCCACCCACGCATTTTTCCTGTAGTAGCTGTAACTGCATGGCCTTGACCTTTGTAATGTTGAACTTCCTTTTATTGCAGGATGGATCTAAATATCGAAACTTCCATTAAGTTAAACAAATAAATCAAGTGTGTCAACAGCAGAAAGAAGCATTGTCTTAGGGGTCCTAGGCAGAGGACAAAAGGAACTATAAGATAAAAACTGATAAAAGATTAAAAAGAAATAATTTTTATCTGAATATCTGGAAAATTACACCAACATCTTTTAGAATCCTGCATTCTTCCAATACAGTGTTACACACTTGTAGGCTCTGTGACTTGGATGTTCTGCTGTGCTCTGCGTTATTCTGTTCTCACTCTGCTGGTGACCTGGCCAGGACTGGGATTGTTTAAGACTAGGAGGGACTAGTTGAGTCAACAAATCTTGCACCCTTTCATACAGTGACTGAATTCCACCAGGAAAGCCGTAAAAGCTTTGCTGCCCTCTTTCAGCCCTGTGGGAAAGCTGGTTTTGCTCTTCTGCTTTAAATGTGCAATGCTTTAAATGTGCAACTAATACTTAACTAATACTTGCTCCTTTTCCTTTTCTTTTCCAATGACAACAGTATTCATTAGCTAGAGTTGTCCCTCTTTGTGTGCAGTTATAGAGAGTAATATTTCCACTCGGCCTTCACATGGATAAGTTAAACAAGCCAGGCTCCTCCAGACTGCCCTCTCACACAACACAACAGGCTTTCTGTTTCCCATGTTGTCTGAACACTTTCCTGAAATTTTTTAACCTTCCTGGAACACCAGTGACCAGAAATGTAAATTCTGCCACAGGTGAGCTGCGGTCACAGAGAAAGCTTCCTGGTCTCCTCTGAAAATACCTGACACAGGCTAGTCAGTCACGTTACATCTGTGACTTGTATCCTGAGTAATTCCCAACTGATGAAGTTTCAGGTTGTAGCATAGATTTTTATTAATTCTGAAGTATGTGATCTTTTCTTAGATCCTTCAGTTTGATTAGGAGTATTTGGAAAGTAATTTGAGTGAAGCATTCTGAGTGTGATAGCTTCTGCTTTCATAACTTTTTATTCTGTTCACAGGAAAGCAAGCTTACTTGTTAAATTCTGGAGTTCAGCCAGTGTTGAATTTTAACAAACTTTGTAATACTAATGAATCACTGGTATCATGTTCGAGTAACCATACACCATTTATAACAGTAAATCTAATTTAAATCTACTGGATTTAAAGAGCAGAATAAGTTTTAGTAATCACTTGCAAATAATTTCTTTTAAGTATTTAATTGTTCAGAGTTACAGGCGGTTGATATCTGAAACAAACACTCTCACAAATCTCTTATTTTTAAAGGTACAGAACAAAGAGCAGATACATACCTTGAAGGAAAAGACCAACTGGGAGGTTGGTTTCAGTCCTCGCTATTAACTAGTGTGGCAACAAGGAAAAAAGCACCGTTTAAGTAAGTGCATGGATTGCAAACATGTCACTAGTTCATTTATTAAATATTTGGCTTGTGATAGTGTGGACAGTAGTGTAGAAAGAAGAAAAATGAAAACGTTACCATGTACCTGACTTTTTTAATGTTCATTATGAAGTTTCTTGTGGGTTAGATTGTAATGGATTTATTGTTTAAAAAATTTGTGTCTTAATAGATGTTTTCTTAGTCATTCAGGTTATATCCTATTACTTAATCAAATACAGGTCTTACAGGTCTGTTCTTTAGCTGTCTCTCGCTTAATAATCAAAGGGATTATTATGGGAGATACAGTATGAAAATCACTTATGACCATTGGCAGGTGTGATAGGACTAGAGGGAATGGCCTCAAGTTGCACCAGGGGAGGTTCAGGTTGGAAATGAGGAGACATTTCTTCTCAGAAAGAGCAGTCAGGCACTGGGACGGGTTGCCCAGGGAGGTGGTGGAGTCACCGTCCCTGGGGGTGTTCAAGGAGAGGTTGGACGTGGTGCTTAGGGACATGGTTTAGTGGGTGATGCTGGTGGTAGGGGGATGGTTGGACCAGATGATCTTGGAGGTCTTTTCCAACCTGAATGACTCTATGAATGTTAGGCTATAAGGCATTCAGAATTACCATGTGCATGTCTTATAACTGTGACATACTGCCTGTCCCCTTGAAGACAAAAAACATAGAGGAGGATAGTATGAGTAAATTTGCAGGGAGGCAGTGCAATTTTAAGAAATACATTGGCTTAAATAGTAAACAATACTTTAGTTTTTAATACATCTGAAACACGTGCCCTGGATATCTGTTAACAATGTATTGGTCACATGGTAAAATGAAATGGGGAAAAGGAAGATATAAGTGCTACTTAGATGGTATATTCCTGGTTGGTTGAACTCTACAGATGAAGCCTCAGGTTTACCAAAGTAGAAGATTTCTTAGTGTTTTCACTTACACATATCCTCACTGGAAATGTATTTTTAACATAGATTTTTTGGTGAGATTTTTTTCTTCTCTAAAATCTTTCCTTCAGGACTCTGGTAGTTCATGGATTTACTCTTGGTGAGAAAGGTGAAAAGATGTCCAAATCCATTGGCAATGTGGTTGACCCTGATGTGGTAGTCAACGGAGGTGAAGTAAGTCAAACTCTTGTGTTTCTTAGAATTACTTGTTAGAATTTTTTCACCGCCAGATTCTGCAGCTGTCTCGTGGCATGTATTTCTCTATACAGCCGTCTTGCAGCAGAACTCTAGAAAGCTTTCCCAAAGAGTTTGGCTACATTGCAATTCTGTTTGGCTGGAGTAAAAACTTTGGGTTGTTTTATGTCAACTGTAAGTGCTTAAAAATTGTTCTATGCTAAGGAAAAAAAAAATATTTAGAGGATGTAGATAGTTCCTTTTTTATTTGAGAACTTTGTTGCTGAAGTGATGGGGAGGTGGGATTTAAAAAAATGTAAGCATTGCTTTCAAATCGATTGGCACTTGCAAGCTGGGCCTAGCAATGCAGCAGTCAGAACAGGGGCTGCATCCCAGCAGCCTGCCTGCTCTCAGCCTGGGCTGGTTATGGATTCAGGGAACTTGATTTCATTCAGGGGTCAGGGAATTTATTCATGTGAATTTATTCCTTCCCCAGACCTGCTGTTGCTCCTTCTGAGGCTTCAAAGGCTTATTTATCTGATTCAATAAAACAGCAAATAGTTCCTGTTCTTTCAAGGAGAGAAGCCATTTCCAGAACTGAAAACAGTATGAAGCAAAAAATATATAATCTTCAGATATTAACATTGATGTTTTAATGTCAGGTATTCAGAGGATTCAAGGCAATATATAAGATAAATTTATCTTAACTTACCTGAGTTCCAGCATTGCTCATACACAAACTGCTGTGAGCACATGCAATAGTCCTGGGTTAAGAGTAAACCTTGCTAAAAGAGGAGTGAAGGCCTCCAAACACGTTGGCCTTCTGGGCACTGTTGCAGATACATTCACAGCACTGACAACGTGGAATTGCAGTGTTCGCCATGCTGCATGACCCTCTCACAAACACACCAGTTTTTCTAGTGTGCCTTTCTATCTCTGCTTAGGATCACACCAAGGATCCCCCCTATGGTGCTGATGTTCTCCGCTGGTGGGTAGCGGAATCCAATGTTTTTACCGAGGTGCTTATTGGGCCGGTGGTACTTAATGCTGCAAGAGATGATATTAACAAGGTAAGAACCTGTGGTGGTTTTACTCGGGTGGGCGGCCGAGCTCCACCACAACCGCTCTCTCACTCCCCTTCCTCAAAGAGGAACGGGAAGAAAATACAATGAAAAGGGCTCAAGGGTTGAGATAAGGATGAGGAGATTGCACAGTAATTATCGTGATGGGCAAAACAGATCAGCATAGGGAGATAGTAAGATTTATTGCCTATTACTAACAAGCTAGAGAAGTGAGAAAGGAAAGAAACCAAAAGCACCTTCCCTCCCATCCACCCTCTTCCACCTCCTCCCCCTGAGTGGTGCAGGAGAATGGGGGGATGGGGGTTATGGTCAGTCTATAGCGCTTCTTCGCCGCCGCTCCTTCTCGGTCACCCTCGTCCCCTGTGCTGTGGGGTCCCTCCCACGGGATGCAGTCCTTGCTGAACTGATCTGGCGTGGGCTGCCCACAGGCAGCAGCTCTTCAAGAACTGCTCCAGATATGGGCCCGTACCACGGGGTCCATCCCTCAGGAGCGAACTGCTCCAACCCGGATCCCCCACGGGCAGCAGCTCCTGCCAGGTCACCTGCTCCTGCGTGGGCTCCTCTCCACAGGCTGCAGCTCTGGCCCGGAATCTGCTCCGGCAGGGGTCTTCCACAGGCCACAGCCTCCGTTGGTGCAGGTCCACCTGCTCCACCGTGGTCTCCTCCACGGGCTGCAGCGTGGAACCCTGCTCCACCATGGTACTCCATGGGCTGCAGGGGGACAGCCTGCTTCACCATGGTCCTCACCACAGGCCGCAGGGGACTTCTGCTCCGGCGCCTGGAGCACCTCTCCCCCTCCTTCTTCACTGACCTTGGTGCCTGCAAGGCTGTTCCTCACTCCTCTCACTCTCCCAGCTGCTGTGTGGCGCAGCGTGTTTTTCCCCTGTCTTAAATATGCTCTCACAGAGGTGCAAACAACATCGCTTATTGGCTTGGCTCTGGTCAGCAGCGGGGCCCTTATCTAACGTGGGGCAGCTTCTAGATCCTTCTCACAGAAGCCACCCCTATGGCTCCCTGCTACCAAAACCTTGCCATGTAAACCCACTACGGAACCAAACATGCTAATATTCTTCATCCTGAGAACGAGTCCTCTTCATATTTCGTGTCAGATGAGTAGAATGCATTGCAAAGGTTTACAATGTTTAGACTAAAAATGACTTTTCCAAACTCATTTAAGTAGGTGCTACTGCTCTTTACATCTGTGGATCAAACAGTAAAGTGTGCTAATGAAAAGACTGCTTTTTGCAGCATGCCTAGGTAACATCTAGTCTTCACAATTTCTGTAGGTCCTTTTGGCATATGTTCTTCATGGTATTTTGTAATTATTCAACCAATCAATTTGAAAAACAACCAAATTTAGTTAATTCATGATAGGATATCATCATTTTGTGTTTTATTTAATGTGCAAACCATCAATATTTAGTTTGTCTTGTCTGCTCCTAGCTTCGGAATACACTACGTTTCATGCTGGGAAATATGGCTGACTTCAATCCAGAAACTGATGCCATCCCGCCTTCAGAGATGTACATAGTAGATCAATACATGCTACATTTATTGCAAGACTACGGCAGCAAGGTATGGGTAAATTTTATTTAGATGAATACGTGTATGTGCAGTGCTTTTGACTGGGTATAGACTCTAAGGAACATGCTTTAAGTGTATGAGTAAAGAGTATGCATCCAGTAAGCAAACTGTGATCACTAAGGTTTCTTTAATGCAATGTGTACTTCTTTTAGCACACATCAATTTCGGAGAGGAAGGCTTTGTTTTTAACATTCTCAACTTGTTTTTGACATCAACCTGTTTTTCCCATGTACCCCCACCCAAGACCTGAAATTAGAAATCTTTAGAAATAGTTAGGAGCTAAACAAACAAAACCAAAAACTTAATCTTAAAACTTAATCTTTAAAACTTAAAACTTACCTGCTGTATTCCAGAATTTAGTAATTTATGTCATTTGGAACCATTCTGCTGAATGGGAAAGTATGGACATAATGTTTGGGGTTGCCCTGCCTCAAATTTGAATAGAAATGATTTATTTTTTCTAACTAATTAATTGAATTAACACTTTTCCCCTCCTACAACCTTAAAAAAAAAAATAAATCTCCCAGACTTCCCTTCACTCATCACAGCTTCACCAAGTTCATCAGGGGTAGTCATTGTATGCTTTGTGATAAAAATCAGCACCCTGTTCTCTCTCTTTTCTCCCTCTCCCAGGTTACAGAAGCATACAAAGAATATGACTATAGCAAAGTTGTTCGATTATTGCAAGCATTCTGTTCCAGAAACTTGTCTAACTTTTATTTCAGCATAATCAAAGACAGGTAAGTTCATTACTGCTGCCTGAAAGTCATGGAAAAGGGGGGAAAAACACCAAATTAATCATTTTGAGATGGAGGTAGTAACACTTCAAGCAAATGTTGAGTGAATCCAGCTACCTCTGGGAACATTTAACAGTTCTGTGTTGTCCTGTAGCACACTAACGTCCACAAGTGAAAGCTTAGCTGCTGTCGGCTTGTCATCTCTGTGTTTCTACATTCTGTCCACTAGGGGTACTGAGTCATTTTGAAAGGTAATCAAGCATTGTACACGTTTAAAACTACCTTTTAAGGATAGATTCTTGAAATTGTATTTCTACCTAGAAATGTGTATATCTACGTTATTCGTGAGTTTACAGGAAAGGGTTTTTTTTAGCATTTACCTAGGCAATTTGATGTCTTTTTACTGATCTTAAAAACTGTTGAAAAATCCTAAGGATGTGACCTTAAGCACAGATTTAGTGTGATAGCCTTATAAGTTTTGAAAGGGCTTTATCATAGGGCAAGGATGTTGGGGGTTATACTGATCAGATCACACTGATCTGTGATTTCCAGAATGCACCTAAAGGAGCAGGAAAGCCTTAGTACTAAATTTTATAGATAAACTAGAACAAAGGGCTAACAGACCTACAGGCTCACCTCCCATTGAAATAGAAAAGATTATTTTCTATACAAGTGAAGTAAATTAACATGCCATGTACAAAGTCTCCTTTCCTATGACAAAATGTGACTGCACATGCAAATACTCTTGTACCTGTATCACTGTGTTTGTCTAGGAAATTGGAAATTAGGAAAAGCTTTCCTTAGGCAAGCTAGGGCAGACTACTATACTTTAAGGGTGCACAATACTACATTCCATTTAAAGTATGGTTCTTGAGTAACAACGATAACATGGAAATACTAAGATAATACTTAGCAGATTTTACCTCTGTCTTGCAGGCTCTACTGTGAAGAAGAAAAAGATCCTAAACGTCGTTCGTGTCAAACTGTGCTAGCGGAGGCTTTAGACATAGTAGTTCGATCCTTTGCACCAATTCTTCCTCACTTGGCTGAGGAGGTTTTCCAACACATCCCTTACAAGAAAGGTAAAGGAGTATAGTTTCTAAGGACTTCTTCTAACGTACTATTTAATTGCATAGTTGAAAAGAATGCAAATACAGAGATAAGCCATTCTTTTTCATTCTTTTAATAAACACTTGAATAGAAAAACACTAAATTAAAAATCCCTTTGTTTGCTTTGCTCTCAAGACTCAGAGGGTGTGTTTCGCACTGGCTGGATTAATGCAAGCTCAGGGTGGAAGAAACCTGGGATTGAGGAAGCAATAGAAGGTGCATGTGCAATGAGAGACTCTTTCCTTGGGTCCATCTCTGGCAAGAATGCTTTGGAATATGAAGTCGTCATTGTAATTGAGCCGGGATTGTTATTTGAATTAATGGAGGTAAATTCGCAACTTAGAATTAGTTGTCTGTGCAAAAAATGTTAATTTCTGTAAACTTTCTTCTTCAGTCTGTGGCTTTGTACTCACCATAAAAAAATTGCAGAATCACAGCATAGTCAAGGTTGGGACTGCTGGAGATTGTATAGCCCAGCCCCTCTGCTCGAGCAGGGTCACCTAGAGCAGGTTGCCCAAGGACCCTGTCCATCTGGGTTTTGAATGCTTCCAAGGACAGAGACTCACATCTTCTTTACACCCTCCTGTCAGATAGTTACATACATCAAGATCTTGAGGCATCTCTTCCAGGCTGAGTCCCAGCTCTCTCAGCCTCTCTTCACATGTGAGATACTCCCTCCAGTCCCTTCATCATCTTTGTGGCCCTTTGTTGGACTCGCTCCGTAAGGTCACGTCTCTGTTTAATGGGATAGGTCAGAACTGGACCCAGCACTGCAGATGTCTTGCCGGGGCTGAGCAGAGAGAAGTCTCAGACCACTTCCCTTGACCTGCTGGCAGTACTGGCTGTTGTTGGTCTGTGTTGCGAGAGCACGTTGCTGGCTCAGGGTCAGCTTGTCCATGGGGATGCTTTCTCTGCCAAGCTGACTGTTGCTGTGTGCTGGTGCTTGGGGTTATTCCTCCCCCAGGGCCACACGTGGCATTTCCCTTCACTGAACTTCAGGACGTTTCTGCTAGCTCATTTCTCTATCCTGATGTATTCCCTCTGTTAGTGCAGCCATCTGGTGTGTCTGACACTCCTCTGAGCTTTCTGTCATCTGCGTGCTGAGGGCGTGCTCTGCCCCAGCACCTAGTTATTATTGAACATGTTGCACTGTGCTGTACACCACACTGACCTGGGCAACGCGGCTCGAAAAATACCTGTTCTAGTGCTGCTGGCAGTGATCTTCCAAAGTAATCTGCTTTCTTGTTGTGAGGGTCGAAGTAACCTGAACACATTTGAACAGGGAACATTGAATGCTGCCATTCACGTGTGTAAGGGGCTGGGGGGGAGGTCTGCTTCCTGGCCAGAGCAAGTAAATTAGACTATTGGTTCAAATCTTCCATGCTGATGAGGAGCCGCCTTCGTTATTCTTAGCATTTATTTTAAAGAATGGAGCATCTTAGAGCTTGCAGCAGCAGACCTCAATTTTGATGCTGGTTTTAAACAATACGTTCTATATGCATATATTTATACAGATGCACATGGGTGTATAAAACTTGTGCGCTCTTCCTGACAAGGCTGTGACAACTATTGCAATCACATACATAATAATTGTGGTTTATTTTGCTTTAACCTTTGGTAGCAGGAGGATGCTGGGGAGCAAACACAGGTTGCAAGTCTGAAAATTAACTCTCTTCCACAGGCATTGCAGGCTGAAGAATCTTCTAGTGTTTCACAGCTCAATGAAATAATGATGGCTTCCCAAACAACCCTGCTGAGTGAGCTACCTAAAGAAATACCTACAGATGCAAACATTATCAAAGGGACCTTTCTGATTAACTTGGAAGGTAAGAGAACTATTCCAGGTATGCTTCTGTGCAGTATCTGGATCTTTTCTGTACTACAACCTATTTGATTGTTTATTTCATGTGTAGAACCGAATACTCTTAACTACACCTGCACTTAATGACCTCAGTAATCGTGCTTTCTTTTACAGGTGGTGATATTCGTGAAGAATCTTCATATAAAGTTATAGCCCTACCTACTGCCAAAGCAAAGTGCCCTCGCTGCAGGAGGTACACTTCTGATTCCTCAAGCACTCCTTGCCCACGCTGCCTGAAAGTCCTTGCTGGAAAAGGAAGCACATGAGGATGAAATGCCTTTGCGCGAGCTGCTCCAACATAATAAGTATTGAAGTGTGTAAAAGCGGTGGTTATCTGAAAGGTCTACGTACTGAAGACTACAGAACCCCATATGCTTAAGCCCCAGCCGGAGCAGAATTATCATGTGCTTTGGGTGGAACCATATGTGTATATAACTAATTGTGTATATCAATTTTCAGCTTAATAAAAAGGATGGTTTAAAGTAACTGATTTATTTGTTCTGATTTACTAATCTGTATTCTCTAAGTTCACTTTCATTTAAGTGAAACTCCACCGTAAGACCTACTGTGTCCGTCTATACTGGCAGCAAGGACTGCTGTGGAACCTCAAAGAAACAGTCCTCCATCCTGGAGCATTTAATTTAGAAAACTAGAAAGAAGAAAAGGTGTTCATCACTACCTACTAAAAAGAAGGAACAAACACAATGAAACCTCAAATTTTATTTAATCAATTTACACAAATCCACAGCAAATTAGACAAAATAGCACTATATACAGAATATTACTTACAATACATTACAGATTTGACTGGTGTTGGGTGTCAGCTCTGACCAATTTAGTTACAGTAAAATCCTTTACACAGCTGTACCAGGATACAGGAATGTAATGCAACTAAGACACATTTTTTTTTCCTCGGGTTTCATGATGACCGAGTCTCTCACAGATTTGTTTCTGCAGAAGTCTGAAGTGCTGTCAGGAAAGGTGGTACAGTCACTGCCCGATCTTGCATTCTTCCCTTTTTCCCCTACAGCCGTTTTAATTTTACTTCCATGACTGAGCTAATCTGAAAGGCAGACCGGTACCAGCCCCTTAGTCTTACTAGAACTTGTAACTATTCTTTAGTCACTGACTTCCTGTACGAGTGTGGTGTCATAACACTCGGCATCAAAACGCTTCAGGAAGCCTCATCATCTACATTAAAGTGCAGTGATAAAAGGGGATGCTGAACAGATGGAGGAGTCTATATAGAACAAAGCCACCTACAGGACCATTTTTTGGGGGGAATCTAACCCTAAGGTGACAGCAGCACACACTCCAGGAAGATAAGACCACCTTCCGTCTCTAACGAGGCAGAATATGTTCTTACATATAATGCAAGAAGAGCAGGTTACAAGATGGAGACAGTAATTTCAACTGACTTCAAGACAAAAAACAGCTTACACCACTATTACACCAATCTTTCCTGGCTTTCCTTTAGGTAGAAAATAAACTACTAAATGATGCAAGATAAATTTTTAATACCACTCCAACAGTGAAGATACTCACTATGCAATTCCCTGCAGGTATTATACATAAGGTTTGCTTCTTTTTTGTTTGGTTGTTTTTATTTTTTTAAGGCTAAGGTATTCAGTACTGTAGAGCTTCAGTGAAGTTGGGTCAACTATTTAAGCAATTTTTGACTACAAGTCAACATGTGCAGAGATCTATAGCATACTACATCTTCTATAAGGATAAGATGGGAACAATCTTACAGTAAGACATTCCTTGACCTACTTAGATTCAGCAGAGCTTAATAATAAAGGAGAGGGTTGTAAATCCAGTTTTAGCTGAAGCCCGACATCCTGGAGACAATGCTGGGAAACTGAAACTGGACTAAAAGATGGGTCCATCTTTGTGTCTGGAGAAGTGAGTTCTCCCTTCCGAGCTGAGTCTGACATGGGATCTTCTCCCTTTGCGTAAGGCCCCAGCACGTTTCATTCTACGTCTAGTGCAGTTGTTATTGTCATGTATAACACAGTTACTAGGAATGAGCCCCACACCCGTTCTATCTTCTGAAAAAGCAGTATTGGCTTTACATGATAACTTATGAGACTGAAGTTTTTCCTCAGGTTTAATTCTACAGCTTGTTTCGATAAATCATACATGGAAAATTGTAACTGTAGCAGTTACTGCTAGCATGAAATACAGAATTTCACAAGATGTGATTTTGTAAATAGACTAAAACTGCTGTCGAATATACCCAATTTAGACTACAGCAAAAAGCGTTCAAGTCAAATAAATAAAGCATTTCAGATATTGACAAGTATACTGGAAACTAAACATCTTTCTACTAGTGCAGAATTTAAAATACGCTCCAATTTTATTAAATTATCTTTCAAAATTCTGGGGTGGGTAACATTGTTCTTTTTGTTGTTTAACAAAAGCCACACAAAAGTTGATTTCTGTAAATTTCAGCCTCATTCTGTAAAATCATGCATTGTAGCACTACACAGTAGAACCGTTCCAACAAAGATGTCATGATGAGATTGCTTCTACGGCCTCTATCAGGTTCAAAGCAAGGCTATACTGCCCGTGATTCTCTGGTAAGTGCTCTATTACTCTGTTAATTAGTTTAGCTGTTGTAGCAATTGGCACTTCTACATTTTGAAGTTCCTGGGGGTCCTATATAAAAAAAAACAAACACAGCATTAGAGTGTTTTTACAGATGATGATCTGCATATATGCCCTGCTGGTCTTGTATAAACCAGATTACTACCCGAGAATTAAGCCGACGCTTTGACCTAGAAGTATAATTTTACTACTGATCATTTTGCCCCTCAGAGCCTTCTTAACTGACTCCTCAAGCTGCTAAACAATATTCTCAACCAAATTTATTCATGCAATCTGGAAAACATCACACCTATGATTTGGATAAGCAGAGCCACTGATTTCTGAATATTGCCACTAAAACAGATTGTCAATAGCCTTTTCAAAACAAGCACACATTTTACTACAACTTCAGAAAAAAAGTATTTCAAAGTCCCAGGGGCAATTCTACATCCAACACCCTCAGTTCTCTCCAGTGAGTCTTCAAATCGTATTGTCATGCTGTGTAAACCAGCAAGGCTCACTGCGTTTATGGAACAGAGTGCCTGTCCTTTGGAGGGAGAAACAGAGAAGTTTAACTGTTGTTGTTACAAAAGTCATTTTCCTATTTCCTTGCCCCATCATGCTCACCCCTCGGAATTCAGTCAAGTTAATGAGTTATTTAGGTACGCCCTAGAAACATTTTCCACAAAAAGTTGAAGTCTGGTATAGTGGATATTTTGACTTTTTAATATCTAGTTTTCGCATGGGCCATTTAACATCCTGACAACGCAATAGAAAGGATCACTCCCAAAAACAAATTAAATACAACTGAGAAGTAGAATTTTGCTGGTTTTATTCTCAAGAACTAACCACAGAATTATAGAATATCCCAAGATGGAAGGGACCCACCCACAAGGACCACTGAGTACAACTCCTGGTTGGGGCCACCCAAAAAAACAGACCTGAACGTTTCCCAGAGAGCAGAGCTCAGCGCCTGCCCCTCCGCTCCCCTCTGAGGGAGCTGCAGGCCGCCATGAGGCCTCCCCTCAGCCTGCTCTGCTCTGGGCTGAACAAACCAAGGGACCTCAGCCGTTCCTCATGCGTCTTCCCCTCCTGACCCTTCACCATCTTTGTAGCCCTCCTTTGAGGCTCTCTAATAGTTTTATGTTCTTTTTGTATTGTGGTGCCCAAACCTGCACACAGTACTTGAGGTGAGGCTTAACCAGTGCAAAGTAGAGTGAGGAACCACCAATTACCAGAGCTCCCCTATTTTTGCTAATAGAACTTGAGTTAAAATTGAGCAACTTTCTCCAAAAACTACTTAAAGAAATCAGCTTTACAGTCTGAATCAACTAGCACACAACACTTTACTCCTTTGAGTTTCTTTATTACTTATTTGCTGGCTTCTCTGTTACAAAAAAACAATGCAAGGACATGCTGCTTTATTTTTCGTGGAACAGAACTAGCACCAGATAAAATGAGAACTAGCTCGTTTCCATTAGTAAGAAAGGTCAATTCAGATGTAATCTGTGTCTGAATAAACAGAACCTTTTGTAAACCAAACGGTTTTCCTAAATCGAGCTTAACTTACCATAGCTTTAAGCCAAGTACATAGTGTTGGAGGAAGTCTAGCAAGAAGTTCCGCGCTCTCTTTTGTCTGTACATGAAGTAGAGAAAAGGCCAGTCTCTGTCCAGCCAGTATGAGCAGCTGTGATGCAAGCACTTCTTTGTCAGTCACCTGAAGAAAGGCCTGAAAATAGAGAAATACACAGAATTAGGTGTTATTTGAGCATGACACAGATCACCTATCTGCAGGCTTGAAAAGGTAAACCTAAAGAAGTTTCTAGATACTAGAAGGAAAAATGGCTTTGAGGCCGTTTCTTGTGTTACCTGTCACTGTAAAGAAAGCATGTTATTAAAAAGCTTCTCAGCAGTAGAAGAGAGAACAAAGACAGAGAATTACTCTGTACTTTACACAGTGATTAGCATGATTTGGAGGTCTGTTTTACAGTTCAGCAACATATTCCTAGCTTCCTTATAATTCTGTTTGCTTTTCTGCTGAAAAAAGTGACGAATTTTCTACCCAAGGACCAGTAAACCTCCTAAAATTCTAATCAGAGGATGCAGATGATTGTGTTTTTTTCTGTCTAAACTATATATTGATCTCATTCTCTTTATAGGCAGTTTTACCTCTCTTGTATGAAGATGAGAGAAAAGATGCCTACTTAAGCAGATTTTCTCAATCCATGTCAAATTGAAGTAGAACATCCCCAAAGGGGGGAAAAAAAAAATTCTCATTAATTTCAGAGCTTAATTCCTACACGAGTAGGATCTGCAAAGGTTTCAGTTCTACTCTGCTCTTTTACTAAGAGCTCATACTAGGAATTTGCACATTTGTTATCACGATTATCTCTGTTAATCACATGCATGAGAATAGCTCATCAACTCTTCGTGGACTTCCACCAGAGGTTCCACCTCAAGATTTTGTCAGTTGTAGAGATTACAAGTGAAGGACAGATTCCTGAAATATCAAATGTAGTATTTTGAATACAAAGAGGTTGTACTAGTTCAGACCAACAGTCTAACTCCCCGACATGTTTCCAGATTACTGTTGGAAGGAAGGCAAACTAAGGAAGATTACTGGTTTAGAGAAAGTACTTCTCCAGCCTCTGACTTTTTCAGTCTGGGGATTTTTTGAGCCTGGCAAGACTTGCCTAACACTTCCAGGCATCTTCAGTAAGTGAAAATGTAATTAGCAGAGTATCTGACATAATGCTGTATTAATGTAAAATTATTAAAAAAGGTATTATTACCTCTTCACCAAGATGATCCATCCCATAACTATATAGTTCACAGACATAATGTCTTCTGACCACATCCTCACAGATTTGAAGATACTGAGCTAGATCCACAGCCAAAGTTGGCCAATTCCTTGCCTTTTCGAAGGGAAACAATTCCTCTTCTGAGACTTCTTTAGTCTTTTGTGATGAACATAGTTTTTGAACTGCTGCACTCACAACTTTGATCAAGAACTTGAAAGCAAGAGGTAAAAATTACTTCAGTATTATTTGAAATTTTAGAAGTTTAGGAACTTTCAGTACAAAACTTATACCTACCTGTTGCCGTATGGATAACACACTTTGATCCATATCCCCACTAGGTAGCAGCTGAATTGAAGTAAGGTCTTTGAAAAATGCATTCTTGCCCTAAAATTGAGAACCAAACACAATCGTCAGAGATAAAAGTGAAGAAAAGTAATTCACTTGGATCCAATACAAGGAAGCTGAAGCATTTTTTACATTTAAACTGCACTGCATCTTCCATTTCTCTTTGGGAATGAAAATTAGTATTTTAAGTTAAAACTACAGAACAAAACAATATTTTGCCTATGCAATCCTTATTCAAGGATTTCCTTTCAAACTTACATAATTTAGTGGGCAGATGTTTGTACCTGATATGCTACTAGCTGGAGATGAAGTCAATATTTATTTCCTATTCCCTGGCTTATTGTTCTAGACTAACACGCTAAGCATGATATGCAGGAAGAAATGCAAACTAGTTAATACAAAAATGCATTTCAATTATTATCAATTGACTCCACTTAAAATTAAATTCTCCTTGACTACAGATTAATCAAATTTCAGGTAAACCGCTGAATGATGGCATATGGCAGATCTCGTTTCAGCCTACCACCACCTCCAGTGATGACATACTCAATGCCAAGCATCTCTGGCAGTCCTGCTCTGTACTGACACACGGAGTAAGAAAACAAAAAAATGGCTGTTTTGAAAGAAAAATCTTTGTAGAGTTGTTCTTACGTAGTGGGGCCCTTCTCCAAATTGAAAGAACAGCCAGGAGAAATACCCAATGGGATGCAGGAAATTATGTAGAAGTGGATTACTGATACTGGAATGGTGCAAGTGACAAGCGTGCAAGTCTAGACAGTGACTTGCGTTATCAGAAATAAGGTAATAAAAGTTTTTTGAAACTTTTAAATACTGCTTTTCAGACTTCACTCAATGTTCCCTAAAGATTTGTTAGGGATTCTCTCTCAAAGCTCACAGGGAAATGGGAACCTTGAGTGTGTGAACCTTTTTTTCTTAGTTGTTTATATGCATCTAAATGACAAGCTGTATTCTCTCCTCAGGAAGCTCAGAATTCTGGAATGATAATCAGCAAAAGTGGATACAACAGCAACACCAACAAAACAATTTTGAACTTAAGTATTTATGTTTTCTCTGATTTGGCTCTTCTCGAAGCAACTAGAAAAACCTGTCATACAGTGTTCTTACCATGCAGAATTTTCAGGCCAACTAATTGTTAAGGAGATGATTTTCATGCATCTGAGGTCACTACAAATCTTACATTCATAAGACAAAGCACCAAGCTTGTCTGTCAGCTTGAATTCTGGTGACAACTTCATTAACAGCACAGTGGGCTAAATGTCTGTCATAAAAGCATGCATGAACAGTATAAGAAGCGAAAGCTAGCATATATTACAGATACCAAGAGGAAGGATAGTAATAAGTAGGTGTATGCATATCAGCTTTCAGAAGACGTACCTTGCTATCAAACAGTGAGAGAGGCTTTACACTCTTCAGAGAAAACCTCATAATAGCGTACAAGATTGTACATAACACAAACTGGTGTTCAACGAGCGGATAGTGAATGCGTTTCTGCTCAAGCGCTAGTTCTACTATTGATACTGGTCCTTCTACTGACATCCAAGCATCTTCAGTATCTAGGACAGGAGCCTGCATTTCGTCACTACTAACATCCGCCTACCAGAGGAACACACACATAGTCAGTTGCAAAATATCACCTCTATTAGTCTTCTATGCAAAAACCACAGCTTTAATCACAAGTTCTTTGCTATGAAATTAAGATAATTTTACATTCTCTAGAAGAGAATATTAACATTTGTCTGAACAACACAGAGACTAGTATAAATATATTATTTAAAAATTAAATTTAATGCGTTCCTTACTTTTCACAGATTAAAAACAAAAAAACTTACCTCTAGCAATGTTTGCAGAAGATCTGAACAGCAGCCAAGAAAAGCCGTCATTGCTGTGTCACCCATACCTACATCCTGTTAACAGTATGTTTTGAATTGTTTCAAATGGAATTGAAACAGGCTGTAATAGTTCTATATGTTTGAGAAGACGGTTGTTGACATAACACATTAAGCTCAGTTTATTAGCCTATTATATTTAGAGCTAAATAAACATTCACCTAAGCACAAAGATTTAGAAACAACAGAAAAAGAGAAAGCTTTCCATTATCTTGAAAAGTTTAAATTAGCTCAATTTAGCTGTTTACAATACCATATTTCTAAAGATGACTTAGTAGCTCACGTACTCACACCTAATACACGCCATTTTCTGAGCAAATCAGTTGCCTTCCAAGAGTTTTTAACTAATAATTATGCATGAAAAATAGTATTTTGTCATGTTATATCTCAAGTTTCAAACTTTCACAGCTTCAAAAACAAATCACAAGCTAGTATTCAAATTAAGGTGTGTGTTTTTGTGTGTTTTTTTTTCCCCCCAGTTAGACAAAAGTAGTATTACTTGCCCTTCTGCATAATCTGTCCTTTGGAGCTTTTCCCACCTGTTTTTAAAAATATATATATTTTAGCACAATGAAATCATTTTTATCATAAGGTATCTGTTATTACCATTTTCCTAATATAAAAAGATAAACTAGTTCCTTACAGCTACGAAATGCAACACACTGGATTGCAAAAGTAGCTAAAATATTCCCAATGAATTCTGTGATGTAGAACTAGAGCTAGAGCACTGTGATATTATAAAGAAACATTGGGAAACAAGGGAAGAGGAAAGGAACAGTGAATGCTGCAGAATATTCATTGAGATGGAAAAGGTTTAGTAAGAATCTTCTCTAAACTTTTCATGCTTTGCTTATGTAAATTCTTTGGAAGAGACACCTCAGACATTCTTGTTTAGGAAAATTACTGCAATGTCACTTGGGTCTAATTTCTACACACTGAATCACATTCTGCACACAATGAATCACGTACATCAGTGAAAGGTCTCTTCCACAGCAGAAAGAAATAAATGTAATTATTATATTGTGGTAGAGTCTAAACAACACCTGAAGTGAGATAGCAGGGTCCTGAATCACAGGAACATTTAAACTCTAATTCTACCAAACTGATTCAACATTTGAAGTGAAGACAACTTCTTGGGACTGATTAAGCACCACCTGTTTGGAAACTGTATTTCTCTGGGAGCTGGGGAGAGGTCAGGCATGCTTTTACTTACATAACACAGACCCTGAGGGCTAATTCACAGCTTTCAAATGTATATAAATAAAAGCTAGCAGTATTTGTTACGACATGATGTTTGTTTGAGGTAATTGACATTGTGAGCAAAAACAGTGAATAAAAACTTTCATGTCTTCTGTGGATGTTAATGTAGGCAGAAATAATTGTGATGGATGTACATAAATGCTGGAAAAGAGCTCTTGCAGAAGGAATATCTGCTACAACTGTACACAACTTTGTTTGTTGAAAGGAATGAGGAAGATGATACATTCCAATTCTTACACAGCTAAGCAAAAATGCAAAAGCAGAAAATGAGAGGAGCAAAGGAGAAGAAAAAAGATAAGTAAATTACTCTCAGTTTTGGTTTGTTTGTTTGCTGTTATGTTGTTTGTTTTTTTTTTTTTTGGTCGGCTAACTTTTTGTTTTGTTTTTAAATTACTGTCAACACCTCTCTGTTTTATATCTGGACTTTTATGCTAAAAATCACTTAGCTGCTGCTGAACATCAGGCCAACCAATAGGTAGATTCCCCTTATACAACCTAAATAGAACTATCATTTACTGACAGTTCCTAAACTGCCTTTCAGTCCTTAAGAGAACTGTCTTCCAGTAAACAATCCATTGCATATTATAAGCATGAAGCTTAGCAGGGACAAAAGACTGGTAAAACTAACAGCAAGCAAGCCACATACAAGAATGGGATTTACCAGTGCAGCAAGAGTTAAAAATGCTCACCACCACCCACAAAATGCTCTGCATTTTGCAGAATAAAAGCTCACACACCCAAAACTTAGACACCCAACATTTGGGAATGTTGCTGCATGTAGAAACCTGAAAGTTTCACATCAATAACTTACCAGGAAACAGGCACAAAGAAACACTTATTTTCTGAGCTTAAATTTGATGTGCACGCAAACAGTTTCAAACTGTTTCACACTTTTTACTTAGCAATTACGAGCTAATGCCGCATATAAAGCCTCAGTATATCAGCCAGTGTCTGCTACTACTTAAAGCTACGAGTTGATCAGTCCAAATGACAGATTTAATACTTTGAAGTGTGCATTCCTTCCTCAACTCCCAAAATTAGCTTACATAATAAATCAAACAAACATGAGATTTTTGATATTTAAGTCAAAGATCTTCCAAACACTTTTTGTTTAAAGCCATAGCTTAAAAATACCAGATTTGCTTTCAGTTAATATTAAGAATTCATCCTCAAACCTACAGTCAGAGCGTGGCTCTTACCTTGTCCATTAGATATGTAGCAGAAGAAAGCCTTTTCACTATGAATGTATTCCACATCATCAGAGCAATACCTAGAACAAACACAAACTTGTGAACTCTGTGCGACCAGAAGAGAGATTTCAGGTAATGCAAGTATGGAGCAAAAAGCCATAGGCCAAACTTCCTTTAATAGTGGGAATTTAAAAAAAACAACAGATGATGAATGAAACAAGAAGGAATTGTTATCCTCATTGCTTAATGCCTGAACTTCAGATTTCTCAAGGAGAGACTATCTCAGCAATCAAATCCAGTCAGAAGTGCAATGAATCATTCATTAAAACTGTTGTATTTATGCAGACTGGGTTAAACATTGCAGTTATGCAGAAACTGAGACTAAGCATGGAGGTACAAGACTAGCGCTTTAGACATAGAATGCGCCTTATTTGCATATATAATCTACAAAAAAAGGGAACTCGTCACATTCACTTAAACAGAGTGTTAAGAAATGCATAAACTCTGATTGCAAGGACCATGTGCCACTATTTTAAATGAAAATAAGAAAATATGTTTCAAAACAATTTTTAGTTTTTAGTTGCATGTCGACTTTATCTAATCAACGTATTTCCATGTTTCTGATGGAAACGGTTAGTCTCAGCAAGAAAAATGTCAGCAGAAAGTTTACCGGGGGTGGTGGGGGTGCTGACAAAAAGGCCATCAATACTATGAACTACACCTGTTTACACTTGTCTATAGGCAATCGTTTAACCTGTATGGTTTTTATGATTTCAAAGGTCATTTTTTGATTGCTTCATACTTACCATGCTGAACGTGAGCATTAATGATGCATCTAAGATGGTCTATAGACCTAATGAGAAAACATGCTTCCTTATGTAAAACAAAAAAAGTAAAAGAACAAGTTACTACATTATTCAAAACCTGTTTTAAATGTAAGCTATCGATTCTTAAGGGGCCCAAATAGATTATTTTAAAGCTACTTGTTTTTGACTTACAGAACTTGTAAATTATTCTGATCTTGCAGTCTTTTCTGATGACAAATATGCATGCACATGGCAAAGTACATTCCAGCGATCACAAACACATTATGATTTCTTCACTATTTTCAGGGTTTTGTTACAGTATATGTACCACTAACATTCATTGCTGAAAGATACCTCCAGTGACTAGTAACAGTCCATTTTTCAGATACAAGAATCTATTTGTGCTAGAAAATTTTTTCCGCTCCGTGTCATTATGGTGGAGTAAGTTTTTTTAAACCTCAAATTAATATTTTCTATAGCAAGGCATTATGTTGCACAGATCAGATCAGCGCTGATGTCAATTTTCGTATCATCTTAAAAATTTTGATATCATAGAACTTAATTTTCTAATATTAGAAAAGCTATAGGAGAACAATGGAAAACAGGAATTTTGCCTTTTTTTTTTCCCTGACAATTCCCAGCAGTAGCTAGAGGGAAGAAGAAAAAATCCAAGAAGAATGTTCAAGAAACCTCTCTCCTCTTTAAATGGAGTGGATCTCGTCTGACAAATTGACTATTCTGTGATCTTTTTTAGCACATACAGAGCAGAGGAAGGGTTCATCACTATTTTGTAGGAATTAATAAAATTTTGTATTCTCACAAAACAGAGACAGAACACTTCTTCATGTTGCTTACTTGAAGCAGTTTTGAGAATCTGCTAGCTCAGAGGTATACTGTCCTGTCACTGTGAGGTGCCATTCGACTTCGGACTCTATTCAATTTGTACTTGACACTTACCGCAGAAAAAGTGTAACCAGTACGCTTTCAAACTCAGTGTTTTCTCAATGAAAGTTTTTATGAACTAAAACTTGTGAAACTAGAGATTTGTTCTTAACCATTACTCCCTGAAAATGAAATTCTTTTACCTCTGGGTCCTTATTCCACTGCACTACATATTCCCAGCAGCAATGTGCATGGAGTACATCCAGTTCAAGACTACATGGAAACTGCTGATATGCTAGTTGCAGCAGCTCTAAGGAAAAAAAAGGAAAAGTTACAAGACAGACCTCTTCCCACTATAATTTCTGCTATTCACAACAGCAGCATCTAAAACAGCTCTGAAAGCATTTAAGATTTGAAAGATTCACGTTATTTTCTTACCTAGGATTGTTTCCAAGCCTTCATCTACTTCTGGTTCCTCAAGAAAGATATTTGTATGCATTTCTACAGATTCTTCAGTACTCTCTGTATTGTTTCTGTGTTGTGCCAAATTCAGTACAAGAGGATTGAAGCCTTGCTTAAAAACCCACTTTGCTACAGTGTCAGCAATACCTCCTGGGAGGGTAAAAACAACAAAAAAAAGTCTGGGATACACTGAAAGTATTTCGTAAGATTTGTAGCTCAGAATTGAAAGACAATAGAAGAGAGATGACTATTAACTAATACCATTAATTATATTAGGATGGCTTTGCCAATCAAAAAATTCTTAATCAACTTAGAGGTTTACAATCAATGTAGTCCTTTCAGTAATACCCTTTCACCATTTTGAAACAGCATTCTACATGGTTTACTTTGTTTTTTAAACTAAGAAATGTTACCAGCAGAACAATTTCCAGTGCAGTGTATTTCACAAAGTAGGTAAGGATATCTCAGAAGTCTATTAGAAGGACAACCAACATCTTTCCAGGAGAAAAACGTACCTTTTCCACCTTCCAGCAATTTCTTTACAGAAATCCTACCCAAAGGCTCGGTCTGTAGAGATGAAACTTTTTTCGTCCTCTTGCTCACTTGGCTATGCAGTAGTGTCTGAAGTATCAGACAATCCTCTAACTGTTTCAGCAAAAGTTGCCAATATTCAGCATCAAGAGAAAGTGCTTCCCAGGATTCCGTGTCTGAACCTACAATTATTTGGGAAAACTAACAGAACATAAAAACTGTTTTAGATCTGTTCACTTAAAGTAACATGGTTTTGTTTAAGAAATTGCACAGTATTAAAATTGAAGGCTATATCTCAAGAGCTACTCTATTCTAAAAACAATTTAGCCTGAGATGTGTTATGAACTGTTACGGAAAGATAAATTAATACCCCACACTGCTCACAAGCCACACAGATTCTTAAATAAGAGTATAAGGAAACAAAAAGGACATGAAAGGCCAGCTTATAATCCTATATTAAGTTCATGTTTGAAGGGATTCTAACCTACTTTTTGACCAAAGAGATTTAATTCTAAGTCCTTGAATACAATTTTTCATTCCTTACATATGATTACTCAACCCACATTTCAATATCCTACCATATAAAAAAATAGTTACCATGCCTCATGCATCTGGAAGAATTGGATGATACCTTATCTATGCCTTATTTTGATATTCTCATGTTAATCAGCAAATAGTCTGACAGGAACCCCAGGAATTTTTCCAGGAGGTTGTAGATCTGATTTTTAGTTTTATCATAGAATCATCATAGAAAGGCTCAGGTTGGAAGGGACCTTAAAGATCATCTATCTAAAGATCAGGTTGGCCAAGGCCCCATCCAAGCTGGCCTTGAACACCTCCAGGGATGGGGCATCCACAAGTTCTTTAGGCGACATGTTCCAGTGTCTCACGACCCTTACAGTGAAGAATTTCCTCCTAACGTCTAGTCTAAATCTATCCTCTTTTAATTTAAGACCATTCCCCCTTGCCCTATCATTATCTATCTGAGCAAAGAGTCCCTCTCCATCCTTTTTATAAGTCCCCTTTTTTTTTATAAGTCCCCTTTAAGTACTGAAAGGCTGCAATGAGGTCTCCTAAAAGCCTTCTCTTCTCCAGGCTGAACACCCCCAGCTCTCTCAGCCTGTCTTCATAGGAGAGGTGCTCCAGCCCTCTGACCATCTTTGTAGCCCTCCTCTGGGCTCGCTCTAACAGCTCCACATCTTTCTTGTGCTGGGGGCCCCAAACCTGGATGCAGCACTCCAGGTGCACCAATACAGAAAACTCTAGAGTTCTCAAAATCCTGGCCATTAGCAGTTTTAGGCTTTATGCCAAAAGAGGGCAAAAGAAAAAAGAAAAAGAAAGGTAAAAAGATAAATGGTTGTATGGAAGGCAAATTTTATGACTGCTGCTTTTTTTCTTTTAAGAACAGAAGAGAAGGTTACAAAGGAGAGAGAAGATGGGTAAAGCATAGCATGTTGCAACATATCAACATTCCTATTTGGACAACATGGGGAATTTTAATATACAGAGTTGGATTAGTTAAGATGAATGTAGAAAAATGCTACAACACTTCCCAGCAATCTAGTTATAACATATAAAACAATCTATTTACAAGCCGTAACATCACCTAAATCACATCTAATTCGAGTTTGTTAATACAAGTAGTAAAACACACATAAGTCTAGGGCTGTTTAAGAATGAAATAACCTGTTTGTAGTTTTGCAGTGTTAATCACAACTTTGTAAAAAGATCCTTATTGACCCCAAAAAAGCCTACCCATTACCTTAAGAAGAAATAACATAAGAGATAAGAAAATTCACCAGTATATTAAGAACACAATTGTGCTGAAACAGGTTTACCATCCACCTCTGTGAATTTCTCAAAATTGTATAGGCTTTAAGTTTGTCAACATTATTTGCTATCAAGAGAAAAACTCACTGTCCAGTTCCCCTGTTCCTATCACATATTTAAACATGTGTAGCAAGCAATTCCGACATATCTTTCACTTACCTCAGCATAATATTCTTCACATTCAAATACAAATTTTCAGGCTTGCAGCATGGCATGCTTGTGCCCGAGTCAGAACAACAACAAGTGAATGTTGAGGATGTTACTCTATTACAAAGACAGCAATTTTCATGGAGCTGACACAGTATATAACACTGAGATGAGAAGTACACAGTGACTGACCTTCTTCTCTGTCACACTGTCAATTATCTGTGCAGTAACAGAGTTTCCAACGTGAGCAGATAATAAGGCAGCTGCATTATTTTCAGACTGAATACAAGCTGTTCGCATTTGCTGCCACCAGGGGGAAACAGACTGAGTGTCCCAGGACTCATCGATAGCAACTGCAGAGAGAGAGACAGTAGGAAACTCAACTTGGGTCATGAGATGTTAGAACTAGCGAAACAATAACCAACCCTAAAAGCAGCACTTATTAATACAGCATGTATTATGAGCAATTTCCAATTACTCTACATTACATTGTTCTAGATGTGTAGCATACAAGTCCTAGATTATATATCAAATGTAATATAAAGAGCAGAACATGAATTACTCATTCTCTGAATACCACTCGGAGGAAACAGGCAACAAATCTAAACCACTAGTCAGTAAATCCTGCTGAACACTTAACTAGATTTAAGGAATATAACGAAATAACACTTAACAATGCAGCCGGCTTCCTTTGTGATTTCAAAACACCATACCCATTAAATGCACCCACTCAAGCTGGCTCTCTTCAGGCTATCTCATGTTCAGCAGAATTAATTTGTTCAGACAACAGCAACAGCTTATTCATGCTTCCAGTTTCAAGCTAATAATGGTGTCCTGTGGTGAACTACATATAAGGGAACCTGGCAGAGACATAACTACAGCAGTTTTATGTGAGGTAGGAGAATCCATATTTATTCATTCCATTATTTGGGGTAACCTGTGTGAAGTTGACTTATGGAGCACCCCTCAAATTACAGAGTTGATCACTAAACAAATGCTGCTAAAATAATGATGTTAGTGTCTCAACGTGAATTAAAGCAACTTGAAGGAGTTCTGAACACCAGGCAGCAAAAGAGAGAGGCAGAACTATACACAGCAAAAAAAAAAGGAGGAAAGCAATATGGACAGCCACCTTCTGGTGCCAAATAGTAGCTGTGTCTACTTGGTGGTGAGTGAAAAAGCAAGGCATGAAGCAGGCCTTTAATTGCAACAGTCCTCAGACTTTGACTGCATTTTCAATGTTTCATAGTTGCTTGTTACAGAATATATCAAAATGCAATATTTAGTTCTGTTACATTTTTTTGAGTGAGGGAACTAAATGATAACATGGATTCATCAAAAAAAACTAATAATAATTAAACACCAAAAAATTCTAATAACTAACATCCACACACAAAAAAAAAAATCTAATAACTAACATCCGCGGTGTTTAAATGTTCCAAGTGTACATTTCACCTTTCATTTTGCTCAGGAGTGACAGCATAGTATAAAGGCAACTGGTAGAGTCTGGTTTCTCTAGAATGTCTTTTTCCCTGGAAAGCCATAAATTGAGAAGGAGTGACTGGAAAAAAGAGAATACAAAATTTAATTAAAACAGAAGAAACTCTGTGATATTGCAATACCTAATGCAGTCACTTCCTTGAACAAACTGGGTGTCATGGAGCTGAACTGTGATATCAATGAGTCCTTATTATATTAATATAGAAGGTTAAAAATATATTGCATAAGGAACTCTGACAGACTGAAAGGAAACTATACAATCAGTATTTTCTAAGATATCTGAAAGATACTTGTTTGAATGCACAGACAGCTCATATAAGTTTGTTAGCAATCTTAACTTGGTAAAAAATAGTAGTTAATATTACAGTTGAAAATCTTAACACAGCAAAGTAATACATAAATTTTAATTACATATTAATTAAAAGTAATAGGTATTTCATTCATCAGGTAGTTGGTGGAAGACAAGTAGCAAAAAAAATAAAATTACATGCAGATTAAAGAAAGATGATTGTCTCAACACTACTAGCGATTCTGACAAGTCTGACTTTTTAAAAAAACTTCTTTGCTTGATGTAACAAGGAATTATAACAAATGTCTCTGTACCTGAAATTAACTACTCACATTATTTTTGCTTCTCTTTGTAAAATAAATTTTCAGCAAAATTTTACATGACAACACTTATAGTCTATTCAGTGCATATTCTAGACATTTCCACTAGCATAGCCACATTTTTCTACCACAAGATTTTTTTGACATCTGTTAAGTGGTAAGTGTAAATATGAGCAACTAAAGAACCGCATGTGGGGGCATATGAACATGAAAGACAGCCTGAGAATAGCATTAATCCAAAGGTCAACATTCATATTTTTCCTTTCAGTGTTCTGTTTCCAAAACCAGAGTGTTTTAACATACATAATAAATAGCTTACCAACAAGATTTGAGGGCTAAAACCTGCTGATTCCAACGCATGACACATTTCCTCTGTGGAACTCTCTCCACACAAACACTTCCAGAAGAAAAAGTTGCCTGAAGTAAAAAAAAAAAAAAAAAAAATTACTGAACATGATGAATGAAATCTATTGCCACAGCCTCTCCCTTACCTTTATACAAAATACCATCTATTGATCAGGTCCCACTGAGTACAATACAAAGAACTAAGTTATGTCTAGGATACTCTGACACTTTACCCTTAGTGGAGAAAGTGGTTTGTTTCAAAGGACGAATGTTTCTACCACTACAGGAGACAGAGGAAAGTGGATTTATAAGAGAAGTTATTGTACTATTAATAGTTCAATTCAAGGAGTAGCTAGAAGTGTTGAACAAGCTTATCCACTAAGTGACCCATAACTGTGTGGAAGCATGCTGTATCTAGTACAGCAAACTGGATGTACTTCAAGCAATTAAAAAACAGAAAACCAAAACAAACTAATCACACAATCCAAATTTGATCAGTGCTACAAAAGCTGAGTGTCTCTTTGAGGAAGAGGAAAATTGGAAAAACGTCTTCAAGAAACCATCCGAATTCCTCAGCACAACATTCATATTTAGAACAACAAGAAAGACTTCTATAGGTACATCGGGGATAAAAGGTCAGGGATAAAAGGAAGACGAGGGAAACTGTGGGCCTTCTCCAGAAGGAAATGGGAGACCTGGTCACCAGGGATATAGTGAAGGCTGAGGTACTCAATGACTTTTTTGCTTCAGTCTTCACAGGCAAGAGCTCCAGTCACATAGCCCAAGTCACAGAAGCCAAAGGCAGGAACTGAAAGAATGATGAATCGCGAGCGCAGGAGAAGATCAGGTTCAATATAGCTAAAGAACCTAAAGGTGAACAAGTCCATGGGACCCAATACGATGCATCAGCAGGTCCTGAGGGAACTGGAGGATGTAGTTGCTAAGCCACTAACCATATCTGAGAAGTTGTGGCAGTCTGGTGAAGTTCCAACTGACTGGAAGAGAAGAAACATAACCCCCATTTTCAAAAAGGGAAAAAAGGAAGACCCTGGAAACTACAGGCCAGTCAGTCTCACCTCTCTGCCCAGCAAGAGCATGGAGCAATTCCTCCTGGAAACTATGCTCAGGCCCATGGAAAATAAGGAGGTGATTGGTGACAGCCAACATGGCTTCACTAAGGGAAGATCATGCCTGACAAATCTGGTGGCCTTCTACAATGGGGTTACAGCATTGGTGGACACAGGAAGGGCAACTGACATCATCTACCTGGACTCATGAAACGCATTTCACACACTGTGCCCCATGGCATTGTTGTCTCTAAATTGGAGAGACATGGATTTGATGGATGGACCACTCAGTGGGTAATGAATTGGCTAGATGGTTGCACGCAGAATTGCGGTCAACACTTCCATGTCCAAGTACGAGCAGTGTTCCTCAGGGGTCAGTATCGGGACTGGTGCTGTTTCACTTCTTTGTCAGTGACATGGACAGTCAGACTGAATACGCCCTCAAAAAATTTGCTGATGACACCAAGCTGAGTGGTTTGGTCAACACACTGGAGGGAAGGGATGCCATCTGGTGAAACCTTGGCAGGCTGGAGAGGTAGGTCCATGCAAACCTCATGAAGTTCAGCAAGGCCAAATGCAAGGTCCTGCACCTGGGCTGGGGCAATCCCAAGCACAAATACATGCTGGGTGGGGCACGAATTGAGAGCAGCTCTGAGGAGGAGGACCTAGGGGTATGAGTTTATAAGAAGCTCAAAATGAGCCAGCAATGTTAACTTACAGCCCAGAGAGCCAACCATATTCTGAGTTACATCAAAAGAAGCGTGGCCAGCAAGGCGAGGATGGTGATTCTCCCCCTCTACTCTGCTCTTGCAAGACCCCACCTGGAGTCCTGCATTCAGCTCTGGGGCCCCCAGCACCAGAAGAACACGGACCTATTAGAATGAGTCCAGAGGTGGGCCATAAAGATGATCAGGAGGCTGTAGCACCTCTCCTATGAAGACAGGCTGAGAGAGCTGAGATAATTTAGCCTACAGAAGAGAAGACGCTGGGGAGACGCTATAGCAGCCTTCCAGTATTTAAAGGGGGCCAGCCAGGACAAAGCCAGGACAGGCCTCTTTGTCAGGAAGCATAGTGATAAAAAAAAAGGAGTAATGGCTTTAAACTATAAAAGGGTAGGTTTAGATTAGATATTAGGAAGAAATTCTTTACTATGTAGGTGGCAAGGCACTGGACCAGGCTGCCCAGAGAAGCTGTGGATGTCCCACCCCTGGAAGTGTTCAAGGCCAGGTTGGACAGGGCTTTGAGTAACCTGGTCTAGAGAGGGGTGTCCCTGCCCATGGCAGGAGGGTTAGAACTTTAAGGTCCCCTCCAACCAAAGCCATTCTATGATTCCATTCATTTTTATTTTAATTACAGCTAAATACCCTAACAAGTTATTGATGATCCTTGTTCAAGGGGTGGGAGGAAGTACTTCTACCTTAGTTCTTAAACCCAAGTACAGTGTTATGGTAGAGAAAACGCAAACTCACTTGAGCAGATTTAAGATTACTTAAGAAACAGACTTATCTTCATATAGATGAAAGCCAAGCTCTTCTGCCTAACTTTTCAGTTTTGATTCCTCTCAAAATCTGTCAATTAAGGCCAAAAGAAGCAGAAGGCTACTAAGTGAACACCACGCAACAATGCCTGTGTACAGAATTCCATGCCTGCACCAAAAATTCCCCAGAAAAGAAGTCATGTGGAAAGACAGTGCCTTTGAAACAGATTTAACCCAACTTACTTCCACTAGATATTTCTCAAGAGCCTCTCAAGGTCACTTTGGAACAGATCTGAAAACTAAAGCTGAGTTCAGACAGCAACTCTAATCCACACCCCAAAAGACACCTCACAGCAAGGTTCCTGACATCTCCCACCATCAAAATTTCTTATTAGTGTTAGAAATCTCCCCAGCTACACAAATAAAGGGTCTCTATTGCCTCATGTAATGGTCCTGGCCAGCACGCCTCATCTCTGAGACTAAAGTCACTCCTGTCATTAACTGAACTCTTGAGGTGCTGTAAACATAAAGGAAACGAGAATATAGCTGCTCTTTAAAGTACCTAGTTACCACTGCCCAACTTAGTGGTGTTACTAAATGAATGAAGAGTGGTAACATTGCTTTAGGGTAAACATATCCACATATGTAGTTCACTTGTATTAATATCTACCTAGGTAGAAAGACTTGTCGCATGGCTAAAGGTCAGAGTCTAGAACTATTACTGTCACAAACATCTTTGAGGTGGGCCACCTTGTTAAAGGGCTCCAAGTTAAGACTAAAATATTAATTTATTACATCTTAGAATATAAACAATTTTTAAGGTAACCTGACGAGCAGTTCAGTAGTTCTTACCTAAAGCCACATATTTGCTGTCTTCCATATTTTTCACATTAATCACATCCTTTTCACACTCTAAATACTCCAAGAACATTTTCACAGACAATACATCATCATTCTCATCAGCAAACTGAACAGGAGTTTGGGTGTTTTCTTTCTTGTAGTTCTCCAGCAACGTTTGGAGCCTCTGAAAATCTTTTTCTTCTAGCCGAAGCAATTTAGCCAAGTCCTTTAAAGCAAAACCCCAAAAAAATCCCATGTCCCAAGAGTAATGAAATGTTTTTTTGTTTTAGAGAAAAACACAGTAAAGACTTAAACAAGAGTCCGAAGAGTGAAAATATTTCATTTTGAGCATTAGAAATATATATTTGTAAAAGGATAAAATGATCAATAATCAGTTACAACTATAAGTTATAATTATAATCATATAACATATAGAATATATAATGATCATGCATATAATATTCATAATATATAATGTATATAATTCTATTATAATAATTCAGTTATTCATAATGGATTAAAAAGACCTTGTTTAACTTTATTTTTAAGGACTTTAGTAGGCATGTTTCCCACATTTAGATCTTGCTCGTGGTATAACTATTGCCCATATGGGCCTATTTGCTTGATAATGCCACTGTATATCCTCTATTAGTTTATAAGCACTTGTCATCTACTATTTAAAAAGCAAGCCAAATTACAATGCTGACCACAGAATTCTGCTTAAGAGCCCATCTTCTGATGTTTGTGCAAACATCAGAATTTATTATTTCCACTGGTCCCAGAATACCTCTCCCAAATTAAGTTGTTAAGAATATGCTACTCTGGATAAAGGACTGAAATCAGGGGATCCTGGTTCTATTTTCACTTCTGTCTTGACTTCCTGTGACTACCAAATAATTTTAGGTATATGATTTACTATGCATTTATAAGGTAAATAAAAAAAATAGAAGGTATTATAAAACAAGTACTTCATTAAAAGTTTTAGCCCACAAAAATGGATCTAGTTTACCTACTTATTTTTATCCAAGGCCCTGAAAACATACTTTTATGCTTAAATCATCTCTCAATTCTACAAGATAGCTGAATTTTGAATTTACTCACATTATCTGAGGGTGTAGTGTCTTCCTGTATGCTTTGGGAATTTAGCTTGCTCACTAGTTCATAAAGATGTAACAGCTTTAGCTTGTTTGCACAGAACTGCAGTAGTCCTTCATCCACACACTCGAGCTCTGAGGAGGAAAAAGACCCTGCATTTTAACTTGTATATATAGCCTGAAGTAGTGGAACATATTTTGCAGCCACATTAAACTTCTCCTTTTGGGAATCACACCAGAGGACTTATATCTCAATCTAATTTCTGATGCACTGCTGTTTGCGAAGATTACTTCTAATTCCTGGCATTATAAAACAAGAACTATTTTTATGAGATGTATTAAAGAGAAAGATATCAGGCTCATTTGTAAAACGAATGTGGTTGATAATGTGGAACTGAACAAAATAAGTATTTGTCTTTTCCTGAGTTAAGGCCAAACCACAAAATGCCCCAAATTAAAAGACACTAAGTCTCAGATTCTTTTATCAAGAAGTAATTACCAAACTATAACCTTTTATTTGTTCTGCCAGTATTTTAACATAGCACGTCCATTGTACCAGAACAGAGCTTGACATCTATTTATATGAATTAAATTTCATCTCTGCATGACACTGTCATTTTTATTTCTACAATCTTAGTCTTGGAAATCTAATGTAATCACTTCTGAACTTCGAATAAAGCAATCTGAACATATGCAGCTAACACCAATGCAATGTTGAATAAAAACATATTCCAACTTATCTGCTAGAAAAGAAAACATTTCACAGAGATTCTAAAAAAGACCTTTCTATACAGAAGGTATCTCTAAATACATAACTTCATCTAGAACAGCTTCTAAATATGATCTTCTTCTCCCTATGAAATTTAAACACTATTGTCCCAGTGCTATTAAAAATCCTACAAAGCAGAAAAATGCAGTGTTTGCCACACACAGTCACTTGACCTCTTCTTCACAACCACAACATTCATAGAGCCTGGCATCTGTTTCTCATTATCTTTTGCCTACTAAGCACACTGCAAGATATGCCACTGCTCTTGTGAAATTAGAAGACTGGAACATTAGTCAAGTTTGTTCTTCATTGTGACTGTGAGGAAATAATGTTATGTATGACAATAAAAGATTAATGGGAATAATACACAAAAATACACACTCAGACCTAAGTATACAACTCTGTCAATTCCTCTTCAGTGGAAAAGGGCACTTAAAAAAAGAGTTCTTACAGAACTGCATGTGTGAAAATCACTCTTTCCTTTACACACCACTTCAAGAAAATGGTCAAAGCCACAAAAAATGTCCCCAACAATATTTCCCCTCAAAGCTTTTAAACTATGAAAATGTGTTGCCGCATTCTCACTGAGGCTGTCTCAAGGGAAACAGCCATTCTAATTGGCAAACAGTTTACTCAGGACTTTGCCACAACAGTGGTAGGGATTTCTTGACTCCTATTGTTAAAGGGTCTTCTCCTCCTAACAAGCTGAAATGAATCCAGGGAAGACAAACAAACAAAAAAATGGACAGATTTCTACTGCTGAGAAGTCCTAACATACACAAAGTGGCGGGCACATGCTTCTCCACTTTATGCCACAATATCCAGCTGGATCTCCTAAATGAAGTCACCTCAAATACAAGGAGGATTCTCCCGATTTGGTAAAACCCAAGTGCATCATTTCAAAGAAAGAACCTCACAAACTTTAGCAACAAGGTTGTTTGGTTTTTTTTGAATGGGTAATGACAATCCCGAGACTGTCCCCAGCAGAACATGAAATACAATATCAGTGAAGCTTACCAAGAGAAGACACTAGGCATCTGACCAGAACTCAGATACTCAGTGCCTCCAGTACATTAAGATTTACAGATCCAAAGCACCAGATCTTTACTGTCTTCCTAGGAAAGAGAGAAAGCGCTAAAATGTCTTCACAGCCTGTGAAGCCTTTTTTCTAAAGGAAGCTTTTTTTCTAGATGCAAGTACTCAGCCCAGTTATTTTATTTTTCTTTTTAAGTACAATCAAATTGTTAGGTACGTGGCAAGTATAGCAAAGCATATTTGTTGGCAAGCTATTTGCTGTCTGCGTGGAAAAAAGATCAATTTGTAGAAGCAACATACTGTGAAAGCTAGCATGAAAACTAAGCAGATCAAGTCTGATACCCCTGTGGAACAGAGTAGTTCTACAATTGCCTTACAGCACTGCAGACAGTGCAAATGCCTCTCCATATTTGCAAAATAAATATCCACCTACCCTGTTTTTCTAAATTATCCATTAATGTCTGAGTGATGTTTGTGAGAGATGAAAGCGGCACGCGTTCACTTGTCAATATACTTTCCAGAGCCTGTCAAGCAGACATTCAACAGAATTAAACATTTATTTCATTTTACTGTTAAAACATAAAAGGTAAACCAACAACAGCAAAACTTTGACAACTATTTTCAGCTTTTTTTTTTTTTGGTCTTCACATATACTTGTGGCATATTTTGATCCTATAGTAAGGTGTGCTGGTCTGCTCTATTTTTATTATTTCAATTATTATCATGGAAGATGCCTTGAGGAAGTCACAAGTCAATATAATAGCTCAATCATTTGCTTCAACTCTAGGGACAATTAAAATATTTTTAAATATTTAAAAAGCATTTAGCACTAATCTAATAACACATTTTTCTAATATTGAAGTGTACTGACTTTAAATATTTACCTGTTTCTTTGTAGCAGGGTATTTAATATCAAGTATTAATTCCTTCGCTTCAGCTTCAATCAAGTCTGCAAACAAAGACAACGATGATATTAATTCATATTTTTCAAAATGGATTCTGACAAACAAGTCAACCTGCACCACAACTGAGATGTACATGATCAGTTCATGCTATAGAGCTGGATACAACATTACAGAAGGTGCCAAAATAGGCTTGGTGAAAATGAAACAACATAACAGCTCATTGGCATCTCCAAATCTATCTTTTTTAAGAATTATATATTATTTAAAGGAAGAAGGATATGTAGATTCAAACGCTGAGCATTACATAGCATAACATGTTGCAAACAGATCACGTTTCTAGCAAGCACTCAAAGGAGATTTTAATATTTTGATCAAAGATTTAACTAGCAGACAAAACTTATACTGGATCTTTGCACGAGATAAATTTAATCTAGTAGTCTACAAAAAAATACAAGCCACTTAAAGATCATAATTCATAGCACATGCAGCTGTTAGAAAGCACTGTTATCACGCCTGTGTTTCTATACTTACAGGACAAATAATAGACAAACCATTTAATAAATAATTTCTTCAAACTGTATGTTAAGAGAACCTACCTGGATCTGAGGCTTTAGCTTTGAGTAAAACATTTAACTTCTTTACTAGATGCATATCCTTTGCTCGCTCACTTTTTTTATCACTGTAGAGAAATAATTTAACTGTATGAAGAAAACTGGAGTTTTCTATTTTGCATTTATGATACTTTAAGGTAACATTATATTAATAAAAATAAATTTAATATTTGAAAAAAATAAGGATATTACCAGAGTAGTACTTGGCCTGAAAATGAACACAAGAATCACTCTCAATAAATAAAACAGTTTCTAAAAACAATAATGAAATCCAGTTGCTTAAATAGAGTCCATAAAGTCCTTACCTCAATGCAAAATGAAAAGGTACATGGACAGTTTTTACACTTCCGGCGACTGGATCAACAAGACATATCTGGTAAGTCTGGGGCTGCCATCCCTGACTGGTCACATTGTTTAAACCCATTATTTTATAACCAGGATACAATAACCTGAAACCAATGAAAAAACCACGGCATTTACAGTTAAGAATGAAATCAGCAACCTTCAATTTTCATATACTGAATAAAATGATTTTTTTTTTTTAAATAAAGCTAAAGTTTAACAACTGCTATGTGTGTTTATCAGTAAAGTGTGTAGAGTGATGGAGCATGACAGAATCCCATTCTATAAAACAAGATGCTGCTTTCACTGGAAACACTGCAGGGAATGCAGCAAGAGCCTGCCAGCGCTTTCCGCTTTTGTCACTGGAATATGCATGTACTGGTGTACTGCACCAACACAGCTAGTGTGCCCACATCCTAACTATGTCTTACCGACAATGCTTCCCCACATTGAAGGCCCCAACACGAGGCCCTTGCTGTGTGCTCCACACTTCCAAAATTCCTCTCCTTGGAGCATAGATGACAAGGAACTGAGCCACTCTGCTTGGACACTGTGCATTTCCAAAAGGAGAATAATCCACTTTCTCAGTTTCCCTCTCATGAAGGTCCTCTACAGTCTGTATCCAACCAACTTCTGCATCACGGTATCCTTTGTAAGAGAAGATAGAAATTCATTAGTGTACAGAAACTAATACAAGATGAGGATACATTACCACCGTTTACCAGTGGCAAGCTGTCAAACTTTGTTTCAAACTGTGCAATTCTGGCCAGTAGCCAGACTCCTGTTAAGCTTTGGTCCCTGCACTCAGAGCAGGGCCCATCAGAGGACTCCTCAGAGCCACATGCTGCCTCCTGCAATGCTTTTGCAAGAAACAAGTTCTTCTGGGAGAAGCCACAAAAAAAAAAAAACACACCACAGCTCACCAGGTATGTTTTTTGACATTACATCAATGCAAAAACTTCTCAGAGAAGAAAGATCTGTGGCCAAATTTCTTACATTTCAAAACTAAAGAGAAGATTTAATGAAGGAAACTTGCATAGTCAAGTAGGATATGTAAGTTTTTGTTCATATGTTTTTGTGATTAAAATGTAATTCTCAGTAAACAAATAGATGCTCATCTTCTCTCTCTCTCTGGGTAATGCAAGTACTACCCACTTACAAACTTCATAAACAAAAGAGGAAGAAATGTTCTGCTGACATCACTAAATGCAATGGTTTAGCAAGTATGAATGAATACTTCAATCCACAAGTGAAACATTAATGCATAAAACAAGCTTACGACAAGATGTATTACACTAAGAAGGTTGCAAAGTATTCACAACTCTATTAATGATAAAGATATGGTTCAAAATATTTAATTCATTAGAAAGATTTGCTTAAGACAAACAAACAAAACTATTTCACATCTCAACACTCTCACTCAAAGCTGCAGTAGGGAAAGGCTGGCGAATGTGTCTGACAAACAAAAAAACCTTGGGACTCTGACAGTACAAGCTAGATTATACAAAGCTCTCAGTAATGAAGAAAAATTTTATAATTTTTTAATAAAAATTTTATTTAAAAATATAAAAAAATTACTATAGCTATTACACTGCCAGCATGTCCCTGAAGTTGCTACTATATTCACGACCACTAATCTGAACTATCAGGAGAGAGGGAGATTTACTAACTATTCATAAAACGTATCTCTCATCTCATTAAAAAAAAGTGCAAAATTTTAATTCTGTAGACGGGAACAAGGTGTTGTAAGATTAGGTATGATTACAATTTGAAAGCTTAACATCTACATTTTCTAAAAAAAACCTCAGTTCATAAGACACTGGACACCCACTTACTGTGCAGTCACCGTGATGAAATGACGGTCTAATGAATTGTGTATCCTCTAAACAGAGGTTTGAAAAATCATTTACTTTCTCAGCAGAATTAAAGACGACACTACAGCTTATCAAGAGAAGGTATCTTGGATAATAGAGCTAAAGATCTTTAAAAAAAAAATAGGCCAAAAGCTTTCTGCTGTGATACAGACTGCAGGCAAACTATACAAACCAAACTGTTACTGTATTCCATTTCAGTATTCCAGGGATTGGTACAATACCCATATGGAGTTTACAACAAATCCATCTTTAATATTCGGTTTGTAATAAGACAGCGTACTGAAGTCTCTCATAATAATAGAATAACATTTGGAATTCTAAGTCTGAACATGAGAAGCCACAGTATTTTGAAAAGTATCATTTGCTATATTGACATGCGCTACCATACCTTTCCACATGCGAACTGCAAGTCCTCTTGTAACATCCAGTAAAATAACTCTTCCAAAATCATCTGTTACTGCTGCTAATGTGTTACATGGAGAAAGACATATTCTTTCACCATGGCGACGGGAATCTGGTAGTCCAAACCTAAAAATCAAAGAAAAACACTAGATAGATATTTTTTGAGAAATACTAAACAGTATCTCATAAAGACTAATTCTTCTCTTCCTATTTTACTTTTAGGGTGCCATAAAGATTTGGGTAAAATGAAAAGCAAATGATGACAACTCTTTGTGCTGTCTACTGAGAGATCTTGAAGGTCTGTTAATGTCCTACTGAAAACCAAATTTCAGAAACTAGGATAAGCAGCTGCCTTGGCAATGTGTTGTCACACAAGGATCTCAGAGCAGTGTGTTACTTTGTAAGCCCCCTCTGACTGCCAACTAGTCTTGAAAATACTTTAAATTCAATCTTGATTGTTCTTCCTGATTTCTTAGTCTTTTATCAGCCTTTTTGAAAGCATTAAGTTACAACCTTTTTCCCCATTCTCCCTCCTCACCCAACAGGAAATTGGGATGACTTTTTTTTTTTGAGAGAGGTTTTAAGTTACAAGCAACAAGCAACTCATGCAGCTTCTTTGAAGTACTTCAGTGATAAACTTCAGGGGATGTTCATGTACCTACACTATCACTAAACTGTGCAAACTGTTCTTTTACAGCAACAACAAACAAGTTTGTTCAACAGAAGTTGAAGAAACGTGTAATTTGCACAGAATAAAACTGAAATGAAACAAGCTTAAAACAAGTGATCAGCAAACTATCATCACTGTTTAAAGTCAGAAAAAATAAACAGGTTCAGTTATGCACTTTTCAAAATAATTCAAATAATTAAGAAAACAAGATTTTTAAAGCAATTGAGACAGTATTTCAAACTTGCCTCACTGCCAATGGGGTTGCTGGTTCAACTTTTGGTTTCTGTTTTTGGGCAGGTTCTTCTTCATGTTTGCTCTTCCAACCAAGCCAGCCACTTGCAATAGAAAAAGGTATTAGGAGAATTATACTAATGTTTCTGAAAAAATTCCTCAAACTATTGGGTAGTTACTAAAATAAAATAATTTAACATCATTTTTTATTTCATTACCTGGCAGCGTGAAATAATGCTGAAGTCAGTTTACTTGCAACTGCTAAGGCAACATGAGACAACAGAGGCTGTGAGCTACCCTGAAAGAAAGAAACAAAAAGTTTAGGTAGTTTTTTAGGCCTCCTATGGACCTTCAGCTTCGAAAGCATAGCTTTAAGACTCTACAAAATTTTAATTCATTGCCCCCAGAAGAGCCATTCTGACATCTTTACCATTTCGAAATCCTCCCATAAGTCACTGGTAGCTCAGTAAGTTTGTCTGCAACGGAAGTTAAATAAACTCTGTGTATGAGTTATCATGGAGAGTTAGCTGGCATATGGCTTTGATGTCCTTGCAAATACCAATGTTAACAGTTCTGTCATAAACATGTTGCAAAAGCAAGTACAAAATCAAAATTCCAATTCTAGCATTTTCAATCAACTTTTAACCCTGATAAGGCCAGCACACACGTAGGGTCTGAATGTACAAGACACACACAGCTACATTGCCAACCTTTTCCTCCAATACAAGAAAAAAAGGAAGTTAAGTGTATTACAGGTAACATTAAGCAAAAGCTGTAGTTCTCTCCTACAAGTAGCAGTGCCACTGTATGAAGTCACCACAGTATACTCAGGCCATGTACATGACCAAAGCCCCAAAGCCTCCAAAAATCCCTAACAGACATGTTTACACAACCACAACCTAATTATAAATAAAACCTCAGGTTACCTAATTGGCAATAAATTAACAAATTTCTATCAAATTTGTTTTAGGATAAGTAATTCATTGACAGAAACCTGTGGTAGACGTGACTACCATTACCAAATGACTCCAGTTTCTCATCAAGAGGGGGAATCATCAGCATACAATGGCTATAAGAATAACTTTGAAATACTTATATAGAAATAAGAATTACTACTTATTCAAACAGTTTCAGGAAGTCAGCTTTGTAGTACATACCTCCAGGGCAAAAAAGAAACCAGTGAAAGGATTGGATCCAACAGTAACATACTGAGACATAGCAGGAGGGCTGTTTTTTATAGCTGCATTATATCCACCTATATTGGAGGCAGTCTTCATTTGGTCAAAAGGACATAATGTCATGATGCCTAACAAAAACATTAAAGCGAGCGTCTTTTACTTTCAGAACAAAAACATGCAATGCAAGTCTAAATACATTCCTGCCTTGCTTTCTTGACTGACCAGCCAAGATTTGGGAAGGAGTACCTCTAACCATATAAATTCCAAACAATACAGCACAAACAACCTAATGTATTTTAGTTAATTATAAAGCATAGTTTGCTTGTTTAGAAGAGCAAAAGTAAGACAAAGTGCCCTAGTTTTCATTAAAAAAAAACTGAGCAAGATTTGTTGTGATGATAAAAAATAGGAACAATCTTACATGATGAGAAAAGTGAAGATTCCCACATATTTCCTGAACATTAACAACTACAGAACCAGCAGAGATGCATGCTGAAGAACAGTATCAGTATTGTAGAGTTCAGCTGCAAAACACATCTATTGATGGTTAACCAAATCCACTTCACTTGCCTGTTTAGCCCTCTTTTGACCTCCCACATGCTTTTGTGAAAAAATGGAAGAGTAATGAAGTTTACTGTCACTCAGATCTGCCTGTCTGACAAGAATCTGGACTTCTGCAAATTCCTAAGAAGTAAAAGTTAGAGTCTAGAAGTACGTTTGCCTTTTTTTGGAAAGGCACAATCTCAAATTTTAGTTTCTTGATATGCTAGATTCAGGTAAAACCCCCATCAGTCTGAACTTGCCTGCCAGACAGTTCTTTAACCTGGCAGAAAAGGGAAGAACTGCATCAGATCTAGTCTCTCTGGTCTTCTAATTTGGCAAGAAACAGACAAGACAGCTAGCACTGTAATATTCTTTCTCTCCCCTCAAATGGACAGAGGATGCTCAAAGAGACTAGTAAACAAAGTACAATGTACTTTTGATGGTGATTAATGATATCATTCATTACACTAACCTTCTCCCACTATTTTTATCCAAACAGTACCACTAATAAGTGCTCTCACCTCAAGCTTAACAACACTAAACCATTCAATTTCATTCAAGCCAAATATTTGAAAATAAACAGAAGTGCTTACCAATACTAGCATGGTCAACAATTGTATCCACATCCTGCAAACCCCATTTCTTATAAGCTAACGGTGGCGGCTGAACATTCTCATTGCCAGATGCTGCAGCTGACAAAATTTGATAAAACACAGAAAAACCTCTACTGAGTCAACGGCAAAGCAATAGCACAATAAAGGAAAAAAAAAAAAAGAAGAAATTTGAAGTTTATGTTTAGAATGTGCAAGACAGTCAATACCACTCAGGCAACTTGCACTCTGAGGACATTTTCTGTTGTGGAAGCAATCTGCAAAGATGCAATATATGCATCCACATTAAAGGACAAGCAAGGAAGATACAAATTTCACCTTGATTTGATATCTGACAAACATAAGTAAATTTCATGTAATGTAATGTTCTATTAACAAACTCAGAAATAAGTATTTCCTCTTAAACCTACCTCTTGCTACCTGATTGCGACATGCACGAAGGGACTGAAAGAGGCTGAAACCATCAATTGTCACAATTGCTGCCGGATACAAGATACTTAGTTCTTCATTCTGTGAAAGCAAATGGGAGAAGACAGTTACTGCTGTAACAGTACAAACTAGAAAAGAAGCTGTTAACTACATGAAAAAAAGCATTACATCCAAAGAGTTAATTTCTAACAAGCCCCAGGCAACAAAACTACTAAAATTAAGTATTAACACTGTCCCATATATGAACAGTTATTTAAAGCCCATCATTTTATACTTTTATCTTCTTTCAGTGACTTATGTTTGCTTAATGTATTTTATGTCTTAGGGAGAAAACAAAAGTTACAGTAGCTTGTGAAGGCCACAGAAAGACACGTTTATCTAGAATACAACTGTCAAGGTTTTACACACCAAATTCTCAAAGTAGATTAGCACCTGAATTACCACTTGGGCACAAAAATGTTAATTTGGTCATATAAATTCAAGATTCAAATTCCTTAATCCTTCCGTATTTCAAAACTGATCCTAAAATGTCATACTAAAAATCACATGAACATTTGCATAAAGCAAGCTTGGAAGTTTCTGCAACTTCATTAGTTTTTTGCATAAAGCATGTCAACTCAGCCAAGAGCAAAGAAAAATGACTTTTCTACTAAATAGCCTGCGCTCTACAAGTACCTTCTCTATAGGAAATAGAATTACATGCAGATTCTTAGCACCACCTCCAATAAACACTGTTTTTTAATTTTCAGCTATCTTCTCTGTGAAGCAAGTGCTTACAAATGAGTACGTATAGCTCTTGGCATCTATCAAGATGTGTTTTCTCCTTTCCTCGATATATTATCATATTTGTGCACATAAATGAAAAGACAGGATATGAATGAATCCTTCCTTTGCAACACTGTCACAGACAAAACAGAAACAAATCTACAGAGCAAACTCAAAAAATAAAAGAAATGCTGAATCCTCTAACTATACAAGCAAAAGTAGTTCTAGAACAAGACATTCACCGTCTCTTGTTCTATAGAATTTTCTACCCATCAAACACTAGTAAAGAATGTAGAGGATTCACAGAGAAGACTCCCTTCCATACCCCTTAACACTGCCACTTCGCTTTTGAAATAATCTGACAAAACCTGTTCTGTGACACCAGGATGCCTGGGAATTTCATAGGTTCTGCACTTAAGCTGCAGGACAGGATCTTCATTTAAAAGCTGTGCAAGAAGCAGTACTCCACTCTAAAAGAGAAAGAATAATCACTGTGAACAATACTGTCCTTTTTCTTAGGGAAGGCAAAGAGCAATAACTACAGAAATGGATATTTTATAGAAATATTTATTACAGTAGCTGCCTTGTGGGCCTGCCATGCTGAGAAACATACCTCAGTATAAAATCGAACATAGCCAGAGGTGAAGCCAACCACAATGCAGGTCCAGTCAGGACGACCTGTGGAACTCCTGTTTCACAAAGACAAACCAGAAGTTAAAAACAAATCCTGTTCTAAGCTGCAGACGTAAGTGTAATTAATATAAGGAGACTGACAATGCACATTCACAGGAATATCAATTCTTACCTCTTCTGACTTGCCAGTGGGATACACAATACACTACTCACACATTCACTAGAAACAGAAAGATAAAACTAATAAGCATATTTTATCCTCCAGTTGTGAAAGTTTGCTCTACATGACAGATCTTGCCCAGTCAGCATTTTTAATATTTTAACAAAATATTAAATCATCACACAATTTATCAAATTCATACCAAAAAAGGCAAAAAAACCTTTCTTTTAAAAAAATACTTTAAATTACGAGTTCACACGAACAGTGCCCAAATGGATTGCGTAAGTACTTATTACACCTTTTTAATGCTCTCTTTCATCATTCATAGACTGATTACTCTGACACCACTCTTCAGTAAATATTCAAATCAAATGACACATACGTAAATATGTTTGTTCTGATCTATACTGATATATACTGAGGACAAGTCTTAAAAAAAAATTAAACCATATTTATCAAAATACACTTCTGAAGTACATTATGTAATTAAGTATGATTTTACAACCACTGCATTTCACCACTTCATAATTTGAGAGAATTTCAAGAACATGGTCTTCTCAGCTACAGAAGAATCTGAGCACATTCAATGTACAGCAGGCAGTGTGCAAAAGGCAAGCAGAAGGGCAGGCCACAATATTTCAAATCGAAAGTTATTTAACTGTTACCACAATAGACAGTTTTTCTGGGGAAACACAAGCAGTACAGAGGTTTTGTGAAAGAGCATATAAATTCAAGATGACATTCCAAACATCACTTTAAGTGTAAATGCCTGCAGTATTGTTGGTTATTTGCATTTGAGGTCACTTTCACTCCCCATGGAGCAATTAAATTACCAGACTAGACAATTACAGAAAGAAGCTTTCTAAATGCAAGTTTAACATGAGTTGCAGTAAAACACAGCTTAAAATCTATGTTAAATATCTCAGTGAAATCTCATCTTTAATAGGAAAGCATAGCCACCACAGGGTATTTTCAGTTGAAGACAACTCTGGGCAGAAAAATTCAAGTCTTTAGACAATCTGACAGTATCTGTTATATTTATGCTTACCCAGAAATAAAACCCCCACCTACAGGAAACCCTTAAATCAAGCCATAGCAAGCATAACCATTTATCTAAACAAAGCTACCCATTCCGTATGACAGCATCTCTTGGGGCTCTGACAATACTAAGACTCCAGAGTTGTTTGGTCTTTTTCCTTTGTTTGTTTTTAATAAAAATTTACAGGGTAATTTCATTGGTAGGATAGGGAAAGGTCCTAAATACACACCATACACACCATAAAACAGCTCAAATATATGGCAGCAGCAAGTTTATTTTTACAGATTGGAGATAGACTGATTAAGTCAATGCCTCCTACAGAATAACAGAAGGGTGAAGCCAACAGGCATGTTCAAAGGCAGACAGCACCTCAAGACTGCAAACTCCATAAGGAAATCCAAATCCTATTCCATATGGGAGATTCCAGAAAGCATCAGTCTGGTTATCTGAAGACAGATCTAGCAGAAATTTCGTATAAACACCAAATGTATGACCAAGGCAAATTTTCCAAGTCCTCTTAATGACTTGGAGCCTAAAACCATTCCAAAAAGTGACAGAAGCATGTAAAAGACTTTTTACTATGGAGGTCAGAGATGCAAAGCATAGATGAAATTCAACGCATCTAAGAAGATTAATACATTAAAAAGCATGTTAATGTTGATCACTGTTTGTAACTTCAACTGACTTCTTAAAAAGATGGCTTCCTATTTGCTTGAGGTTGTGAAAATGAAAATAAGAATTTCTAAAACAACTTCATACATTTCCAGTTGCAACATGTCCTGACAAAATACCATCTCTAGTATAGAGATGGTATTACCTACAGTAAAAGAATACATATACTTTTTTCTTCTAGTGACAAGAACCTGTAAAAAGCCCAATAATCCAGATTGGTTCAGAATGTCTAAGTTATATGGAAATACACTGATTTGCAGACAGCACTTCTCAATTTTATGAACTTGTCCTAAGATATCACACTGCCCATGAAGCAGACAAAGGTCACACAACTTACTAGTGTTGTTTTCAACATTAAAATGTATAAAACCATGAATGTGCTTAGATAATAGCCAAAAACTATATGCTACCAATTATTAAATACAAAAACATTTTAATCACAGCTACATTTCAAGACCTACCCTTCTTCAACATTCAGAGAGCCACTCCAGCCAACAGCATACTGCATTTCTTCTTTGCCCTGGTCACTGTGCTTCCATTTAGCTGCCATTAAAAATAGACAGCATCTATTAAACTGTAATGCCTTGCATCTCACAGATATAATTCTATTCTTAATCCTTGCTTCTGTACAATACATCCTACCACACTTAGATTAAGCACCAATTACATACCTTGAAGATTGTAAATAAAACACTGTTTTTAGTAACTTTTCTAAAGAAATCTTGTTTCTAAAAAACTCAAATAGAACAATATGCTATTAAAATCCTTCTGAACACTTGGTTTTGTTCAAAAACCTCCATACAACAACACCCACTTCCTGAAATTTTAAAAGGTTCAATTAATATAACAGGCATCTTTGGGATAAAAGTATTAAGCAAGGGCAAGCTGCTTCTGGGATGATTACTGAAGTTGAGCTTAAACAGATAGCAAAACTTTAATTTTAACTCCCCAAAACAGGCATGGGAATCCTACACTAAATCTGACAACTTTTAATGATCACATCATAACCAAGGTTAGAAAACACTACACTTTCTTATTCACAGGGTTGAATTGCAACTGACATTTTACTGTTGAATCATCTTCCAGTTGCAAATGTACAACTAACGCTGCATGGGATTTGTCTGATGCCTAAAACTTGAGACACAAGGACAACCTACCACTGTGTGGTACGGTTACTACAGAGAAGTTCAGCCACAGCAGTTCTCTAGCAGGTGAGCTAAATCATCTACTTATTCTTGATCCATTAGGAACTTTCTGAGGAATACCGCTGCCGTTTTATTTTCTGTGAAAAATTAGCAACTAACCTATGTGTTTTTTAGAATATATAATTGCACATAACTTGCATTAATTTGTCATGCTGCAAAAGCATTTGCCTATTTATGCAACTCCAAGCTTCAACAATCTGTTGTGGTTTTTTTTTGTGGTTTTGTTCTTAAAGGATATTAAAGAATCACAGAATGGTTTGGGTTAGAAGGGACCTTAAAGGTCATCTAGTTCCAACCGCCCTGCCATGGGCAGAGAGGGACACCTTCCACAAAATCAGGTTGCTCAAAGCCCCATCCAACCTGGCTTTAAACACTTCCAGGGATGGGGCATCCACAGCTTTTCTGGGCAACGTGTTCTAGTGCCTCACCACCGTCATAGTAAAGAGCTTTTTCCTTATACCTGATCTAAATCTACCCTCTTTTAGTCAACGTCATCCCCCCTTGTTCTATCACTACACTCCCTGACCAAGAGTCCCTCCCTATCTTTCCTTGTAGGCCCCCTTTAAGTACTAGAAGGCTGCCGTAAGTTCTCCTCTTCTCTAGCCTGAACAGCCCCAGCTCTCTCAGCCTGTCTTCATAGGAGAAATGCTCAAGACCTCTTATTGTCCTCATGGTTCTTCTCCAGACCAGCTCTAACAGGTCTGTGTCTTTCTTATGCTGAGGGCTCCAGAGCTGAATGCAGTTCTCCAGGTGGGATCTCACAAGAGCAACGGGGACGAATCATCCCATAGCACTAGGTTTCCCAGCATCAAGTTCATTTCCCAGCATCAACCACCAATTGCATGTGTTAAGAGCAATACCCCAGGCATAAGCACGTGTAAATGGAAGACGGTTGATCAGTGTTTATATATTATTCAGTGTACCTCTAAAAACAGTTTGAGAACTCTGCTTTAGAGTAAAATAAAAAGCCAAGTATTCTTCAGGATGGAGAAGAATTTTTTATCAATGCTGGAAATCTTGAAGACAATCCACCTCAATTTTCTCTCCTTCAAGCAATCGTGACTCAGTTCATTTTTTTCAAGGGAGAAGAAAAATAAGTTAAAATATTTTAGTAAAGGATAAAACTAACAGAAAAGTTTTGTTCCGCTTATTGGGCATGATTAACGTTAACATCTCTGATTAACAGAGTATTTATACAGCATATTTTGGATTTAGTTATTAATGATAAAATATTTTTCTCAGATAACACTATAGCTGAGAAATAAGGACAAAATAAGTAACTTACCAAGCAATACCTAGAAAATACACGACAGGTACTACAGAACGTTCCAAAATTCTTCAAAATATGACTTGGGAGGGTAAGTAGACAGGAGAAAAAAACTAGATCTCACTACTACTAAATGTACTAACACATATACTTAGTAGAATGTATACTTACACACTAAGAAAACTGCTTTCTGCTCATTTGCTATTACCATCAGGTCATTTGTTGGTGACAAGGACAACACACAGTCTTGAAGCCAGTAATTTTTCTGGTTCTTGGAAGCAGATTCCTCTTCTTCCTACAGGTAAAGCTTTAGTTAATGCATGCAATTATTTTTACATACAGAAAAACCTGCAAGGTTCATGACACTCTGACTTGCTCTCATTACCAGTCCTGAACGCACAATCACCTTTCAAGTTGCTGGCCCTCCAACTTGCATAAAAAGCCATGATACACAAAAAGGCAACCTTGCACTAATTATATTTGCATGTTTGCAAATCAGAAAACAGAAAAATCCCCACTGGGAGTTAAGATTGTAAATAATATTTATTTGGGGTTTTCCCTTCTACAGTTCAAACACAGCAAAAGCTTTAGACTATATTTAATAGCAAACTAAATGGTTCACAGCAGTAAAGTACAAATCTCAGTTTAAGCTAGCTTCAACCCAGACTTTGTAAGAAACACCAGAGGATTAAATGGAGAGCTGGTTGTTTTCACCTACAACTCCTTAAAATGAAGTAACAGGAAAATCCTCTGTTAAAAAAAAGCTACTTCACACACTGACCAATGACCCCGCACTCTCTATGCATTATTACACTTATTACACTCCATTGCTATGTGTGAATTGTACAACATTTCCCTCTCAGCTGTATTCCTGGTGACAGCGAAAAGGACCAGAGCGATCAGCATGGAGCTGGGACAGGAGAGGTTCAGGCTGAGTGTTAGGAAAAGATTCTTCACTGATAGCGGTCTGGCACTGGAACAGGCTCCCCAGGGCAGTGGCCATGGCACTGAGCCTGCTGGAGTTCAAGAAGCGTTTGGACAACGCTCTCAGACACACAGTCTGGTTTTTGGGTGGTCCTGAGCAGACCCAGGAGTTGTACTAAATGATCCTTGTGGGTCCCTTACAGCTTGGGATATTCTATGATTCCATGAAACGCTCTAGGAAAAGATCTGTGCATGACAAGTAAAAGAGACTGGCTTCTTCCCACTCCTATCCATCATCAATATGAATGGCCTAGTTCTTGCCTATGCAATATGAACAAGATCAAGTTCCTTGCAGAAAGGCAATCCTGTTATGAAGTCACAAAAAACTTTTTCCGTCCATAGAAAATGTACAGTCATGCGACCTCAGCAGGGATACCTGCGGTTACAAGGCTGCAGTCCCAATTGCTAATAATTTTTATCCAGCTATTTCTAACACACACACTGACAGAGAGCACACTGGCATTTTTCAAGACTTTACAAAGAGATAATGATAATGATTTCCTGGGATACTCATGACTTTTAACTCCTTGTGTCAAAGGTAAACATATTAAGTGCAAAAATATATAAGCAGAAACCAAAGAAAATCCTTGCAGTTATTTTTTAATGTAATGTGTTTCAAATTGAGGAAATAGAAACCAAAAATCAAAGATTTGTTTAAAGATTAAAATGAATTAATATACCTCAGAACTCAAAAATATCTATATGCATAAACAAGTATCTTGAAACCTAAAAGACTTAAAATATGGTCAACACATTACTGACGAAAGTGTTAAAACAGAAAAAGCACGTAACTTGTAAAAGCCTACTTTAAAAAGTGAAAAACAGCATGATTAAAATCAGCTCTTAAGATCAGACGTCAGCATCACCATCCCTACTAAATAGGAAATCAGTTGCATAAGAAGACACCTTGCAGAAGAATTTTTTAAAAATCAATGTCTTTATAAAAGTTCCATGAAACAGATACTTGTTCAGGTGACTTGAATAATTCCCAGAAGAGATGCATTTTACACTACCTATAATGCAAATCAGAGAGTTTTAAAAACTATTATATTGTTACAATATTCTAACAGTAATATTGTAATATATTGTTAGCAACATAACATTGTTATATTACAATAATAGTTCTCAACTCTGTGCTAGACTGATGAACTCAGTTTTGGTGTGTGGTCTCTACTTCGACGAATATGCTTCTACACAGACGCACCATTTTCATGTGGATGACAGTTCCGTCCTTCTTAAGAGTTTAACCTAGAACCACCAGCAACTTTGGATGAAAACAAGCAAGCAGAGAGGACTTCACCTGCTTGGCCAGAAGCACTCATAGGTCTTTACCAAGAAGGGTGTGAACTACATTGCAGAAGTTTGCCATTTTAAAAAGAAATGAATAAAAACGATGACAGTTACGACTCAGCTACACCTGCTAGACCTATTTACATCATACGTAGAAAACATTGAGGGAATTACGAGCATTATGGTACATGTAATAAAGATGCAGCCTGAGAAACACATTAATTTCATGAAAATCATAGTGGAGTTGAACACCCATGCTATTCAAGAGATTTTATGCTCCTTTCATTCCTTGACATCAGCTTGAGAGTGATTCATCCCTGGGAGAAACCACGCTCGTTTTAACTTCTCACCTCAGCTGTAGCATCTGTTTCCCTGCTCAAGTAAATAGCTGAAAAGATGCTGTCACACTCCTTGGGCGTACTTCCCGCATATTGAGACAATTACAACAGTTAAGAGTTTTATTAACAAGGTGAGGTCCAGATTCCTCAATGTACCTCATTAGCTCTAACATGGACTTAATCAAGCAATTTTGTTCAGATGATTCATTCAGATGCGGAGGATTTCCGCACAGACAGCTTTCCTAACAAAACATCGTATTCAAGTCAGCTGGCAGCTAGAAGTCTCTCAGCCTTACCAACAATCTGAGACCAGCTGTGTTAATCCCAGCAGCACTAGCTGGGCAGAGGGGTGGTTTCTTTCCCTTTAAGGAGCAACTGTGCTGTCCTCATCCCGTCTGTATAATTTGGTCTCTCCTGTAATACCATCCAGACATCACAACATAAGAGGAGTACTGCAAAATCATTACAAGATGTTTATGTCAGTGGTTCGGGATTTAGGAGTTCAGTTTAGATCCATTATAAAAGATTATATTAGTTCTCTTAAGAAAATCATCAACTGAGCAGCATCAAACACTGCTGAGAGGTAGGCATCAAGGCAATACTTGTCACCATTCCAGTTTTCTTCACACTAAAGCATGAAATTCTGATAGTCTTACCTACAGACCATGAACTCACAAAATTACTTAAGATCAGGGATAATGCACTTCAAGACTGGAATTACTCCTTATGATGCATTTCTCTACTAAAATAGAGTAATACGTTGTTCTGATTATGGTTGAATGTACCGAGAATCATAGAATCATTTAGGTTGGAAAAGACCTCTAAGATCACCTACTCCAACCTTGTTGCTATCTCAAAACAAGCAGTACTCCTGAGGCTGTTGCAGTTCCCTTTTCTTAAGCATCAGGTACCAGCCCGCTCGTTTATAAGGAAGCTGTCTTCCAAATCCCAGAAGAACATTTAGTTCAGTGTTTGTTCTCAGCATGGTATTTTTACATGCAACTGTGAACCAAGATTTTTCTAAGAGTAACCTAGATCCTGAGACTAGATGGATGAATTTGTCACTCCACAGTTACTGCTCAGAAGCTGCACGGAAAATGGGACAGAATTGGATAGGCCTACTAAAAATATATATAAGTAGGTTACTTTATGATTTTTATTTCTAAATATAAACTGAAGCTGGTTCTGTTGCCTAGTCCTTAATGTCTATGTTTCACCAAAGTTGAGGTGGATTTTAAATACTATAAAGATGCATTGTTTTTACTTCCTCAGAAAGGACTGCAAGACTGTTCGCACCAAAGGGACACCAAGTGAGACAAAAACAAGGCTTCCTGTCTCTGGATAACTATAGGCAAAGACTAGGCAACAGCATCACAGAGAGAGAAAAAAAACTACAGAATACAAGAGTGAGTAATTACCACAATAACTAAATCATTCAAACTATATTTAGAAATAATTATGGGAGCAATGGACAAGAGCAGAAGTGTTTAAAATGCTGTTCAAGATCCATTTTAGCAAGTTGATAACTACCAAAGGAGAAAAAAAAAAGCAAACACAAGCAAGTGAAATAGTCCTTTAGAAAAGGTAATTTAGCAATCAATCCTTATGAATATGAACTTACAGGTTCTGGTAATTCTGCTTCATCCCAGGCTCCCCAGCCACCATCTTCCCAGTTCGTTGGTTTACCTGCTTTAAACAAAGAATATTTGTCACATGAAAACAGCATAGGCAAGGAAAAACAGTCAAAATGCTTCAATAATAGCAGATACTAAACAAGTACTACAGAAAAAAAACACATTAAGTGGTAGAAATGGATGTCTTATTTCTTTTTATTTCCACATTTGAAACTATGACAAAGTAAAAACTAAAAAATCTAATCTAAGTACAAATTGGAAACAGGCATAACAACACCCGTGTTAAATTAATTCTGACAGACTGCATCTAGAACTCCGGACCACAACAGCTTACAGTGCCTGGTGCACCACATCGCTGATCCTTCAGCAGGGCCTCTGCGCGCTTTACTGAACAAATTAATCAATTTTGTTTTTTCTCAGTTTCTCCACAGCCATTTCAAGAGAGCCAAGATGAATTTCTAGTTATATACAGCAAACTGAAATGCAGAGTTGGGAGATAAGGACAAAAACCCTGTGTGTCCACTTGACAAAAAACTTTCTACAGTAAGTATGGAGACCTACCTTGCTGTAAAATTTAAGCCTTAGCTTGATTTCTAATGGTTACTACTCCAAAGACAGAATGTTGTGGTTTAACCCGGCTGGCAGCTAAACACCACACAGCCGTTCGCTCACCCTCCCCCCTCCCTCTCTGGGATGGGGGAGAGAAACGGGAAAGTGAAGCCTGTGAGTTGAGATAAAGACAGTTTATTAAGACAGGAAAATAATAATAACAATAATAATAATAATAGTGATAATGGTAATAGTATTAACAATAATAATGTGTAAGAAAACAAGTGATGCACAATGCAATTGCTCACCACCCGCTGACCGATGCCCAGCCTATCCCCGAGCAGCCGGCCCCCCACCCCGGCCAGCCACCCCTATATATTGTTTAGCATGACGTCAGATGGTATGGAATACCCCTTTGGCCAGTTTGGGTCAGCTGTCCTGGGTCTGTCCCCTCCCAGCTCCTGCTGCACCCCCAGCCTGCTCGCTGGCAGGACAGAGCAAGAAGCCGAAAAGTCCTTGGCCTGGTGTAAACACTGCTCTGCAACAATTAAAACATCAGCATGTTATCAGCGCTCTTCTCATCCTAATCCAAAACATAGCACCCTACCAGCTACTATGAGCTACTTAACTCTGTCCTAACTGGAACCAGGACAGATATCCACCCCTTATTCCATACCATTTATGTCATGCTCAGGTTACACTCTGTCCAATACATTCTAATTAATCACCATTTTCATCTATGATATATAGCAATCATGGTAGTGATGACATACATTATTATATAATAATTAACATACTACAATTCAACTCATGGGCTATTCTCACCCAGTATCAAATCCCCTTGAGGTACACACCGGACCTCCCCATTCTTTTGCATTACCCACCAAGTGCATCCAGGTCCCTGAGCAAAAGCAATTCCACGAATGGGTTTGCCTTTTCCTGAGGCAGGAGTAGCCCAGACTGTTTTACCCAGCATGTTTCTTACGTGCACTACAGGAACTTTATCCCCTTCTACAGTGCGTAACAGGTTTGATTGGGCAGGTCCAGCTCGGTTGGCAGATCCCCTGGTATTGACTAACCAGGTGGCCTTTGCCAAATGTGTATCCCAATTTTTGAATGTCCCAGCACCCATTGCTTTCAGTGTAGTCTTCAACAGTCCATTGTATCGTTCAACTTTTCCAGAGGCTGGTGCATGATAGGGGATGTGATACACCCACTCAATACCATGTTCTTTGGCCCAAGTGTCTATAAGGTTGTTTCGGAAATGAGTCCCGTTGTCTGACTCAATTCTCTCTGGGGTGCCATGTCGCCATAAGACTTGCTTTTCAAGGCCCAGGATAGTGTTCCGGGCGGTGGCATGGGGCACAGGATATGTTTCCAGCCATCCGGTGGTTGCTTCCACCATTGTAAGTACGTGGCGCTTGCCGTTGCGGGTTTGAGGGAGTGTGATGTAATCAATCTGCCAGGCCTCTCCATATTTATATTTCAGCCATCGTCCTCCATACCAAAGAGGTTTTGACCGTTTGGCTTGCTTGATTGCAGCACATGTTTCACAGTCATGAATAACCTGTGCTATAGTGTCCATGGTCAGGTCCACCCCTCGATCACGAGCCCATCTGTAGGTTGCATCTCTACCTTGATGGCCTGAGGTGTCATGGGCCCATCGGGCTATAAATAATTCACCTTTATGTTGCCAGTCCAGGTCCACCTGAGCCACTTCAATCTTAGCAGCCTGATCCACCTGCTGGTTGTTTTGGTGTTCTTCAGTAGCCCGATTCTTGGGCACATGAGCATCTACATGGCGTACCTTTACAACCAGGTTCTCTACCCGGGCAGCAATATCTTGCCACAATGCCGCAGCCCAGATGGGCTTGCCCCTGCGCTGCCAGTTGTTCTGCTTCCATTGCTGTAACCACCCCCACAGGGCATTTGCTACCATCCATGAATCAGTATAGAGATAGAGAACTGGCCACTTTTCTCGTTCAGCAATATCTAAAGCCAGCTGAATGGCTTTTACTTCTGCAAACTGACTCGATTCACCTTCTCCCTCAGCAGCTTCTGCAACTCGTCGTGTAGGACTCCATACAGCAGCTTTCCATCTCCGATGCTTTCCCACAATACGACAGGACCCGTCAGTGAACAAGGCATATTTCTTCTCATTTTCCGGTAGCTTGTTGTACAGGGGGGCTTCTTCAGCACGAACCACCTCCTCCTCTGGTGATATCCCAAAGTATTTGCCTTCTGGCCAGTCCATAATCACCTCCAAGATTCCTGGGCGACTGGGGTTTCCTATTCGAGCCCGCTGAGTAATCAGTGCAACCCACTTGCTCCATGTAGCATCAGTTGCATGATGCGTAGAGGGGACCCTTCCTTTGAACATCCAGCCTAGTACCGGCAGTCGGGGTGCCAGGAGGAGCTGCGCTTCAGTACCGACCACTTCCGAAGCAGATCGAACTCCTTCATATGCTGCCAATATCTCCTTTTCAGTTGGAGTATAGCGGGCTTCAGATCCTCTGTATCCCCGACTCCAAAACCCCAGGGGTCGACCTCGAGTTTCCCCAGGTTCTTTCTGCCAGAGGCTCCAGGTGGGACCATTCTCTCCGGCTGCGGTGTAGAGCACATTCTTTACATCTGGTCCTGTTCGGACTGGCCCGAGGGCTACTGCATGAACTATTTCCTGCTTAATTTGTTCAAAGGCTTGTCGTTGCTCAGGGCCCCATTCAAAAGCATTCTTCTTACGGGTTACTTGGTAGAGCGGGTTTACAATCAGACTGTAATTTGGAATATGCATTCTCCAAAACCCCACGACACCTAGGAAAGTTTGTGTTTCTTTTTTGCTAGTTGGTGGAGACATAGCTGTTATTTTGTTGATCACATCCATTGGGATTTGACGGCGTCCATCTTGCCATTTTATTCCTAAAAACTGGATCTCTCGTGCAGGTCCTTTAACTTTATTCTGTTTTATGGCAAAACCGGCCTTCAGAAGGATTTGGACTATTTTCTTCCCTTTCTCGAAAACTTCTTCTGCAGTGTCACCCCACACAATGATGTCATCGATGTACTGCAGGTGTTCAGGAGCTTCCCCCTGCTCCAGCGCAGACTGGATCAGTCCATGGCAAATGGTAGGGCTGTGTTTCCACCCCTGGGGCAGCCGATTCCAAGTATATTGGACTCCCCTCCAAGTGAAAGCAAACTGTGGCCTGCACTGTGCTGCTAGAGGGATGGAGAAAAATGCATTAGCGATATCAATTGTGGCATACCACTTGGCTGCCTTTGATTCCAGTTCATACTGGAGTTCTAGCATGTCCGGCACTGCAGCACTCAGTGGTGGCGTGACTTCGTTCAGGCCACGATAGTCCACTGTTAGTCTCCACTCACCATTAGACTTTCGCACTGGCCATATGGGACTATTAAAAGGTGAATGAGTCTTGCTGATCACTCCTTGGCTCTCCAGTTGACGAATTAGCTTATGGATGGGACTCAGGGAGTCTCGGTTGGTGCGATATTGCCGCCGGTGCACAGTTGTGGTAGCGATCGGCACTTGCTGTTCTTCAACCCTCAGCAACCCCACAACAGAAGGGTCCTCTGAGAGACCAGGCAAGGTAGACAACTGTTTAATGTCCTCTGTCTCCAAAGCAGCTATGCCAAAAGCCCAGCGGAACCCTTTTGGGTCCTTGAAATATCCTCTTCTAAGATAGTCTATGCCAAGGATGCACGGAGCATCTGGGCCAGTCACAATACGGTGCTTTTGCCACTCATTACCGGTTAGACTCACTTCAGCCTCCAATACAGTTAACTGCTGGGATCCCCCCGTCACACCATAAATACAGATGGGCTCTGGCCCTTTATAGCTTGATGGCATTAGAGTACATTGTGCACCGGTGTCTACCAAAGCCTTATACTTCTGTGCGTCTGACGTGCCAGGCCATCGAATCCACACAGTCCAATAAACTCGATTGTCCCTTTCCTCCCCCTGGCTGGAGGCAGGGCCCCTCTAGTCCTGGTCAGAATCTTCATTTCTGTGTTTAAAGGACTGCCTGCTGGAAGTTGGAGCAGCAAACCTTTCAGAGAACTCCTTTTTCCCAATTGTTTTCCTTTGCAATTCACGTACCCGTGCCTCTAGGGTCGCAGTAGATTTTCCATCCCATTTTCTCATGTCCTCTCCATGGTCACGTAGGTAAAACCACAGGGTGGCGCGGTGTGTGTGCCCACCATATTGTCTTCCTTGCATAGATGAACGTTTACCCCTAATAGCTGAGACACTGGTTTGTACAGGTGGGGAGGAAAATAAACTCTCTTTAAGTTGGTGGATCTCTTCAGAGAGTTTCTCCACAGCTGAGACACAGGCCTTTAGGGAAGAGGAGAGATTTCCTTCGTACTGCCGGAGTATTTTAGTCACTTCATTCACTGTGGGATTCTCCTCCGTTTTCCAGGCTAGTATTGCCAATGAGTTGGCATATGATGATGGGGCACTCCGTACAAACTTCCGCCACATGGGTGGTGTACACTGGACTGCATCTGGATCTGCGGATGTTTGTGCGTCATCTAGGTCCTTATAAATTACTTCCCGTACGGCCAATTCCCTCAGGTACTGAATTCCCTTCTCCATGGTGGTCCATTTGCTTGGTAAACATACAAGTTCTTCCTTGAAGAGATACCTTTCCTTCACAGCTGACAGGAGACGCCTCCAGAGGCTGCGAGATTGTGCTCCATCTCCAATTGCTTTGTCAATGCATGCGTCCCTAGCAAGGGATCCCAGCCGCCTGGCTTCCTTGCCCTCCAATTCCACATAATTGGCTCCCGTGTCCCAGCACCGGAGCAGCCAGGTGACAAGCTGCTCGCCTATACAGCGACCAAAATCTTTTCGCACATCTCGTAGCTCACGCTGGTATAGAGTCCGGGTAATTACTGTTGATTTTTCGACATCCTCATCCTCATCTTCAGTCTTCTGCACCTTTGATGGCCGGTGTAGAGTCCGGGTAGTTACTGTTGATTTTCCGACATCCTCATCCTCATCTTCAGTCTCCTGCACCTTTGATGGCTGGTATGGAGTCCGGGTAGTTACTGTTGATTTTTCGCCATCCTCATCCTCATCTTCAGTCTCCTGCACCTTTGATGGCCCAGCCTCGTCTTCACTTCGCCCAGACTTAGCAGAAGACTGTCTGCGTTTTAAACGACCTGAGCCTCTATACCATTTTTTCACCTTGTCTACAGGGGCAACTTGCACTGCTACAGCTCGTTTCTCTGACCCAGACACAGGGTCTGCCACAGGGCTTGGAATACACTCTGCGGGGTCAACTTGCACTGCTACAGCTCGTTTCTCTGACCCAGACACAGGGTCTGCCACAGGGGTTGGGATACCCTCTGCGGGGTCAACTTGCACTGCTACAGCTCGTTTCTCTGACCCAGCCACAGGAGTGGGAGCAGCTGCACGAGCTGGGGCAGCTGCAGGAGCTGGGGCAGCTGCAGGAGCTGGGGCTGGAGCGGCTGCAGGAGCTGGAGCGGCTGCAGGAGCCGGAACGGCTGCAGGAGCTGGAGCTGGAGCGGCTGCAGGAGCTGGAGCGGCTGCAGGAGCTGGAGCTGGAGTAGCTGCAGGAGCTGGAGCTGGAGCAGCTGCAGGAGCTGGAGCGGCTGCAGGAGCTGGAGCTGGAGCGGCTGCAGGAGCTGGAGCTGGAGCGGCTGCAGGAGCTGGAGCTGGAGCGGCTGCAGGAGCTGGAGCTGGAGCGGCTGCAGGAGCTGGAGCTGGAGTAGCTGCAGGAGCTGGAACTGGAGCGGCTGCAGGAGCTGGAGCGGCTGCAGGAGCTGGAGCTGGAGTAGCTGCAGGAGCTGGAACTGGAGCGGCTGCAGGAGCTGGAGCTGGAGCTGGAGCGGCTGCAGGAGCTGGAGCTGGAGTAGCTGCAGGAGCTGGAACTGGAGCGGCTGCAGGAGCTGGAGCTGGAGTAGCTGCAGGAGCTGGAACTGGAGCGGCTGCAGGAGCTGCAGCTGGAGTAGCTGCAGGAGCTGGAACTGGAGCGGCTGCAGGAGCTGCAGCTGGAGCGGCTGCAGGAGCTGGAGCTAGGTTGCTAATAACATCAATTGCAGCTCGATAGGCACAAGCCAGACCCCAGCACGCTACAGTGATTTGTGTCACTTTGGAACTGCCAGAGTCATGACACCTTTTTTTCAAGCATTCTGCCAGCTTTTTAGGATTTTGCAGTTGTTCAGGGGTGAATGTCCAAAACACTGGAGGTGACCACTGCTCTAGAAACCTGCCCATATCCTCCCACACTCCCTGCCACTCACAACTATCCCGCCTCAAGACAGATCTCCGGATGAGATTCCTAAGTAGTTGTTTAACCCTCCACAAAATCTGAAGCGCATTCAGGAGACATAACAACAAGAGCAGGCTGGTCTGAGTATCCCAAGGATATTCAACATCTCGGAGAACCACCGTAACTAACTCGGGGGATAAGAGGGTGGTGGTGAAGGAGAAAGGGAGAGTGAACAGGTAGGGAAACATGTCTTCCCCTGTCCCCTTCACAGATTGGCTCCCTAACGAAAACAGGCAATAGGTGTAATTGCTAATAGTTTCCGAGATATGGGTTCCAAAGTATAGAGTCGACGTCAGTGCTGAGTACAAATACCAGGTTAAAGTCGTGACCAGATATTTCATCATTTCATAAGCCATTGTTACACCGCACAGTACCATAACAATCTTAAACCAGGGCCCGGAAAGGATAAACAGTGCAACAGGGAGCACATACAGAAAGTAACGCACCATAAAACTCAATTTGGAATACAGGTACAGCAGACTGGAGATTAAGGCAATCAACATCGTGACTAGCAACTATTAAGCAGGTCCAATACTTATACCAATTTTAGTTTAACACACTCTGGTCAGATTTGTCGATATCTCAACCCTTCGGGCCCCACGTTGGGCGCCAAAAAGACTGTTGTGGTTTAACCCGGCTGGCAGCTAAACACCACACAGCCGTTCGCTCACCCTCCCCCCTCCCTCTCTGGGATGGGGGAGAGAAACGGGAAAGTGAAGCCTGTGAGTTGAGATAAAGACAGTTTATTAAGACAGGAAAATAATAATAACAATAATAATAATAATAGTGATAATGGTAATAGTATTAACAATAATAATGTGTAAGAAAACAAGTGATGCACAATGCAATTGCTCACCACCCGCTGACCGATGCCCAGCCTATTCCCGAGCAGCCGGCCCCCCCACCCCGGCCAGCCACCCCTATATATTGTTTAGCATGACGTCAGATGGTATGGAATACCCCTTTGGCCAGTTTGGGTCAGCTGTCCTGGGTCTGTCCCCTCCCAGCTCCTGCTGCACCCCCAGCCTGCTCGCTGGCAGGACAGAGCAAGAAGCCGAAAAGTCCTTGGCCTGGTGTAAACACTGCTCTGCAACAATTAAAACATCAGCATGTTATCAGCGCTCTTCTCATCCTAATCCAAAACATAGCACCCTACCAGCTACTATGAGCTACTTAACTCTGTCCTAACTGGAACCAGGACACAGAAAAAGTACTATCTTGTACATATTAGCAGGCAGTCACAGAGAGAAAATAAGGGGACAATATGCACTTTCCAACCCTTCGAGACTTCACGTACACATCTCCGAGCATCATACCAACTGATGTAAGAAGCCCTGCAACATCATAAGAACCATGCGTACACAATTTTATGAGAAATATTTCTGTATGCAAGTAAAATATCTTCCTTTCCTTAATGATGTGGGTTTTTTAGTCAATTGCAGGATCAGCCAGTAGCAACATAAGTTCATTTTAACAATGAATGACTGCACACATGGAAATTCACCTATGATAAACAAAACACCTGAGACCAGGATGATGCAGATTCCACAACCACCCCAAAGCAGCCACAACAAAAGCTGAGGCTGTGGCCTCCAAAGGCAAAAAGATCACAAGGACACTGTCTATTTACCTCTCTGCAAGACAAAAGAAAATCAGCTAGACACCAATCGGTTTCAATTATGTAATTCAGAAACCTCAGGGAATCCAAAAGCTTACAAAATAACTCAAATACCTGAGAAAACTGCAATTTGTTGAAACAGGCCTACTTCTCAGTTGCCTTATATGGGTTAACATATTAGTCGTATGTAAAAAACGTTTGAGATTCTTTAATCAAAACACAGAACCTAATGAGAATTAGAAAGCATTAAGTACTGCACAGGCATTAAGGATTAAAAAAATGTAGACTTCCTACAGTCAGTGAGTTCAGCACAATTCTCAACCATCACCGGCACCCGCAAGTAGATTGGCATCACTGCAGCAGCTTAAAGAAACAAGTATTGAATGTTACTGTTGATGTTAGGGCTGATGTTACTGCTTCAGATTTCATAAGACATCAAGACCTGCCTGAGGATTTCACTCAAGTTCTTCATTAACTTGTCATGGCTACATTGACCTTAAGAAGAAGTTTACGCATCATGTCTCAAATTAGTTCAAATTTAGTTTTAAGCAAGCCAAGCTTTCCCATTTTGGATGGCCAAGCAGTATGGATAAGAAGGTTTGTATCAAGAACACTCCAATTATAATTCCTCTAAAAACTCTGATTCCTTTAGCACCAAAAGAAAAAAAGCTAATAAGAATCCAGTATGACAGAATAGAAATCTGTACTCTGTTTACAAAAGTTTTTAAAGCTTTTGTATGGCTAATGAAGACAAAAGACTTCAAAAAATATTTTACCTTATTTCTTAAGCTTTCCACCAGTGCTGTTAAGAAGGTGTTTCACAAGACTGGATGACAAAAGATCCACTGTATGAATAATCTGTGTTAAAACTGAAACATCTGCACCATCTACAGAAGGGGTGAGTCAGCCAGTTTTACCGCATCATCATCAATACAAAGCTGACGGCACCGCTATCTCAGGCCTAACTATAAAAGCTTCCAAGGGTCAAAGCCTCATCTTGTGCTTGAGCTTAAGAATTTTCCAGTGTACAAATATATAAAGGATAATTACAGCAAATACTGTTGAATATAAACCGCAAGAAGAAAGCAGTAACCAACTTCAATATTTAGTTTAAGGTAGTATGGTGGTTTTACTCATCTGGGCAGCTGAGCTCCACCACAACCTCTTACCATCCTCAAAGAGAAAGGGGGAGAAAATATGATGCAAAGGGCTCAGGAGCTGAGATAAGGACAGGGAGATCACTCAACTATTATCGTCACAGGCAAAACACACTCAGCGTAGACAGATTAATGAAATCTATCACCTATAACTAACAAGCTAGAGAAGTGAGAAACAACAACAAAACTAAAAACACCTTCCCCCCTGCTCCCCCACCCCCCCCCCAATCCACCATCCTCTACCTCCTCCCACCAAGCAGCATGGGGGAATGGGCAATGGGAGCTGTGGTCAGCGTATAGCACTTCATCTCCGCTGCTCCTTCTCGGTCCCTCTCTGCCCCTGCTCCCCATAGGGTCCCTCCCACGGGATGCCGTCCTTCCCGAACTCATCCAGTGGGGGCTGCCCACAGGCAGCAGCTCTTCAAGCACTGCTCCCACACGGCTCCGTACCACGGGGTCCATCCCCCAGGAGCAAACTGCTCCAGCACGGGTCCCCCACGGGTGGCAGCTCCCCCCAGACCCCCTGCTCCTGCGTGGGCTCCTCTCCACGGGCTGCAGCTCCGGCCCGGGGCCTGCTCCTGCGGGGGCTCTCCATGGGCCGCAGCCTCCTCCAGGCCACATCCACCTGCTCCACCGGGGGCTCCTCCACGGGCTGCAGCGTGGAGATCTGCTCCGTGTGGGACCCATGGGCTGCAGGGGGACAGCCTGCTCCACCAGGGGCCTCTCCACAGGCCGCAGGGGAACTGCTGCTGTGTGCCTGGAGCACCTCCTGCCCTCCTGCTGCACTCACCTTGGGGGCTGCTTCTCACTCCTCTCTCCCAGCTGCTGTTATGCACCAGTTTTTTCTCTTTATTAAAATCTGCTCTCACAGAGGCCCAACCAACATCGCTTATTGGCTTGACCCTGGGCAGCAGTGGGTCCCTTTGGAGCCAGCTGAAATTGGCCCTAATCTAACATGGGTCAGCTTCTGGATTCTTCTCACAGAGGCCTGCAGCCCCCTGCTACCAAAACCTTGCCACATAAATCCAATACATTCCCTACAGCACAGAGCTGACCAGCCTTTCCAAGAAACCTCAATTACAACGCTGAGATGAACACCCAACATAGAACTTCCACTGTGACAGTTCTTGCTGCCTCTTTGTGAATAGTTACTTTCAATGTTGTCACCATCTTCCTCATGTGAATCTAGACCAATCAAAAGAGGATGGAAAAATGAGGTAGAGGTGAGGTATCATCTCACTGATGAAGCTACAGAGATCTTTCCCAGCTGTGTTCTCCCCTGCAAAGCTAGCATCTCCCCCAGCTTACAGCCATTAAAAGCTTGCTCCATCATATCCGTCCTCGGCATTATACAGACAGGCCCTACATGCTTCAATCAAATGCCTTTCCCAAGCACCTGAATACATTCCTTCCATACATTAATTCTTCTGAGAAAAACTGTGTCCCTACCCATATCAGACACCTCACCTATGCACTGAAACAGTGAGTGAAGCAGGGTATTAAACAACAGACAACTAAACTCTGGAACAGTGAGTGAAGCAGGGTATTAAACAACAGACAACTAAACTCTGAACCAATGGCCAGAGAAGCAGAGGGACACACTTTTGTACCTTATGCCACCAAAGCACTGTGTAGTTCACTGGCACCAATGAATCACACAACATCCCACAGAAGCTGTCAGCTTGCCAAAACTTTCCTGTGCACCAGCGCTTGATAACATTGGTCAAGTGAGAGATGACTTGGTATCCAAGTTGCCTACAACAAAGATTTTGAATCAATCCCCCACAATTTCCTTTAGTAGTCCTGTAGATCAGGACTAGCAACTGTGGAATGAGACACCAATAACGATCAACACCTAAGCAACTCTTGACTTGTAACATGTTCATTTTTCCAGCCCACTGTTGGGAGATGAAGCTTTGTTGTGCAAGCCTACATTTCCATTACCTCTATCTCAGGCTAGTAACAGATGTCTGGTACATAGCTCTCCTGTGTTAATAAAGCAGCTGCAGCAACATGACAGATTTTGCTTTATTGTGGAGACTGCAAAAACAGAAGTTCATCTACTGGGTCTACAAAAACTACTTCATTCTTCAATTTGAAGCATACAGCACTGAAACTTTATCATCAGTACATCTGAAACTTTAAAGGTGCTCCCTATGCTGCACATTTGCAAAATTGACGTTAAAGCATAAGAGACTTTGTTTCAAGCATATTATCATAAACTTAAGACCCAAAAGAATAATTTCTATACTGAGGAGCATGTTTTGTTTAGAAGACAAGAAAAGAGGAAAGAAACCTTAGCAAGAGATCTATACTACTGAGGTTTAACTAGCATTTAACACGTCAAATTCAATATGAAAAGTGTTTTTACTCTGCTTAAGACTTTCTCCCCAAAGTGCAGAATGTATCCGAGTACAGAGAAGTGCAGAGAAGGTACCAGAGCAGTCTGTTTGTCCAAGCTGGAGAGCTCCTCGTGGAAACCAGACCCCCAAAGCTAGACATCAGACTACCCCTAACTGCATCGATACAAGGCTTTAGAACAAGCAAGTTAATAGATTTTTTTTTTTTAAATACGAGAGAAAATTTAATACACGCACAAGACAATCTGTCTTCAACAGGATTTTATATGTTGTCTGTAAAGTATCAAGCTGCATCAGGTAAAAATCTAACGTATACACACTTTTTGCATATAAAAGTGATAAATAAAACCAAGTCGTATCAATTCATTTCATACAGTAATTATGATCTTCCAGTTTCCTTCTCATCAGTACCTTAAAAATTTATAAAATTAATATGTAACAATTTCTTGTAGTATTATTAGGTGAAGAGTTTCAGATTTTTTTCTACATACGTTTATAGCTATCCTGATACCGCCAGATTGCATAATAAGCGAAGAAATACCAGTTTCTCTTCTGTACAGGCCAAGGAATTTTAGAAATAGTTTTAAATCTACTTGCTATTCAGTAATCTGAGGAGATTTTTCCTCAAAGTTCCCCTCAAGTGGGAACTGTCATATATACTAGACAGCCTTGCCAGCATTACTAGCAAACCCTTTCTGAGATCGGTATTATGTTTACTCTTTCTTATCACTTCAAATGTCCATAACAAGTGAAAAAAGAAAAGATGACATTTAAGCTAAATTAGCTCACTAATCTGAAAAAGAAATTGAGAATTATTTGGAACAATTTATCCTCTAGATGGTCACAATTGCTTTAACTTATTCTTTTTTTTTCACTGTTTAAAATTGATCCATGTAATACATAATGTTTTTTTCTTTTCTTTTTTTTTTTTAAATAATGCTGCCAATTTCTATGGTTTACTGTTACAACTTAACCCTAAAACCAAAGTTTAAGGTACCATTGAAGGGAAGGAATCTCATGATACTACACAGCACAGGATACAAATTAGACACACGATATACAAAACACGGTATTTCATCTTTCTTTCAAATGAAAGTCACAGATCAGGTTATTGTAAGAAAGAAAGAAGAATATCCAGCTAAGGGGATGTTAAAGCTGCAAAAAACCCTCAGGTGTGAAGACGGTTAGGACAAAGTACTCTGATGCCACTCTGTCATGTGTTGAGAACATCACTTAGTCTTTCCAGTACCTCAGAGTGTATTAACAATTACGCATGAAACATAATACAGGTATAATATTTTTGATATTTTACAGGAATACAGACATGGCAAGAAAGGAAACTTAAATGTGTATGATGAAATCTGGGGAGGGAGAATCTGACTAAAAAGGCAATACGGAAAAGATTGTCAGAAGGCACTTCGAGAGGAATATACCAAATTCAATAAGAGGCACACAGATACACTTAAGAACCCTGCTGTTAAAAGCAATTTAGAAATTAATTTTGTAATGCATTTTTTTCTTTTTAACCTAGTTTCCAACTCTGAAATAAAAAGCCTGGCTTTCTGTATTTCTGAATTAAATTAGTTGATCCCGATAAAGCAAAGTGCATAAGCACAACCCCAAAGATGAAGTTTCGAGGAACTGAGCAGAAGAGCGTCTTTCAGGACACTGTCAATTTAACACTGCTGGATTTTGAAGAAGAGTTCTTCTACCAACATTAAGCTATCATTCCTACTGTAAAAGAAGAACAATAAACAACCCACATAAGGGTCAAAACATTCCCCACACTTCCAACAGCCCAAGCCCCACTCCAAAATAAGTAGCAGCATCTCGGAATTGTACACTGGGCTGTGAACCGCCCTGAAGTGACATGCTTATTATCAGACACGTAGGCATCATTGCTTGGGAACTCCCAAGGAGTAGTGGTGGTTTGTGGTTTTTGGTTTTTTTTTGATGAATTTCATTGAGGTAGTGGGAGATAAATGCATTTGGGAACTATAAATATCTGCAAACCAGGAAAGTATTAATTTTTTTTTGTTCTCTTTCACACTGACACCTCCAAACTCCAGCAAGCACCAGTCCTACCTGGCTATGGCACTAAACTGCTGTCGTCAAGCCTATCAAGAGATTTAAAATGCACAGTTCAAGCTCAGTGTCTATTAGAACAGGCACGCTGCATCATTTTAAATGAACTGCAGATAAATTCCTCAAACAAATTATAAATATTATAAAAAAGTGCTATACCTTTATTGCTTAGTTTTCTGCTCTTTGCAGTTACACATCCATCAATTTCTTAATGCTACAGTTTTGTTATGCCTGTGAAGCTTGATCATATTTTGCAAATTGCATGGATTTAATGTTTTTTTTTTATTCACATGCAGTGTTTTATTATAGACAGCTGTATAACGGAGCTAACCGTTACAGCTGTTCTTTGATCTGGCCAATACATCATCCAAGAACATCTTCTCCACAGCAAGCTGTCAAATTAAATGCAATACAAACACTTCCTATCCCTAGTATTTGCACACTGGAGGCAGTAGTCTTCAAAGCCACTTAGATATCACTAGGCTCAGGCTCCACAGAGGATTCATGCCTCATTATCAGCAATAACTTTTCCCAAGAATCATCATCATCATGCTTAAGAGTCCCATTCTTCATTAAAATGTGAAACAGCAAATTTCTTTTCCCCCCTGAAGAATAAAGGGATGAGAACCTGTTATTAAGCACCATTAACCAGTTTGCTCCGTAACACTGGCAAGATCCGCCCTAACACTTTTTATTCTAACATATCCAATAAAAAGTAGCTAAATGTTTTTATCACAGCAGAGCAGTCACTACCTCAGTCTATGGACGTTTAAGCATTGTAGTATTAGGTGTTTCAATGTATGACTGCATATTGCAACTGGGGAGAAGGACACAAACCCTTCCTTCCAGTGCTTCCTGACCTGCTCCACTGGCACCTGCAGAACTGACTTTACATGAAGCTCAGAGGAGGACATCATTATTTTTTTCTTCCACTTTATCAGACAAGTATATAATTTGCAAAAATTAGACAAACTGTTGGGCTACTGATAAAGGTTAAGTGAAGTTGTAGTTGATAGGATGCTTTCTATCATCTTTTTCTACAGCTGAACGTGTTTAAATTTTACCTGCACAAAGGAAGAAAATAACTTACCTTAAAAATCTGCATTTTTATTCTATGTCATTTTACCTACATCCATATTTTTAATGTACGGAGCGTTTCGATAACCCTTTTAAAATTAAGCCTAAATGTAGATTAGCCTAGCATGTTATAAGTAAATGAAATATGCTGCTATGTTAAACTACAGCTCAAAATGAAAAAAGTGGCCAATGCTAGAAGAGCAGAAAAACTTCTCATCTTCAGATGAAAAGTTCTTCTTTTGACAACTAAGAAACAAAAAGAAGAAAAGATACACAGCTTCTAAAAAAAAAATCCCAAACCTACACGTTAAAGGAAGCACCTCTGCAAAATTTTTTTTTTAATCCAAAATCTGACAGGAGCTTTAAATAATTAAAAAGTTATGACTCCAAGAAAAAAAAATATTAAGTTACTGTTTAACAAAAAGGTTTAGTATGTACTTTACTTTTCCTAACGTTGTCAGCATTTTTCATTTAGCTATAAAGTTTAAAAACTAGTCAAGGAGTTTCCATACAAATGCAGACTAACTTTGAAAATAAAAAACTAGAAACCTTCAGCTTGTGATTTCTTTCCAGCAAAAAGTTCTTCCATGCAAACCAAGAGCCAAAGCATACCACAAAGAGGAAGCAAAGTAATTTTGAACTGCCATGCAACAAGCCAGTTGCTTACAAGGAAAAGTGACTGGATTAACACAGAGGTGAAAAACAGTAAAGGATCAGACAATCAAAAAACAATTAAATATTTCCAGCCATCGCTGCAACTCGGAGCACAAGACCTTGAGAGTAGCAGTGAGTGTAGCAGATATGCCATCGCAGCCTAACAGGAGTTCCCAAACCTTGCAGCTCCAACGATTCAGGTCCTTAGGCTGCAGAGTAGCAGCAATGCAGACTTCAAGAAACAAGTGCAAAAGGGAAAAGGATCTCCTATTCCACGCAGACAGATCTATTTTTTCTAACTTAAGACACCTCCACCACTTACTCATTTCTAACTTAGACACCTCTGGAAGTTGTACCAGCGTTTCTCCCGGACAAAGATGAATGCACTAACAATTTCTGCTTCAACATAGCTAGTTCATATTCCTACGTAAAAGTCACTTTGAGAACTATTACTCACATTCATGCTCTTGAGCCAAGGAGGTGGTTGCAATATTAAAAAAAAAAAAATACAGCTACAAATCCAAAAGACTCAAGTAAGTCTAAATTTTGAAAAATTCTAAATTCTGGTACTCTGCCGTCATGTCTGACCGACCACATAAATATTCCTGAATACTATCTACTCATTAAAATGGATGAACAGTGCATTTTAGGATGTACGTTGTCCCTGATACTACCATGTTTTGTGGCTTTCCAATATACTACATGCTTCCTCTCTTCCATTTGACAAATCCACACCACCACAAGTGTCCAGGAGTTACTTTACACCAATTGGCCTTGCATGTGCGACCAAATAAGAGAGAAATTCTTTAAAGCCTTTCAGCACACACTTTTAGAAACACAAACACGTTACCATCTGTTGCTTTTATCTTCTGTTTTTATCAAGAAGCACGGACAGGACGCTAAAGGTACCAGAACCCTTCCTTTAGATAGGGATGACACCAGAAGAGGAGCCATACGGAACCTGTGCGCATTTTTTGGAGCACTGCAGCAGCAAAACAAGCACAGGTAGGGGAACATAAGTGTTTTCTATCAGAAGTTTTGAATAACCTAAGGTATGACAAGTGGGACTGATTATATAAAACTCTTACAGAATTACCTTCTGTCAAGTGCACTTGAACAATAAAGCATAGCAAGTCCAACCCTGAGCACAAAAAGCGACCATCAATAAAACAGGCTACGATACGCAAGTTTCGGTGGTAAATTTACCTGGCTGGACATACGTTGTTTTCTTAAAACACTTTAACAGCTGTTGCGTGACATCTCCTTCTCCTAACCCCCTCCCAAACCTCGTGTGTCTTTAAGTCAGCACGCCGCTGCTCCCTCTCAGAGCCCTGCGCGCAGACCCTCCACCAGCACCCCGGCTATCCGCTGCCAACGCCGTCGCCCCGTACGGCAACACACCAGCCCCGCGCAGCCCCCCCTGCCCCGGCCGGCGGCCCGCTCCGGCGGGCAGCCCCGAGCGCCCCGTCCCGCACTCACCGCCCCCCGCGGCGCCGCCCTGCCGCCGCTGCGGGCAGAGGAAGTCCCGCGCCGCGCCCAGGTCCCGCAGGCGGCCGAAGGGGACGAGGGCACACGCCATGGCGCCGCCGCCCGACCCGGAACCGCTCCGCGCCGCCCGCCCTCCCGCACGGCACCGGCGGGGCGCGTGCGCGGGGCCGGGACCGCTCCCTCCGTCCCTCCCTCAGCCCCGCTGCTCCTCCTCCTCATCCTCCCTCTCCTCCTCCTCATCCTCCTCCTCCTTTTCCTTCTCCTGCTGCTCCGCCGGGTGCCGACGTGGCCGCTCAAGGCGGGGCCGCCGTTTGCCGAGGGCATTCGGGGCTCGGCTCCCCTCAGGGCCCCGGCCCGTTAGAGGCAGCAGTGGTTAGGAGGAGTGGGATTTACTGGGGGCGCCGACAGTTAACACACAGCATCGAAAACCCCCCTCTAGGGCAAGGAGAAGAAAAGCGTGTGAGAAGAAGGCCAGGGGATGTTCTCTGGGCCTCGAAGAAAAGGTGCTGTCAGGAGCCCTTTATGATTTTAAATAAATCCTACTTTACTGTGGCTTCTTATTACTGCTTACTTTTAGCATACATCAGTGTAGTTCGGGGTTTGAGGTAGGCTTCTTGGGTGCTGGTTAAAGACCATCTAAGACCGAGCACTAACTCTTCTATTTACTAAGAGAAGTTTAATTCAAAATCACTTCAGATTTTCCTGAAGGCACAGACCATATACACAGTCTGGGTATACAGTCACAGGCTATAACCTCTAGAAAATCTCCATCAAATTTTCAAATAAACTGTCTTTAACATCTCCTGACAGCTTCTAATGTTCTCACCTGTTCTATTTTGCTGCAGTAATCAGAACCCAGTAACAGTTTTGCCCTCAGCGACAGCTTGGACATTTATTTTTACGTTTAAAATCTGCGGCTCCTCAGGCAACACACAGGTTAGACGTGGATTTAAGCAGATGAATAATCCCGCACCTATTCAGAATGGCTGAATCCTGCGTTTTTCTGAGCAGGCATAAAATGGCATGTTGTGTACCAAAGGAAGGAGGCTCTTGGAAATTAAGGTCACAGTGGGAAATGTTGAAAGCAACAGGTTTGGAGGAATGACTAATGACTTTGAAAACACTAATTAAACATGTAAAGCCTATGGGAAAAAAAAATAATGGTAAATGTGTAACATATGCAAAGGTGCTAGTAATGTCAAGTGAATAAATAAAGAGCATACAAGAAATTAAATGAAGAACATGGTTTGTCATTCTTCTAGGGATACTTTCATCACCTCATGAAAATATCCTCCTCTGAGACTAGTGAACAATGTAAGATGCTGTCATATCCCTGCCTGGTTTGCTGTACACAAAGAAGTCGTGTTACAAAACTGCCAAGATACTAATTAATGCATAAAATAAGGCAATGAATAACTCAGCAAATTAATTAATATTTAAGACAGGATTGAGCTCTGATGAACCCAAGTTTTCGCTTTGGCTATGGAATTACCTTTTGTGTGTTTGTTGTACCATTTTCAATACGTATTAATTTAAAAAAAAAAGTCATAAATAGTAATCAATGTTCTTAAAGACATTCAGATAAACGTTCAATCAATACCCAAAACTAACAATACAATCGTAGTGACAACAATACTTTGCATTTATGTAGGTTCCATCATTTGGAGCCCTAAGTGCATTTTACAAAAAATGCAAAATTAGGGCTGTTAGGGGTTTTCACTTGGAGAAATGAAGGTAATGAAAGATTAAGTGATTTGCTCAGGGTCAGTCCACAGATCCATGAAGTACTGTGAGTGAAACTCCGTTTTTCATCGTCAGTGATGATCTCCACTTGTTGTTCATTCATGCTAGTTAGCGTAAATAAATATGCAGAGTCCTGAATTTGGTCTTTGATAATAAGTGAAAATGAAAACGACCATTTACTTAATAGTTATAGCAGACTCACGTATATTGTCATCTCAGCTTGATACCAGCAATTACCTTCTCAAATCTATCATATATGGCTTCCGAGTAACGCAGTTAGCCCTGTCTTGGGATATCTGTAGCCAGCCTCTCTGTCTATCCAGGGGATAAGGCGCTGAGCTCTTTGTTCAGAGCACCCAGCAGGCACGAGTCAGAACTGGGGCAGGGCCAGAAGCATGAAGATTAAATAGTGCTGTCACAGGCAGATCATGAAATTTAGTAAATGCTGCATTTTGAAGAGCAGAAGACAGAAAGATGCCTTCGAGGACTATGTATGCCACTGGTATTTCTCTCTTCCTATAAAGTTCTTGCATACAGTGAAGTGCATTCTAGGCCCCAATTTGTGGAAGGAAAACAACATACCAAAGAAATGACTTCCATTTAGTCACTAGGCCAGATGTTCTGACTCACAGCACATGCAGAAGAGGAGTGAAGACAGGGAGGGCTGGACAGTACGTCTCTGGCTGTTCTGAGCTGGGTTAAGTCCGCACGTGAGCAATCTTTTTTCCACTCTGCATACTTAGGCAGGCAAGCGTAGCAGCTCCAGTTGAGATTTATCTACAAGAGCCTATAAGGCTTAACAAAATTCTGTATATGCCTTGCCACAAATTCATCCTTTGAAATTTGTAGTAGTGTGGGAGTCATGAAGATTAGCGTGCTCTTCACTGAAGATTTTATTCACAAATTTGTATAGAGAAATATGTTTACTATCCCAAACTTAGACTAAACAATCAAAACAACAAAATCCTTCCCCACAAAATGACAGATAATCTGAATCTTAAATTTATTTTCCAGATTTTTATTTTTGAAGTAACAAGATTTTTAAGATCACATAGATCTTTTGTCATCATTGAATGTTTTTGATTAGTGCTGCACTCTCAGACTCTTCTTTGCATTTCTTGATTTTTGCCTAAAGACGTGGTTTAAGCAGCGTTTTAACAGCCAAAGTACGTGGCCCCACAAATATACCTATAGAGGATGATGAAACCCCCCAAAAGTTGTCATCCCACAGTTTGCTCTGCATTTTTGAAGAGCAGTCCTGAGACAGAAAGGATCTGACCTGTGCTGCGCCAGTATTTTTTGTTCCAAAAGCCAGTTCTGGAAATGAAAGCAAACCCTGCCTTGCTAATGTACTTGCCAGTTTGTAGCAGTGTGGTGTGCAGCTGCAAAGCCATGAGGGATGACAATCTGTCTTGCCCCTTTTTTTCTCACCTTTCTGGGCCAGGCTCACACTGGCATCCTTGCCTGCCTGTTATCTGTGCCTGCAAAGGGCAGGTGTTGCTACGCAACTGTGCACCAGCCACCACAGGCTAGCTTTCGGACAGAGAATTAACTAAATTAGTTCTGATGAAGACAAGATACATCTGGAGAGCAGCAGGAATAAGGAAAAAAGAAATAAGAATAAAAAAAAAAGCTACGACTTGCACTAGTGAAAAGGTGGCCAATCAGAAAGGGTAGTTTTGAAGGGAAAGAGGGAATGACATACATGGCCCAAGTGGAAGAAGTAAATACAGAATTAAGTGTTCTTCAGGGCAAGCACTGTCTCCGTCTCTGTGCATCACATAGCATGGCAAAGCTCCAAATTTAGGGGGCTGGCTTCAGGATACTGCCATAGCATAAAAAAAGAGAAAAAAAGTGATGCCACAGAACCTTCCACCTCACCCTCTTGCTAGTCCCAGTTAAGTATGGACTTTAGGAGGTAAAGAATATGGGAAGAAAAGCTAGACAATTTAATAGCTCACTTTTCTGTCCTGGGAAATTGTTACCTCCACTGCCTCCTTGAGCCACCCTGGCTTGCATGACATCAAGCATGCAGAAGCCTTGGGTGACTACTCAGTGGCTGGGGACTTGCTAAAATTTTTTTTTCCTAATCCTAAGAATATAATTATTGGATTAATGCATATACCATAATTATTTTTTCTTGCAACAGGGGCATTCTGTGCTCACTGAGCATGGCCAACTTTTGTCCTTTTGTATTGCCCAAGCTCCCCAACCTCAGAATCCAGACCGTAGCATTCCATGGAAAAGCACATCAGCTATTAGGTTAAATATTTGCATAATTCCTCTAGAGATAAGGGCCAAGCAAAAATATACAACTTTTCCTGAGCATATTCATGTTTTGTCATTAATTCACTGCAAGCTTACTTATTCCTATCTGTGCTCACTGTTCATGAATATTTCAGCAAATAATCTCATGGGCTGGAACAATCCCAGAAAGAAAAAAGTATACAAATACTGAAGAACATTGCCAGAAAAAAAAAATCTATGCTATGACTGTGATTCTGCCATTTATAATTCTCTTCCCCTCCCCCCAGTTATGGAGCATGTGTGTACCCCACTCAATTTCTGGTCCATTCATGACAAATCAGTGTGAATAAGAATTCAAATACTGAATATTCAGACTGGAAAATTTGCAGGCCAGCGATTCTTTGTTACAATGAACCTGAGAGAGATCCTAAAACAGCTTAACACAGTTTTCTGGTGTTCAGAAGACTGAAAACAACACCAGAGAGAAGTAAGGAAGGTAATTGCTTTTCAGCATTTGAGCTTTGCTTATAGTGGTGATCAGTCCATCATTTAGTCCCTTTCTCTCCTGCTCTTAGAAGTCAGCAATAAATTTTAAGAGTTCTTTGTTCACAAATGTATCTTCACACAACTTTACAAATACTACTTTGAGTTTTACTCAGCCCCTTTAAAATAAGATAGTGACATCTCATAGGCTTAGTCAGAGATGGAGTCCAATGAGAGGGATTTCTTGTATTATATCTCTGAAGTACATTTTTAAAATAATTGGTTATCTGAGCAGAATATTACATATCTGTCTTTTCAGTACATAAATTAGAACTCTCTGGAGTGGTGATTAAAAGTTATGGACCTCTCTTTCAGTTTTGGTGTTGTTAAGAAAGCAGCTGACATAGCCATAGATGCTGTATCAGTACAACTTTGCTAACATGCTATCAAACAAGCAAAAATATTCATTTCCTGTGTTTGAAGTTCATCTTTTCAACGTCTTCATTCATTACTGTGAGACTTTGATGTCACAGATCTGAGAGAAATATCAGGGAAAGGATCAGTAGAAATATAAACACAGAAGAAAGGAAGCCTACTCTTCATGATCCTTAATGAAAGAAAACCTGAACGTCAGCAAAGCAAATTTAGCTTCTCCGAGGATGAGTTCAGACTGCCATCTGGGGGATTTAGGTCTGATAAGTCTGGCTGAAGGGCTGAGAAATTTAGCCTGCATGGTGAATCTAACTGGATGCCTTCCATGCAACAGTAGCCAAAGCATTTACTGCAAATATCTTGCCCAGTGAATTTTGTACTGAGTTGTTCAGTTTGCAAACTCTTTGTGAACCTGGCCTAATTTCTGACTACTTGCAAGATTGTTTGGATGGATAATTTTCAACCTACAACCTGTCTTCAAACTTCCTTTCAGTAATACTTATTATTTTAAATAGCATGGGTATGGTAGGTTTGATTGGACTTGCAAACTGGATTAAGGCTGTAGACATAATATTTCTGTTGAAGGGCTTTCTTCATCATCTTCCCACTTAACCAAGGTAACAAATCACATCAAAATCAGAATGCCACTTATTAAGGTGTATTTAAACATCTGTAAAAGTGTTTTCTTGAATGAAAACGGTATTTTGTCTTTAAAATTCCCCATTGGGAGCATCAGTAAATAACCAAGCTGTTTATATAACCAGGGAAATTTAATGCCTTTTAAGACATGACCAATTTACGTCCTGTTGTCATCTGTTCCATTCAATGGGATTTCAGTAAATTTTCTGATACCTAAAGGTAACTCTAGAGAAAAGACAAGGTTTTGCAGACCAGTCAATCTCTCACTCCTGTTAGAAGACACGTGGAAAAAGGAGCACCCATAAATGCCTGAAATGACATACTGCATGCACAAAGCAAGTAGCTGCCTATGGCTGAGCTGGATTACATGGTTGTAATCCAGGTCTTGGATAGAATGATATGAAAATTGCATGTCTCGTACCTCCAGAGAGAAATGAACCATCTCTACACAGAGAAGGGAGCCAGGTCTTTAAGCTCTACGTAATTTCTTTAACTTCATAGTGCCATGGGCTTGTTAGATTGGCCAGTGCCACGAGCACCGAGTATGCCAGTGGGCTAGCAGCTAATCCAATTAACCTTAGCTGCTTTGTATCTAAAACGGGAACTGAAACACTGGATGACAATCCTACTCTGCTTCGCTATTTGAGCTAGAGTTCTCCTTCAGATCTGAAGACCTACACAGCACGAAAAATAAATTCTCAACAGAAATGAGGTTGCCAGAGAAAGAGTTTCTCTTCCCACTTTTAAACTACCTGCACAGAACAGGGTGTGTTTATCGTGCATAGATTACATAGAGGGAGATTACAATGCTTACATAAACAGCTTGCTAAATTGGCATTTAAAACAAACATTTACAGAAGATCCAGTCTGGAAGTACCTATTAAACTGATTAAAAATCATAAAGAAATATTAACTCCCTTTTTTATGCAACTGTAGTTGTATAGGTTTCAGGAAGAAAATTTGATTTCCTACACTTTTTATTTATGATGTTATCCTTTCAAGAGTCTGTCAAAAAAGTATTACATTTGCATGGAGTGGAAACAAACTGAGTAGCTAGCACAGAAACCTATTCACAATCTCATCTCAGAAGTTGCAATAATTCTTGTTATAAATCATCCACGTGGTTCTAGGGAGAAGACATCCTGAAGATAACATGCCATTGAAATTTAGGGTGTTGGGTTTGGGTCAGTTGTTTTTTTTTGTTTGTGTTCTATTTGCCCCCCCCACCCCCCCTTTTTTTTTTTTGGTAAATTCAACTGTGGATAATTAACTCCACAGCACTCGCCTCCTGTGTGCATTTGAAGTCTAGAGATACTAAGGGAGAGAATTAAAAAAAAAAAAAAAAAGTCCCCAGAAACACTTCCTTGCCTAGAAGGGTTGTTTTGCTTTGTTTTTAAAGCATGATAGTGCTGGATGGAAGGCTTCAAGCCACACATACTGATAGTCCCTCTAGATTTCTGATGGCTGCTTGGCAGTTCCAGCTTGCATGTTCTCTTCCTAAGCGGTAGGGAAACAATAGCAGGACACGTTTCTGGAGTTACAGGAGCCAGGAAGGTGTGTAGTTCAGAGTAAGATGAGGTCCTGTGTTTTCCAGTTGACGAGTTAAAAACAATATGTGGTTCCTAAGTATTGCTGTTAGAGGGCAGCAGATATCCTAAAAAAAAAAAGGTCTCCAGACACTGTATGACCTAGTTCTGCCACGGCTTTGTAGCATCCGCAGTGGGAAATCTTGAGCAGCAGAGAAAGATTGCATAGCACTCTTTTCAACCTCTGTTATTAGTCAGCTATGATTCTAAGTTTTAATTGTTCAGGTTAATATTTTCCATGCTTCACCTTTTTCTTATCTTGGGCTTTCTTGAGAATGTGAACAACTTTACAACCCTTGGCAGGATGGAAATTAATCTAGAATCTAACATTCTGCCAATGTTGAAAATATTCCCTACTATGCATTTCTTCAAATTGCCTTCAAATTTTTCTAAGGCTTGAGAGAGGAATTTGTACATGAGTAATGCTGGAGTCTAGAGCTTCTTTAATTTCTATAAACGTACCAAATTCTATTACAAAACCCTGATACAATCATTTGACTTTTTGAGTATTTGCTTTTTAAGCTTCCAGATATCTCATCAGTACTGTGCTTTTACTGAAGCCTCTTTGTCAGGATACCTGCACATCTTTCTCTTCCTCCAGCTCTCACCAGAATGAATATCAGTGGTGTCAGGGAAAATAAAACAAAACAGTCTAGGATTCTGGAAACCACTAATTTAAGTTTTACCTCTTTCAATGGCTGTTACTTAGCAGTGTCCACTCCTAAGCAAACCCATGTATCCTGACCTTGGAGACTGTCCTGGGGCAGGTGAGTTAAGTACTACAGAGTCGATTCCCCAGAATAGGGACTATATGTTTAATTTAAGTGTTTGTCAGTTTAACTACAGCACTTTCCAAAGGAAATTATCTGCAGGCCTAGCTCTGATACCTATAATTACTACTCTAAAAAGGACATTTAATTTGCTCCTCTGGAATTTCTGATTGAACAGTTCTGACCCGAGCCTTCAAAATATTTTCTTTATGAAAAGGTGTATGATCTCCATCTAAAGATAGTGTGCAAAACAAACAAAAAATAACAGCATTTTACTTTACTGACTGCTTGAATCCAAGAAATCTAATAAATGAATCCAGGCGTCACTGTTGTCATTACACACAGAATTGGTGAAAGTTTGGTTTTCTTTCATAAATTGGCTAGGCCTCAAAACGTGCCTGGTTTTGCTTGTAATTACTTGAAATAATCAAACACCAGATACCTGGAAATGCCACAGTCAAGATCATAGCCAACAGCTGCCAGCACAGTCAGAGGATAATCCTCAGATTACAGTTATTTTTAGGGTTAGGATTCAGGTTCGGGTGGAGTGAAAGCCTAGAGGTGGAATGGTGCTACGGAAGGAAACTGTGGGCTGCAAAGAGAAGGGCTTTCAGAAGTTCTTGTAGTGAATGTGCTTGTCAGAGGCTCAGCCTAATTTAGGGTTGGGAACACCGAGAGAGTTTGGGTCCAGCTGAGAGAGAGGCAGCCCTGAGCTGTGCTTGGAGGGAGGCCGGGAGGGGGCTGCCGAAGGCGAGCATCAGCTGGGAGGAGAACTGTCCTCGGGGGAATTTTTCCTGGGGGCACACAGAGTAACCGTGATCATAACACATAATTATGCGTAGCAATCCTAGCAGAAACACTGGCCAGAATGTGAATAACCATTCTGAAAAAATGATAAAGATGACACAGGGTGGACATCATATCGTTAAACGTGCTAGCTTCCACAAGAGGCAGCCTCCTTGACCACTTTTACTCTAACTGGTTAAAGAAATTATTCATTACCGCATTAATCATCTTACTTTTCATCTTTTCTGTGGCAATTTAAGAACTCATTCCACTTTCCCCATACTCCTATATTTTGAGTCCTCTTCTAACCCATTTTTTTTTTTCTTTTAATACACAGGTATTATTACACCAAGGTCAGTGACAGCAACATCTGGCCTGTATTTCTGATGTGCATTTAGTTTCATTAAAGAAATTAGTTAATTTGTAAGTGTGCAAACAGGTGTTAGTACCAGGAATAATTTGTTTCAGCTAAAAGCAGAAATGAAGATGTCAGTGTACTTTATACTTATTTTTACCCAAGGAACAGGGTAGCTTGTGGGAAAAACAAACAAACAAAACATTAAACACCGGAAAAAAGAAAGAAGTGCCCATTACCTGGTGAAGGACTGTGGCACTTTCTCCAGAGGACTGCTTTCTGCACCTTGTCTCAGATGCCACACACTTACCTCTGCAAAGCTTTGGGAGGCTGCAGCATACGTAGATGGGATTTTCCCCCCATTGATGCTTCCCTTGAGGTGTTTTTGGCCTGGCTGTGCATCAGGGGGAGCAGCAAACAAACACCTGGCGCATCCCACTGCTTGTGGGGGAAGTGGAGAGTGTTGGTTTAGGGCCAGGATTGCATCCTAGCCAGAGGATGCAATGAGGGAAGGGCTGCTCTCTTCTGACCTGTCCTGCTACACCTCCAGCTACAGGGTTTGCTCAGGTCATTTCTGGAGAAAAAAAAAAGAAAACAAAAAGGGCTGCAGTGAGGCTAGAAGAGCAATCTCCCCTGTTGCTCTTCTGCCAAGCCAGTACTTTTAGACATGTATTACTGCTGTCTGGATACTCCAACCTACCTGAACGTAAGAAAAGAGTGATTTGAGCAGACAGCCAAAATGCCCACTAATTAACTTCTTCCAATGTTACTGTCAGAGCAGGCTGTAGCTGGAAATAATTAGTTAGAACAGAGCTTTAAAGCTTTATTAACTGTTTCATTTTTTAGCTGCTTTGTGCTAGCTGGACACGTTTTGCAGCTAGGAGAACAACCCTGTCGGCACTCTGCTGCTGCCCTGGCCTTTGATGCAGGGCTGCTCTGTGGCTGCATCTCCGCAGACTGGGGGGGATCTGACACAAACACCAAGCCAGCACATCAGACTGAAATAAGGGACGCTGCGTTTTGCAGACCACTGGCAGGATAAAAGCCCACAGCATGCCCACTGGTAAATCAAGCACATTCCTTCAAGCCAGGGAGCAGGGCCTGAACTTCTGCAAGCAAAGGTTGAAAAGCACTTTTCATCTGGAGTTAGAGAAGGAACACAACTGGCAGTGCTCTACATGGCTGCTCCAGGTTTTACGCATCATTCCCCAGAAAACAAAAAAAAAAAAAAAAGAACAAAAAAAAAAAAAGGACAATTTTTAGGTGGCAGGCTGAGCTTTTCTTTTCACTTGGGGAAGATTAAAAGATTCAAGACAAGCATACTAAGATCACACAGCTGCAGCCACTCCCCTTCCTAGGAAGGGAAGGGCAACATTCCCCCCCCCCCAACTTCTACAGAGGAGATCTTCCTGTGTGCCTTATGATAGCACCTGCTGAACAAGGGATTTAGGGAAACCAGAGCTGTCCTGGCCAAGCAGAGAAGCACAGCGGCACCAGGGCGTTTGGGGTGATGTTCCAACCTAGCTCAGCGCCGTTTGTTGGGGTCCTGTATATCATCTATCTTTTCAACTGTCTGCGACAGTCTGATGATGTTTAATTCCTCTTTATTGCCCTAAATTGTGTGGCAATATCCTGTATGCTCTCCATACCCTGTGAATTTCCTTTGTAGCCAATATCCCAGCTATCAGCAAAGACTGAGAATCTACCAGCTTTCTAGAGGCCCGAGTGCCTTGAGTGCCTTTTAGCAGCTGTCCTGTTGCCCACAGGCACTCCACCCCCAGAGAAACCTGGAGTACAATCACACACCCCCCTTAGCTCGGGAGGTCTGTTTCTCTTTCTGCCATATAGAAGAAAATCCTTGCTTAAGCAGCTCCCAAATGCATGATTATTTTTTTCATCAGAGCTGCATTTCTCACCTTGAGCCCCCTGCCCCCATGCACAGTTACGCTAACTTTTACACTGTCCTGATTCCAGATACGGACGTTGTGTAAGGGGAGCCTGAGCAGCAGGGTCAGCTTGGACATGAAACTATGCCTAAAATTACTTTTCAGTCTTTCTGTGCTTTCCTTAACCACAAAGCCCACATCTCCCAGAGGATGCACCCCGTGTGCTTCTTTCCTCTTCACCCTCCACAACCGCATGGCTCTTCTCTCCCAAACAGGAGGCAACCTTTGAATTTTACTCCTTTATTACCAAAACCACCTCCCTGATCACTCCCACAGAAGCTCTTGTGCTCCTTTTTCTCCCTCCCCTTGCCCTACTCCCAGTTTCAAGTCCTACCTTTCTCCCAGGTGAGTGTAGTTTTGGTTTAATACCAAAACCCACTGACCTTACTTGATTTCTTCTTGTTTTGGTTAAGAGTGTTTTTTCAACTTTGAGTCTCTATTATACAAAGTAAATTAATAGGCACGACATTACAGTAAAATACTCTCCCACATCATAAAAGGCAGGGTTTATTTCATTTTCACTACAAAGCTGACAGGTGTGTAGCCTTTCCTCTTCTTCAATTAAATCCAGATTCTTTCTGAACTCTATGCAATTATATTATAATAACATTGTAAGAAATTATCTTGTTTGGTAATTTACAATGCCTTCTTGTGAAATAAGTTTCATTATATTTTGAAATTCTCTCCTGAAATAAAGCTAAAGTTAGTGTTACTGCTACCCAAGCCTACTCTGTGTATGGGGAAGTTCCTAGCTTGTTTAATAAACAGTATAGCTTAAGAACAGGTTTTTTTCTACAAATATTAGGCTTTCTCTTGTATGTGTTGAGGTTCAGACTTACGGCCGATGTTGCCCTCCGTGCTGCACCCCCAGCCTCGGCCCTGCTGATGCTGCAGTAGGCGAAGGCAGGAGCTGCTCCCTCGCTTGGGGGCACTCCTGCAGAAACAGGGGCATCCCACACACAGCCGGTACCAATTACAGAAATGATTTAAAGCACAGAGGACTGATAGAAAAATGTCTCAAGTATGCTGTTGGTGCTGATATTGATGTCGTAATTGTCCAATGGATTTATAAAGGGGGTTGGATTTGATCTCAGCTGTTAACGCTTTCCGTGCCACAGGAATCAAACATACCAGTTTTCTATTAAGGTTGTTTGCAAGGTTACGTGGGCCTGCTCCTTGTCATATTATATGTAATTCCCTCTTCCCGAAGTATTCTGGACAAGCGTAGCTCCCAGGAGCAGCAGAGGGACAGTGCTGCCCAGCAGAGACAATGCATTGCTCATTCAGAAGGAAAGCACCCTCTGCCTCCCTCCACAAATGCAGGCTGGGGCAGATCATAGATGCAAAGCTGCATTACAGAAATCTGTTTGCAAAGCCAGTGCTGTGTCTTATCTTAATTTAAAAGGCAAACATAGCTGCTGAATAACAGTTTACACACACACACACACACACACACACACACACACACAAAAAAAGGGTTTCAAGTAATCCTCCATGGAAAACTATAAAAAAAAGTCTTCATTTGTCATGTTTCCACATTGGCAATGGTGAGACAGTCTCTTTTTAAACATATCCAAAGCATTCAGAGGCATTTCTTTCAACTGTTGACTACTGAGTATAGTATCTTTTTTTTTTTTTGACATTTTGGGTCACATATAAAATATTTTTATCTTCTCTTAGATTATCTATTATTATTATATATTAAATTATAGCTTTTACATTATTTTCTGAATATGAATTCATTTAGTTATCCTACATGATTTAGCAAGGCCCCACTCTGCTCTCCTCAGCCAAAGAAGATAATTTCTTTTGTCTCTGTTAAAATTTTGATAATTCTTCCCTATTTGTTCATGCATCATGAAGGCACTCAATTGCTGTAGTTCGTGTTACTTTATTTCTGACAGGTTGAAATTACATTTGTCAAAAATAAAAAAATACTAAGGCAACTCCCCCAACAATATAACATTAACTCAATTTATTGATGTGCATCAGGTTGGACATATTACCCCTGGTTCACAGCAGTTAGAAGGACAAAACTGCTATATATTTTGTAATCCACAATCTGTAATATTCTGGTACAGGTCAGATATCTGTGAAACAATTTTTATAAAAGCATAAGGAAGTCTTCCTGGCACCTTTCTGGTTAATATATTCCCAAATGTATTGAAATGTTTCTGGTTAAGTGATCTTCTCTATTTGCTTTGTGGCTTAAAATATCTCGTGGTGGCCACTGACTTCAAATCATGTGTCTGTGTGTCTTGTTTCAGAGGTCTCTTTGTCTCTCCTGATTTATTGTAAAACACAGTGAAAGAGTTGCAGTAACTCCATACTGAAGTTTAACAGCAAGCTGCAGCCTTGTCTTACTTAAATATCTAGGAAGCTGATAGCCAAACTAAAAATCAAGTGTACCTGAGATTCAATAGCTTTTTTTTTTTTTTCCAGACAATATCTGTATCTGTTTACCTTTCTTCAGCATTTGTTTTTATCCCAAAGTATTTATTTTAAAATAATGTTCCTCATCCTGAATAGCACTTTAGTAATATGAGTCAAAAAAGGTGGAGTTGAAATGTGAGCAGCAAGCCCGGACTATACAGGATTGAGAGACTTACTTTCAAGAATGAACATAAAAAAGGTCATTCCATGCAGGCCTTGCTGGAGCAAGGATAAAAGAAGGCATAAAGCTGTCTTTGCAGCTCCCGGTTTTAGGAGTAGGAGGCATCACCCCTGGAAATGCTAAGAGCATAGTGAACAACGTAGGCTCAATCTGCCCTGCTGCAGCTGGCCTTTAGAGATGCAGCGCGCATCATCTATCCAGTATCTACCAGTGCCGTGGCTGGAACACAAGCAAATCGCCGTGAGCTTGTAAAGAGGCTCCCTAACTTTTATTAGTAGTATTACTATTTGCCATTTAAAGGATAATAAAAATGATTAGGGTGAACTTCAAATTTTAAGGCGAGTGCTTTTAAAAACCAAGCAAGTACCTAAAGAGATGTGTGTTACATATTAGCAACATCTGCACCAACACTATGAACACTGCAGAGAAATGCAGCCAGATCCTCAGGAGATACTATGTCTGTGGAGCAATACCAGTTTACATTAGCTGTGGGTAGAGGCCAAAGAATTCAATGACCTCTGAAATGAATCTGGTAATGATAATACAACTTCTGCTGTAATAAACTATATTAAAAATAAACAAACAAAACCCCTGCCAGGTGCTGTTTAAAGCTGGAATGCTTTATCAGTCTCAGAAGAGGCAAAAGACCAAGTGAACTAAAATCTTATTCACAAATGCAGGCTTTTAAAGTCAAGGCTGGGAAGCACTGGGGTAGAAGACACAGAATTGCTTTGATTGTCAAGCCCTGAGAAGCAAAGATGGGGTGAGCTTCTAGAGTTTTCTGTGAATCATTTATACGAGTAAAAATGTATTTTAGTCCTCACATCTGTGAATCAGGCACCTCACAGTGGAATTTAATTCACACACTGATGTGGAGAAGACAAGGGAGTTCAGCTGGGTAGTTTTGTTGTTTGGAAAAAAAAAAAAAAAGTAATGCTAAGAAGAATTAGTCCAGAATATTGAAAACTTCCCATAAATGACTCTTTCCGTTCTTTGACCCAGTTTAACTCTGGGCTGAATCTGTGAAGCTGTATGGGAGCATTTTATAAACTTAGATGGGAGCATGATGTGGTTTTATATCCACATTTATACACAGAATCTTGCATAGCGCTCTGCAAACAATGACTTAGATGCTGGTAATGCATCAACTATGTAAGCAAATGTGGCAGCAGCTCTATTTCAGTAATAGCTGGCACAGAGTAGACCCTGTCTGACTGAAAAAGGAATTGTTGGCCAGGCCATCAGAAGAAGAATTGCTCTCCAGCCTGTTTCTAAAGGAGTGATGAATGCTTAGTGTCCTCCTGGATGAACGGTTTCATGCCAGGCATAGGCTTGCTTGCCTTTTGTCCCGTTGTGCTTTGAGTATACGCAATGTCACCTAATCTGTTTCTTGCCTAATAGTGTTTTTATAAACACACATTCATTTTAGATTTTAAGTACTTTTCAAGTTACAACAGCAGCTGTTGAAATGTTTGTTTCTGGTTGAAATTGAGGAGCACATCCTATATCTAATAATATTGCTAGTCATAAGCTTTTTCTTTTTGGCAGCAGATTTGTAACAGTGCTCTTGCTTTACAACGAGAAATTGCGGATCAGCTCTCTTCAGGGGGGAACAACATAGAGTTATAGAGTTACCAAAGTAGAAAGTGAGATAGGGACTGGCTGGTTGTATTAATGATAGTGCCACAGGATGGTGCCAGACATTTAGTTGCCTCAAAACCTTTTGGTTTGTTGCTTAAAAAGTGTTAGCTTTGAATTTTCTCAGGCTAAACTTTTTCTCAGTTGAAGGAACAGTGGAAGTCTATACTGAGCCTGCGCTGGCTCACTACACAGGGGCATTCAAACTGGCTGTCATTGCACCCAGATTGGATAGGAGGTTTTCTGTTTTTATTGTTCTGAAAATATCATTGTTGCTGATTTGGAGTTGTGCATCCCAACATGAGGTCATGGTAGGTCAGCTCAGCTTTGATCCTACCATGTTGATTCTCACCTGAACATGAGCCGGCAGTGTGCCCAGGTGGCCCAGAAGGCCAACGGCATCCTGGCTTGTGTCAGGGACAGTGCAGCCAGCAGGAGCAGGGAGGTGATCGTCCCCCTGTACTCTGGTGAGGCCGCACCTCGAGTGCTGTGTTCAGCTTTGGGCCCCTCACTACAAGAAGGACATCGAGGCCCCGGAGCGTGTCCAGAGAAGGGCTACGAAGCTGGTGAGGGGCCTGGAGCACAAGTCCTGTGAGGAGCAGCTGAGGGAACCGGGGTTGTTTGGCCTGGAGAAGAGGAGGCTCAGGGGAGACCCCATTGCTCTCTGCAACTGCCTGAAAGGAAGCTGTGGGGGGCTGGGGGTCGGCCTCTTCTCACAGGTAACTAGTGACAGGACTAGAGGGAATGGCCCCAAGTCGGGCCAGGGGAGGTTCAGGTTGGAAATGAGGAGACATTTCTTCTCAGAAAGAGCAGTCAGGCACTGGAACGGGTTGCCCAGGGAGGTGGTGGAGTCACCGTCCCTGGGGGTGTTCAAGGAGAGGTTGGACGTGGTGCTTAGGGACATGGTTTAGAGGGTGATATTGGTGGTAGGGGGATGGTTGGACCAGATGATCTTGGAGGGCTTTTCCAACCTTAATGGTTCTATGTCAAAGCCCCCCATATTATCACTGTCTTTCAACCCCCCTGTTGCTCATAGCCACCTGCAATGGTGACTGAGCAATTCGATCTTTGTGGCAATAATGATGCTTTTGGGGTTTTAACATGAGAAAAATTCTTGCAAGTAGAAACTATATAGTTTCATTCAATTCAGTAAAAACTCTAGAAACAAAGACGTCTTAGAAAAGAGATTATGTGCCTGTTATGGCTTGTAACTCACCCTTGAACACAGAGATCTGATCATTACTTTTTTTTCCATTAATGTTTCTGTAAAATTAATTTTCCAGTATTGCAAGGGTTAGTGAACCATTTCTGATATTTTCAGTCCATGACTGGTAATGCTGTTATCATTTCCTGAGTAAATGTTTAGGAAAAAAAATAGAGCGGTAAAACTTTCAGGTCAGATTCTCAGTGAGATCAATGGATCTACAAAGATTGTAGCCACTGCAAACTAGGACTTTAAGTTGGAAAAGGCCTAGATTCATGCTTTTGTAACATTGATGGAGTTCAGATTTCGATCCTGACATAACTGGCCAGTGTTTTGTAATGGGAAGCATCCAAGTCTGGAATTTAAATATCCTGAAGTCTAGAAGTGTTTATGTTCCCATCTGAAGTTAGGGAGCACTCCTATCTCTAATTTGTGGTGTCTCTGCTCCACAGGATTTGTGGTCTCTCTTCCCACAGACAACACCTCCTACAGACTCTTTTTCCAGCTGCTCTTCTGATTTTATAACCAGTCAACCCAGAACAACACACCAGATACGTTCTAATATACAGCATCTCTCCGCTCGTTTATTTTCCTTACTGACAGAGATGAGTGGTTTCAGTGGCAACAAGAGCAACGTGTCCAGCTCCCCTTTTATCTCTGGTTTGGAATACATTAGTCTTCTCTTGTCCTACTTTGGTTTTACATGCCTTCACTGTAACAATGTCTTTTCCAAAACTGCAGGCCATCCGCGAAGGCATATGATGAAAGCAGAAGGAGTGTGATTTTTGTTCATAGTCAGCATCACTCCAAGCCTTGTGCTAGTGATGTTGTTAAAGAGGAAAGGTTAAAAATCACTTGTCAGTATTCATTGAGAACATTGGAAGTATTTTGTGTTTGAAAAATTTGGATGGCTTGCCTTTATGAATAAAATTGTATACAGCAATCTCACAGTGTTTTATTAAGGTAAGAATTCATTATTTTCTCAGATTGAAAGACAAAGAAATTAGAATGCAGAAAGCTCAAAAAAACTACAGAAAAATGAACTGGGTCCAATATCACAGGTAAATTCCTGGACTTCTGAATGCCTGTTCATTCCTTTTGCAATTTGCACACACTATATGAAACGAGAAGTACTTGGTGTTTATCAGGCCATTTTAAACAACGCAATCAGCTGAAAAATCAGCAGCTCAAAAAGTAATCACTCTGGGTCTGTTTTTAAATACAACCAAACAAATATTTTGCCATAGCTTCTCATTGTAGGACAGTGACTATAGATTTAGTACTACTTTGTCATTTTGGAGTAATAAATGTGACATTTTAGTTTAAAGAATACTATGTAAATGCAGTATCAGTCAGACTTATTGCAACAACAGATACTTCCATGAACACAGTTGTTCTTGAAATGGCATTATGGGATTCAGGTTTTCCCAGACACTCTTCTTTGCATCTGTTGCAGGGTGTGAGGTTGCCTTTCTTCCCTTTATCCTTCAATGTGGCTAGCAGAATGCAGTATCTGATCTCCTATTGTTATTCTAAATGAAAATAGAGACATAGGGGTGTGGTATATTACTGCATAAGTAAAGCTAAAATTTTTATCTGAAGAATTCTGCATTTTCCTAAGCATACTCAAATTTGGAACATCACTGGGATTGCAACAGATTCTTAATGGGAACAAGAAACTTGGTGTTTACATAAAGTCTCTGTGGTGACTGTCTGGTTTCTGGAACATGTGGTAGCATATTCATACTCCACACCCTGCATGAGTGATATAGTTATAGTAGCCTTCTTACAAGTGTAAATTACAGAATAAAATCTGCATTCAAAGTAACTCGTAGCCCTTTCACACTGCCTGTATACCTGCCTGCTTTAGGATTCCCTTGCTCTACGGAGGTGTAAGAAGGCCTTAATGAAAATGAAACTCATGGCCTGGTACTTTGATTGTCTCACTTGTCTCTCCTTTACGTCACCCTTTCAACTACATAGCCAAAGAGAAGGTGGGTGGGAGGAGGGGGGGTGTTGCGATCTAGTGTTTTGCATTGCAAAATGCTACCTAATTTGTGATGACACTTTTTGCAACGTTATTACGGTGATAGTTCCTAAATAGGCCTGTCTATAAGTAATGAAATAATAACCAGCTAACACTTTGAAACTTCCTACCTCATCCTTGGGATGCTTAGAAATACTGAGAAGCTGTGTTGGCTTGTGATTTCCACGGGAATTTCATGCTGCCTGCCTGGCGTCAGGCAAGGGAGAGCAAAAGACGCAGAGACTCCACGTTTAGTGATTGGTTTTCTGCTGCCCTCAAGCATGTAGGTTGCTTATAGCTAACCAAAACAGGTAAAAACCCTGCACATTTGTTGCTTCCCTGACACTTCTAGCCGGGATGTAGTCACTTTCTGCCATTTAACCTGGTGCCTTGCTTGATCCTGCCTTGGCTGCTTGTCCTAGTGCAATTGTTTATGTACCTCTCCTGGGCAAAGCAATCTACGAGTTTGCTCATCGTGTACCATTACGTACCATAATGAGTGAACACACTCTGGGAAAATGCATGCTGAGTACAGGGTTTGGGTCTATGAAGCAACTTTCACAGAACTTTGGGGAGTTTTGGTTAGAAATCATTCCTAATTATCTGGAACAACCTTTGACAGTGTGCAAATTCTGACGTGCATGCATTAAAGGAATAAAGGTAATACTTCATACTGCTGGGGGTATTATCGTTATTCCACATAATGTGCACCATCACAATACTGACTTAAAATTGGCTTAGCACTGAGTAATACATGACTTGGAGCAGTCATTGAAAAGTCTTTGCGAATTCTGTGGCAAAGGCTAATGTAAATAAAGGAAGATCAAAGTAAACTTTGAAGTAGGAAGGGAGCCTGACATAGCCTATCAAGACATACTGTACTCAGGCATAACCCAACAAACTGGAAATATTTCATTTTCAATTTCCTGTCCAGGATACCAGCCTGAAGACTTACTTTTTTATTATTATTCTTATACTTTTTGTTTTTCACTGCCATTAAGTAGAAGCTGTGCTGGCAACTTACTTTACAAGCTTTTCCTAAAGATATGAGGTATATTTTCTTTTTGTAAGCACTATTGATAGCATTTTACCATGCAGCAGAACAGTGCAGCTTACCAGCTGCAAGATGAATGCAGTCAGTGTCACCCCAAAAACACCATGCAGCAAACAAGGAGCAAAATAAAGGCACAAAAGAAGGTGCCAGCATGTAAGTATATTCATGGATTGGGCAGCGTCCTTTCATTCACCTTCATTTTCATCTTCACATAAACCTCCCATAAATGCTGCAGCTCTGGAACCAGCTGTGCAGAGTCCTATTTTCCAGACCTGTCACATACACTTAATAAATTCTTAGATTTTGTTTCCAGCCTCATATGTCTATGCAGGCTTGTAAGGGAAGCAAGACCCTTCTTCGTAACCATGCAGGTCTTCACAGTTCTCCATCTCCAATGCTGGAGGCTCTGCAGGACAATCTTTCTGCCTCTTAGGCTCCCCAGGGCATACGGATGGGGCTTTTGCTCCACCATTTCATTCCACTGAAGAAGATGAATGACCATTGTTTTCCTGTGTGACTTGATTTAGGTGTTCCTGCTCCGGCAGGGGGATTGGACTAGATGATCTTTCAAGGTCCCTTTCAATCCCTAATATTTTGTGATTCTGTGATTCTGTGATCAACTGCAGAAAAAATCAGCTGCAAAAATCTCCATCTACTGTAAGTGCACGCTTCCACACACAATCACACCTAAAGGCAAACTGCTGGAGTGTCTTCTCGATGACGTGTAATGCAGCTAATCGACCACTGGGCTATAGCAATGAGCTAGTGAGAAGCAGAATCTTTCTTGGTGAATTATGTCTTTTGGAGAAAAGCCCGAGCAAGAAAATCCAAATCCTAACCTGGATTTCTCCGGAGCCCTTGGGCATTAACATCCCATAGGTTAATGGCTATCTTTTATTGCTGTATGATAGACAAAATTTAAGTGAATTGGATTTATTACTTGGCAAACCATTAGTAATGAACTCTGATAATTTGGTGATGTGAAAGTGGCAGAGATGTCCTGCCCTGTTCGCTGCTGGAGACCCGGCAGGGCGCAGTGCTGGGGGAGCGGTGTGGCTGCCTTCATCCGAGCAAGACCACGAACAGCAATCTGGCAGCTGCTTGCCTTCCCAGCTGAGAGCAGAAGGCACAAGGTAGCAGAAAACTCCTTTGTACTCCCACTGCATAGCTCTGCTGCAGCCAGCTGCACACCTGGAAATCAGGACCCCCTTCTGAAGTGTTCTTGAGCATACGGTGAGAGCAATCACCATGAGAAAAGCTCTAGATCAAAGTGATGGCCAGTAGATCAGTTCTAGCATAAACACTGCCATTTCCAAACAGTCCTAGCTTCTTGCGGAGATTAAAGTAAATCCCATAGTATTTCATCCTAGCTATAATCCTAAATAACAGCAAATCTAGATGTGCTGTATTAAATTATGTAACTCCTCCATTATTTTTTGTCTTCCCTGTCTCAAAGAACATCAGGAGCTTCGACATTCAGGTACTCAGCATCGGGGTGCACTCGAATGCCAGATGTGTTGTTCATATGGAGGACTGGACACCCCATAACAAGCGCTGAACCACTTGCTGAATTTATTTCATTACACGCTCTCTTCCAGAGAAAGAAACTACCCCCAGCTGAGCAATTGTAGGGCCTGCACTCCCAACTACGATTGCTAGGTCAGTGCTTTCATTATTATGGGTTCTTGGTGGAGGCATAAACCACCAGAGCAGAGAGCTCTCGTGGTTTGTACAGCTGAGCAGAACGCACAGGCTACCTAGTTTAGATGTGTTTTATTAACACTTGAGCATTCACTTCATGCATAGATAGCCTTTGACACTGTGGGCACGTATATAACAGAGCCCCTGTTATGCAGTATATTTAGGGGGGGAAAAAAAAAAAAGATTGTATTTTTTAAAGACATGTGCCTTTGCAATGTGAGGTGTTGCTGTGTCATCTCTCTGCCTTAAGGGTTGTGGTATGACTGGTATATCACTGCTTGTAGGAAACTAGACTCTGGGGATGCAGCTGTGTTGCCAGAAAGTCTGCACACTACAGACATATCTTTTGAGCACTGCCAGTAAGCTGTGGCTGTGACTGCATCCCTAAGGGTTCCTGAAGTGTTTTGGACTGTAGGTGTAGCTCTGTGCTGCCAGAAAGCCTTTGGTTGTGGATGTCTTTGTCTACAGGGCTGAGAAGTTGTGGGATGTTAATGTATCAGCATGGGCTATAATAAAGCCTGGGTGCAGAAGGTCTCTCTCTCTCTTCTACTAAAGGCCCTTGGGCCATCCCAGAGCTATTTGCCTCCACAGCATCTGGGACATATGCTGTTATGTTTGCCCTAGTATATCTCCATGGTAATAACGTTCTGGGTGCGATAACACGTTTGTGCCATCTTACCCTTGTATTAGCGTAAGCGCCATCCCTCTGAGGATCTTGAGACAAAAAATTTCTAATTAATCAAAAATAATCAAAAATCAATTAATTATTTAATTTCTAGTTAATTTAATTAATTAACCTAAATAATTATTTTCGATTAATTTAATTAATTAGAATTTCTAATCAATAAAAAAATTCTAAATTTTCTAATAAAGTTTCTTACACTAGAGACAAGTAAGGATTATTATGCCCATTTTACAGATGCACGTTGCCATGTTTACCAGAACACTAGTGTGCCGCCTGCTGGTAATGTGTTTAAAACCTTCGTGCCTGTTCAGGGTGCCTAGCTAGCTCTTAACCACATATAAGACTGATCTGAATAGCAGCTGAAACTAGCACTCTGCAGCAAATAATGAAACTTCAGCTGGAGCTGTTGGCAAAAGGAGCTTAGCTGGCATGTATACAGCATACACAGAAAATACCACATGCATTCTTTTTCCTTTTTTTCAGGAACAGCATTTTCTGGTCCAAGGGCAAGCCCTAAATGCACACTCTTGCTCCAGATCTTGGGCAGCCTCAGCAGAACCTAAGCACCAACTTGAGCATGACTTTGTAGCACAAGATAGCGGTCTGTGTAATGCGCAGGCCCAAAGGAATGAGTTATCCTGCAGGACACGGTGTGCAAAAGCCTAACAGGGATCCCATCCAAATCTTTGTAGTTCTGCCTGCTGCGTATTTCCCCCTGAACAATTAACTGGCTCTAAGGCTGCGGTCTAGACAACACTTCCATTCTGAAGCTAAAAATAAGGAAGTGTGAAAAGGTGCTGAACCTTTGCTGAGGTGGAACAGGCTAAAGTTTTAAGAAGGCTATGGGGATTCTGCTTTTTATGTTTGCTTATTACAGTCGTACCTTACGTTTTTTCCTCTGCACTGGAAGAAATAGAGATTGCCTCATTCAGTAGTAACATAACGCTGAGTACTTTTTTCCCTGAGTACTCAAAAATACAGATCCTGATATGTGTTCAGCCAGGAGATGTTTCTGATCATGTGCCCAAACGAAAAATCAGGCTCCAAATACCCATCTGGATTCAGAAATAAACTCGGCACCTCAGGCTCATCACTCAAGGAAAGAATGACACATACAAGCATGACTTCATGGTCATAAGGCCTTGAAAATGTACATCCAAAATGTTTGTAACAATGTACATTTTATCAGTTTTGGAAGATGCTAAAAATAAGAGCCAAACGATGAAGCAGTCTGGAGTATCTGCAGAGAAAAAGTGCTTTGTGCCAGTAAGTCAGGGATATTAGCTTTTGGCTCACAAGTGTGAATTATTTTCTGGCCATACACCCAAAGGTGGATCATGCAGATCCTGCAGAAATGCAAGAGAGTAGATGCCACTTGCTTCCTTATGCTCAAACCCCATTCTAAAAACTCTACCAAGCATTTCATATTGCATATGTTTCTACCTGTTTCTCTTCCCTTGAAATAAATATAGAAAAGCAGCCAGTCTTATTAGATGGACTCAAAGTGAATTTCCAGATGCTTTGATTTTTATTTCTTTCCTTGTCTTCCTTCCCCCAGGTAAATCTGCTCTATTTTTCTAATGAAACCTGTAGGATGAACTCATTACTAATAAAATTTGTTGTGATAACCATAGGAAATAGAGCCATTTTTCCCCCTAGAATTGGGTGACTATTGCAAGAAGTTTTTACATAAATATTTTTCAGTTTGAGCATTTAGATTAACATGCTTCAGGCACAGCTGCTAAGTAGGCAACTGCACTAGAATTGACAAGCTGGAGAAGCCCAGGAGGTGGTTTGTGAAGAAAAAGAGCGAGCAGTGGGGTTTGTACTGCTCATGGCTGAGTGCAGGCTCTGTTTCACTTCCAACACCAAAGGACCAGATGAGCTGTGCTAGCCCCCTGCTTTGCTTTGAGTGGAGCTCCTCACATTTTCTAAGCACTCCAGTAAATTAATTTAATGGCAGTCTTGCATGGTAACAATGGCATTATAAGGAAATACCACAAAAAGATTTGTTTTTTGAACCTGCAGCCCTGCAGATTTACCTTGCAAAGGTATTTCCAAGAGCTACCTTCCTTCCATCAGAGAGCAGAGCGATACCTTGTGAGCTTTGCGTCAAGGCAGCTCGAAACGAGAGATGCAAACATGCCGCTGAGCCATGGATTGTCTCTTCATCTTGCATAGACACTTACTCAGCCAAATGGGGCACCCTCAGCTCCCCCTTCAGTATACAGGTGAGCCTACTTCTCCCTCCCTGGCCCTGCTGAGGAAGGCTGGCACTGGTCCCTAGCCTCCTTCAGCTCTCTCCCGAGCCTGCTGCAGGTGACCTGCCAGTTGGGCTGAAGGCCAGATTGCAGTGCTCTGTCCTCAGGCAATAACCGGCGAACCCTAAGGAAAATGGGTGAGAACCATGGGGCTGGTTTGCAGTTTCTTGACCCACAGAAGAGCAAGATTCTCCAAACAGGGCTAAGGATCTTGTAGGAGACCGGAGAGACTTCAGCCTGTCCAGTACACTAGGAGAACCATATTCCAGGTCACCTGCAGGATGTGTAAGGGAATAATGGGGGGAGAGGAAGGGGAGCAAATAGCTTGGAGGATCCTGAGCATCTTTCAGGCAGGGAACGAAACGAGGTGACAGCCAGGGACACTTGGACTCACTCTTCTCTGTCTGTCCCAGACCTCCTGCTCCATCTGCTCCAGCAGCTTCCAAGTGCTGTATCAGCTCTCGCAGCTGTGACAGTGGTGCGTGAATCCCTCTCTTTAGCTTATTTGTAATCAGCTACATTTTTGATGTGCTGCCAATATTCTTCTTTCAGCAATTCTACCAGGAGTGAGGCAATAGTAAGTATTCAATCATTTATACTGTGGCGATACCTGAAGAGAAAGTCACAGAACAAAAAAAGGAGGTATTTGTCTGTACCGACTCTTTTCCTCCTGCCAGATTTCAAAGCACGAGATGCATAATAAAGGTGTTAGGATTCCTCAGAAAGGGCGTCAGGAATCTTTTACCTCATGAAGCGCTAGCCCGGTGGTGGGGATCCCTGTGAATTGCCTATGTCTATAAAGCTGACAGCTGAATTTCGCCCATGTGCATTAAACAGAAGGTGTTAAGGGGAATTTAACCCTATGTGAACGTAAGAACAACGCGGAGCTCTCCGCATCAGAAACCCTTTTGTGAGAAACGTCACGTCTGACAGCAGCGATCCCACCCTCCTGTCCCAGTGCCACCCTTCTGCGTGCAGGTGAAGGTCGCAGGAGCAGACAGGCCACCAGAAGGCTTTTAGCAGCTTTACATTGCATCACGCCGGGCAACCACCAACAGGAATAGTAGTGCTAGTTGAGCTGGTATGACATCGGTTTTGTTCTAACCCCAAAGCCTGTCTAAACCTATTCCATCAACACTTTTTGTCATGTATGATAGGTGTAGTGATTAATGTGGAGAGACCGCGTTGAGAAGGGCCGGCCCACACCCTCATCCACGTGTTATCAGTTCCCATTTACAGAAAACATGTCCGGGCAAGACTTGGCTACATGAGTGTGGTGAGGTGTTTTCTCAGGAAAATAATGAGATTATTCACCCAGAGATGAGGGTGCTCGGTTTAACCTCCCCACAGAAGGGCAGGCTCCTCAGTGACCCAGGCCTTTCCTGATGATGCCATGCAGCTGTGTCTTCTGTGCTGGGCCTCAGCCTGAACCTTCTGGCTCAGGTGTGTGGCTGCTTTTCACTCAGAAAGCAGAGCTGGAGGCTGCACAGTGCTTTCTAAGGATGGTTGCAGTGCCCAGCTTTCTTAGAATAAGTTTAACTGATTATTAAGGTTTTTTTCTTAAAACAAATAATCACTGCTGCAGATGCATGAAAATACTTCTTACCAGGGAAGAAATAATACGTTGAAGAAATGCCTCCACAGTACAGTTGTTCATTATTAGTTTGTGCTACTCTTTCAGATTTAGTGCTGTAGTTAAAGTGTTTTCATCTGGATAAAAGGTTTTAGTTTTTGATGGCTTATTCACTGAATTAAGCTGGCATATTTTTGAATTCCAGTTTAGACATTTATAAACATTTGTTTCCTTGATGCCATCAGTTCCCTCAGCCCCAGCTCCAGCACGGAGGTACTTTTTACAGTGGGAATGTAGCTATTTTCACTTAATGTTATGTTTATTTTGACATTTCTGCCTGTGCTCTTCCCCAAACACTCACTCTGGGGCACCTTCACAAATGTTTGTTGCACAGAACATGCTGAGGTCCCAAAAGAAAAGCAGAGCAGAAAGACTTCATTTCAAACCAAGTCTCAAGGCAGTGGGAATTTTAAAGAGGCAAGCACATATTTTTTAACTTTTTTTCCCTCTTAATTGTCTATAATTTGTCATTTTATTTTTTAGTTTCTTGAGGATTGTTATGAGAGAATGGCAAACGAGTAAAATGCAGTGCAGTTCAAAGCAGACTGACTGCCAACTAGATTTAAAAAAAAAAAAGGCTGTAATAAATCAGTAAATCAGTGAGTCATCTGGCATTCAGAGGAAAAATGTAGGATGTACAGTAGGAAGGGAAAGTACACCACGGAAGGGGTTGCTGCAGCATGCCCCATTTTCCTGCCATGCCCATGTTACTGATGGCTGGAAGCAGGCTGCTGGGCTTGGGCCTTAACCAGCACGTAAGATAGAAGCTGCTTCTCCAGCATTTCACAGTAGCAAAGGGAAGAGGAAAGTTTGGCACTTGCATCAAGGGTATTGTCAGAAAAATGGTGGAGAAAGAAAAAAATGGTATGAATTACATCTAGGTGTTTGTATGCACGGCATAGATTGACGTAGATCGGAAAACATTTCAGAAAGACAAGCAAAAGTCATTAGTGACTGTGACAATGGGGAGACAGTAGGGCATGAAGAAAAATGTCTTCTCTTTTAATTATACTGTAGACTTTTTCCCTTGGGTTCTCTCTTGGTTAGAGTATTAATGCTTTGTAGTTAATTAGCAATTCTTTCCTTGAGAGCAATTGTATTATATTAATTAATATAGCATTGTTAACCTATTAATCCTGCCAATTGGCTTGAGGTATTGCACAAATAGTTAAAAACAAATGACAATTAAAATGGATCCGTTATTTATCAGTGTTTTAACATTGAAGTAGACGACTCAGCCCAGTAAATGGAGACTGCAGGAGCCCTGCCTGTAGGGGTTTCTCTGCAGGCACACTAAAGGCCATTTAGAAATGCAGGTCCCAACCCTGAGATACTGTCTCAGGTGAAGTTAAGTCCTGATTCAACAAGCCTTTTCAAGTCATACATAGCTCTCAAGATGTGAACTGTCTCACAGGAATTGAAGGAATTAAAACATTTCCAGAGACCTAAGTGGTGTATTGCAACCCTGGTGATGCTGACCCAGCTATCAAGGTTCACTTCAGGAGGATTTTCATGTGCATGTGGATCTACAGCATCAAGGCCACTTTGGCCATCAGATGGCAAGAAGTGCTCAAATTTTCAAAACAAACCTTCAGACATCATTATAAAATAGCTTCTGGGAAGATGTGGGAGACAGTAAAGCAGGAAGAAGACTTGGTTTTGAGACAACCAGTAATTTAATGTTCTGCAGAGGGCCATCAGTAAAATATAGGGAGTACTGTGGTTGAGTCTAGACAGCACTTGCACTGAGCTATACTCGTGGTACGACATATTGGCACCTCCTATAAGCTGCTGTTTTATTCTCCAGAAACTCAAGCTTCGTTAAAAGAAACATAGAAAGATAGAGAAAATATTTGTATAAATAAAAAGGCACAGTCTGGGCAGAGAGCAGGGCTGAACTTGCACAGGGCTTGGGACACTGCCACGGGGAGGTCAGAGGAGTCAACACCGCAATGATAGGTGAACTATCAACATTTTAAGTGCTGTATATACTTGTGTAATGGCTGGGTGCATGGAACAGGCACACCCTGCAATCACACCCCCGGCTGCCAGGGAACAAAAGATCTCTGGTAGTTTTAGAAGGTGTGCATGCAGCAGCAAAGCTGTCTTCTTAAACCAAAATCACAAGGTCTACCCTGCTCACTGTGACTTGCCATCTTGTAGAGATATTTTATTTTTTCCTCCTGTAAAGAAGGGACCAATCCTTCAACATCTACTGGAGTTCTCAGGTACATTTGACACATTAGGCAAAAGCAGAGTTCTGCCCTTGTAAGCTTTCCATCCTCCCAGGTGAGGGTAATTATCCAGAAAGCTGTGGGAGTCATTTGGATGGGTCAGTTCCACGTGGAATTTTATTTTGAAGAAAGGTATGATTCTGACAGAATATCATCAGCATTATTTTTTGTATTATATTGGACAATAAACTGTAATGCATTGCAGCCTGGTTTTAACAGAGAAGCTTCACAGTCATATTATAAACAGGAACATTAGCAGTTTTATCATCTTGTTCCAGGTAATCATCTTGTTCCATGTAATTATTAGCTTTCGCTTCTTGGATGAAGTAATCTTTTAAAATCTGTTCCTATTTAATTAGCCACATTCCCTACTGACTGCCACAGGCATCTCCTGTGCAGGTGTAGTCTTGAAGCTGTAAATTCACTTTCAGAAGTGATTCCAAAAAGGAGCTACTCAGGCCGGAATCAGCAGCAGAAAACCTCTTCTCCGTCAGTCTTGCCATTCAAGACAAGAAGGCGATCAGGATGTGTAACAAGGACTACAGCTTACTTTTGGGCAGGAGACCAACCAAGCAGTGAGACCTGGTCAGGGGTAGGTGAAGGGATAATCATTTAAAAGATGGAGCAGAAAAGAAGGCATGCTGCACTGCATTGGACTGTACCGCAGGCTGACTTTTCTTGTAATGCCTCTGTGCTCAGTGCTTAGAAAGCTTGATTTTAGCTCCCATGTTACTCGGGGTTTAGGTGTTCTTATCATCTTGTCACTTACTTAGCATCATCCAAAAGTAGATCCTAATTAGCTGATCAAAAGGCAGGTCTCACAGTGAATAATAGCCTGGGGATGGGCTTTATATCCCCACTGAGGGATAAATCCAGTGATCACACGTGCACGTTCATATCCTGCCCTTAGTCCATGATGATCTGCTCCATGTCATCTCAGGCTTTAATGCCAATGTAAAAGGCATTAAATCTGACAGCAGCATACAGCCACTCCCAGGATTTCAGCCTGTTTCCTGACTGGCTGTTTTTTTGTTTGGTTGGTTTTGTTTTTGTTATTAAGGCAAAGAGGGATGGTGCAGCGCTGATTGTCACGGAAAGAAGAGAGTGGAAAGAGAATTAAGGATATAGGAAAAAAATGGGGCTTTACTATATTGCACAGTAAAACACAAATTAGTCTTTGAGCACCTCTGCTATACCACAAAGTAGGGTGCAATTAAATATATTCAGTTCTACCAGTCATGGTGATCCAGCAGTCTCCAGCATTCAATGAAACCAGTGTCTGAGGGGAACAAAAAGGAACAGTAACTCTCTGTCCTGGTTGGACCCCTTAAGGAGATGCTGCTGGCAAGTGTGGTATCCCTGCATTGAACACCTTGTCCATGAGTTTCCCATTTGCTACCTCAGTACATTTGTGCCTACTCTGAAGCACCCAAACTTTGCCCAAACAGAGCTTTAGATGACGTCTGACTTAGTGAAAGTAATGACCGTCTGCTAAGAAATATAAGCCACTTTAAAAAATGAAAGCTGGATCTTCCTAGTGGTAATCTTTTCATCTCCACAAGCAGCTGATTTTCTTTAGGTGCTATAAAAAGAGACTTCTGGGTCCTCTGTAAGGGAGAGACTGGTAGGTCACATTCTGGTCTGTTTTCACAGCTAGAATAAATAGCCTAAGGTAAAGGGAATCCTCCTCCACTCAAAAAGGTTTATTCTCCTGACCCCAGGCTATAGCAACAAAGAAGTCCTTTGAAATTACTCCACAGTCCATGATAACCCTTGTGAATCCCACATCAGGAAGGGATCTGGCAGAGTTACAGCCACTGGTGGTGCCATTATACTTTCTTTGACCCCCATCCAAAGCACCTCTGTGTTGCAGAAGACCTAGTCCTCGCTGAATGCCTCTGTACCGCGTGGGCAGGGAGAAAGCCATGAAGGATCTCCTCTCTTCTCTTCTTGCTCCTCTCTCCTCCTTGCTGCTGCACTTGGCTGCAGTAGGTGTAAAAGACAACCTTCATGCGATAGTATCGTAATTATTATTGGTCTTGGATGATATCCCAAAATGATATCAAGCTCACTATAACATATAAGAAGTCATTAAAAGGATTAAATCAAACTTAAGCTCTGTCTAGTTCTCAATATCTACTGCCTACCTACTTGCATCTGAAATGGGAGGAGACTGTTCTTTGACAGAGAGCCTGTTTTTATTTCCACAGAAGGAATTTCACAGAGGTAAATCCATCAGTTTAAGGAGAGATGCTCTTGTTTGGAACTAATATAAAAAGAATGACAATCAAGCTCATAATATTAATATATTAACTTTCTCCTTGGCTAACCACCATCACTCCTTGTCCCCATCATAAAGACATTGATGCTGGTGTGATTTCTGGATATAGTTAAATGGGGACCAACTCAATGAATTTTTCTGTGGGTGAATTGGTCACATACCATTCTGTGCATGTGGCTGGCATGACTGAAGGACCGTCAGACCCCTTTTCTGCTTTTTCTACATATTTTCTTTGATAGCCTGACAGTGTCTGAGCACTTCAAAAGCATACAGGGGTTCAACCTCACAGTGACCTTGTGCACTGGGATAGTATCCCAGTTCACAGGGGGTTACACATTCACACTGCCAACCTTTAAGCTTCTCACTCGGTCCATAGGAGCCTTAGGCTCCTTACAGAGTCAGTTAAGGCTCAAGCTACCTAAATTAGGTATTTTGAATTATTGCAAAGAGATTAAAACCCTGACTTTCAAGCATGGCTTCTGATATGGGGAAATGCCATTTCTTATTGCTCTTGAAGCATCTTGTCCTTGATGTGCTCATAGGAAAAACTGCAGATGCCAAGGACTTCAGCTGGAGTTGGAGGCATTAAAGGCCAGGCCACAGGTAGATCAGACTGGCACACACAAACGCACACAACGGAAGCAGAAGCCACTTTCGAAAACAAGCCCTAAAGCTTTCTACTGAAGGAGGTCTGGGATAAATAGAGATTACTCCCCAAAATTTTGAGCCAGATGGCATGCCTTCACCACAATATTGTCCCTTGCTCTTCATCAGAGAAGCTGCAGAAAAGTATGAAATCTACAGGTCAAGCCAAAGTATTTCATATGTTTTTTAACCCATAATGCAAACCTCTGAAAAAGAGTGTATGGCAGGTACGATCAAGTACTTCCGTCTGGGAAGTTACTGTCCATGTAAAGAGGGGCAAAATAATTTTTGGGAGTGGAATATATTTGGCATCTTCCTACAAATAAACCACTTGTTCATAATGACAAAGATATGAATAAGCATGTTAGCATCTTGATCTGCAATTATTGATTTTTTTCCGTAAACGATCTTGTGGTTGCACTGCCTCTGAGAAGTGCAGGGTAATATTGATCATTATGGAGTTGTTAACTACTCGGTAAGGTCTCTATCATTGATTTTGTCTTTTACCTTTTCTCTCCTCTATTTCAGATTTTCTTTCTCTTTCCCAGAAATTCTGCCTGTCTGCTTAATATTGTGCTCTGCTTTATATTTCACTGCCTACAGTGAAACATACTTCCCAGATACCATAAGCTATAACGTGCTGGGCCATGCAATAACGTAGCTCACATGTATTCGCTGCATATCTTTGGTGCACAAAGCATCAGTCACTGCTGGAAACTTGCGTAGTCTAAAAGGATTTTCTTGTGGTGAAAGAATAGGCAGGAAGTTAAATGTTAAGGTTGTGATCTGCCTTGTGTCCTCAGAATTCAAGGAGAATGGAATTCAGAATAAAATACCACGTAACTGCAGCAGTCAGTACTTCTGGATCCCCATGTAGAACTGACGATGCAGGTGAAATAGTGTGAAACATGAGAAAGCAAAAGCTGTGCAATGTGCTGGTATACATTAAAGCTGAGAAAACATATTTTTTATTTTTTTTCCATTCTCTTCCAGTTATTTTATCATCAGACATTGCTACAGGGAATGGAGGGATGAAATAGACTAAATCCTGGCATTTTCTTAAGTCATTGAATTATTAATGGAAAAACAAAACAATAACATCCCTATTAACCTGTATGAAGCACCTCTTGACATAAACAAAACAAAAACAAAGCCAGTAGGGACTCCTGAAATTGCTGGCATAAACTACTTGATAGTGTAGAAAGAAAAACACTTTGAAAAGACTTCTACAAACCCTCAATAAGTCCCTATATCTTATGTAATCCTGAAGTGCCTAACTGAATGATATAGATGTAAACTTTCATATCAGGGATCAAAGGTAAAAAATGTCCCCAAATTCCTCAACAAAAAACCTCCAAAGTCCTCTGCTTCTCTTGTGAATCTGGTCCGCGTTCCTTAGCAAGCAGAAAACTAGATGAGTTGTAAGTCTAGGGACAGGAGAAGATTTCACAAGTTCCAAAGCAGTAGGTTTCTCCTCTCTGTTTTTAAGGCTATCTGCCTTGAAAAAAAAAAAAATTAAACTCTGTTTTCCTTTCTCTTTCTCCCTTCCTCTCCCTCTTTATGATGTTGAAAGGAGGCCTGAGAAAACTGAACCTCTAAATCATGTCGCCTTGCTTTCCTTTCACCTCATACTATTTGGATTGTTGATTCTCTGTCTTCACTAGCTTTGCATGAAAATCTGTTGGCATCCTGTAAGGGTGTGTGTCGATACATCTCACGTGTTAGGTAAAATCGACAGGAGGATGTGATGCAAAGGGAAAGATATGGTCGGTGCTGGATAGCTTCATAACAGGGACTTCCTTCCACCAACATGTTAATGAATTCAAAATCCAGACAGCAAAATGCTTAGGAGAATATATAAAAAGAAAGATAGAAGCACCTGCAGCTACAGCTAGGCCTGGATTTGGGCAGAAGGTTAGAGAGCACCTTTCAGGTAATCATAATCACAGAGAATTAAAAAGAAAATATCTCTTTCAATGTTTTTTAATTCTGTATTGCAGGTCACTTTCAGATGATATTCTGGGGGCGGCACAGTGACTCGTCCCGTGTTCTCACCTTCAGACGTATTTGCACTTTTTGAAGAAGGCTGTGTTGCTCGTGTCTGTCATCGCTTGTTGCCGTAACTTTTTAATTAAAAACTGACAACGTGAAGAAGATTGAATTTGCAGTTGTCAGTGATTGATTTATATGAAGTTTCTTGAAAGATCTCTCTATGAATGGAGGCTCTTTGTTACTCAACCAAAAGGAGAACGTGCAAGCCATGGACATGTTCTCAGAATCTGAAGAGGCATTATTAGTCATGACAGAGCATGAGCTTTCATTTGAAGTGCTCATGAAATTTGGCACGATAGGTTCCATTTTAAAATCAATCTGGTGGATTTATAGTTTCCCCAGGCAACTAGTCAAAAGTAATGCTGTATAACTATTTTTGGGGTAAAAGTACCATGCAGTGCCCATGGTTTTATCTGCTCTTCACTGGTGCAGCTAATCCTTTTTCTCAGCCTCGGGGGCACAAAGTGAGACATGGAGCAGAAATTTGACATCATCCAGCTGTCTGACAAATCAGATGACTTGATGACTTGTAGAATTGTTGTTAGAACAAAAAGCTGGGATAGGCAAATGATTCATAGCGCAATCCAGCTAATGATCTATGTGGAGTCTCTGGAATATGAAATCAGTCAGTGGCATTTTTAAGAGACCAGCACCATGCTCATCTCTAGCAGTAGTTGCTTGTATTTGTCTTCATTTCTTCTGTTAAAATTATCTGTGCAATGCTGTTGGATGACATCAACAGCAGTTGACAAAGATGTTCCTACAATATATATTGCTGTGATGATTTGTTCAACTTCCTAATTAACTCTCTTCCACTTTATTAGTTATTTGGCCAAAGAGAATTGCTACAGTATTTTTGTTCTCCTAACTGTATGTTCATCAAATTACTTTGTCAAACGATAATCAATGTTTTTTTTGTTTTGTTTTTTTAATGTCCCCTTTAAGAATGCTAAAATGAAATTCAGTATTACTAGGTACTGGTACAATATCACTTTAGCTTGAGTTTGTGAAATACACCACTGTCTTTACTGGTGTTGCAGGCAGGGTTAGCTGGCATGGTGGTAGAAGCCTCATTACCAACCCGCAACAATTTTCCTTTAACTTGTGCAGTGGAGTGGCCTGAGAGATTTTAAGGGAAAGCTTAGTGAAGATGGATCATTTATGATTTTAACAAAACAGCCAAGTTTTACCTTTTGGATCGGAACAGAAGATGTGTGCATTGGTCATGTAGCTTTAAATCTCCAGAAAACACCCAGCATGTGAGTAGCTGCATGGAAGGTTACAGAACCTGTATTTTCTCACAGAGAGGCAGGTAGCAATCTGCTATAAACATGCAAATATTTAGTCTGAAGAAATCAGAGCTAGCTGCTTTGGTAACAGAAGTGCTGACTATGAAGTTACAGTGTGCGGCTAGTGACCATTGCAGGCTGTGATATGAGAGGATATATTCAGTCCTGCAGTGGTGCTAAGGAACAAATCTGAATTGATGTCTTAGAGTTGTAAAGCAGTTTTCAGAGGTAAAATGAAAACTAGCAGAGCATTAAGCAGATGTGTCATACAAGGTCTGTAAGATATTTACTGTGAGGAAGTAGTTACCAAAAGCAACCAAATCCTAATGGTCCTGCAGAATTTCTGTAGTCAGAACCACATCCCCCCTATATCTGTTTCCTACATTGGCTGTTGCAGCTCGTGGGCTCAAATACAGGACAGAGACGCTGCCACCACACACTGTCATCGTTGGCAAGCTGTGGGTTTGGGACTTGCCAGGTTCCCCAGGCTAGGCTTAGATCAGGAGATAGAGGACTTGGGGTCAGACTTCATATAGGGCTAGTTTGGGGGTCCCCAGGTTAGAATATAATGTGTGAAGTTACCACTTTTTGATATTTTAACAGTGTCACTACCAGCATTGTAGCAACTGTGCCCTAGCATGTCTTTTCTATGAGCTAAGGTTTCACTGGCATTCGTCCAGACCTTCAACATCTCTCTCAGAAGAACCACCAGAATATGGAGTCCTTTAAAGAACTCTTCCAAGACAAATAGGGAATAATGAAGACCCTGTGCTGGTTGCTCTACCAAGGCAAAGCTAGAGAACACCAGATGACTTACCTACCAACAAGCTAGACCACCTTTTTCCAAGCATTGCAGGAAGTGACTCTGAACACTATGTGGTGGTTATCTATTCATAAAGCACCAAAGACTGCAGGTCAGGTACTGAAGGCAGCAAAACAAACAGTGTAAATCCCACTGAAAGCTCTTTTGATCTTGTGTATGCTTTGGGATTCGATCAGGAGACTTACGAGCAGACAACACTGCACAAACCTTCAGGGCTGAAAATTGCACAAGAGCACAGCACAAAGAGGAATACTGAAGCCACTAGGCCACCACCGTGACAAAGTCCTTTCTCTTGCACAAGGCCTTTGTAAGACTATGATTCCTGAGACTTGCCCTCACTGTAATGTCCTCCTATACAAAAAGAAGCTGGGGTCACAAGGGAATGACTGATCTGCAGACCAATGTCCTGTATTTACATGAAATACCACGATCCCCCCCCAGACTAAATTACCCCTTGCCTTGCCATGTTCCAAGGCATCTCCTCTTTGCTACACGAAGCCCTAGAACAAGCACAAATGATTTGTATTACACCTCACTGCCATGTCTGGACTCCAGAGTGTGACATGAAGACGGAGTGTTGTTAGGAAACAGAAACATTTTATTGCAGTTGGCCTGTGACGGCACCCCAGGCTGCTGCACTCTGGAGAAGATAATACACCATTCAGGGGTAAACACAGGGCCCTTCCCACAACAAGAGACATACAGTCCCACCCCCTGGAGGATGGAGGAGAACAAATGCATTACCTATATTGGTGATTCTTAACCTTTTTGATTTGCAGACCTCTAACACTTTTCCAGCAGAGGTCCTGGTTTATACAAAATTAATTTGAACCCTCTGCTTGCTTTATTACTTACCTACATAATTACCACAAGGTGAATTCAATAGAGAATTATTATTCAAGAAACAGTGGGCTGCTTATACTTTTACATTTATGTTGTTATTATTCATCTTGAAATAAGCTTATCCTGATGCCACTCAGTTGCAAAATTTCATCGCAATACAACCTATAAATAGCATAATATCCTTCTATGCTGTTAACTCCAAATATGAGTAAATGCAAACACATATTCTTGGTTACACAACATTCCTTCCCTCCAACTATTTTCTGGTCTCTAAAAGCAGGCATAGGATCTTTTTTCCCTGACCACATGAGACAGCTTGCCAATGTACCCTCTTTGGCTTACATATGTCCAGAGGATCTCTTGACCTACTGTTCCACACAATCCTTCAAAATCTTTCTTTTCCACTCACAAATGTACAAAAACCATCAGGCAGCTAGCATCACAGGCTCATAAATCTAAGAAACATCAGCTTTTGCTCAGGGTTTCCTACTTATTTCTGCTATTTCAGAGCGTATTTATAGCACTCTGTAAATACATAGTTCAGAATTAGACCCCTGTTTTCCCCTGCCCAACCAACAGGCAAACAGTTTCAGAAAGTAGAGATGCATAGGGCAAGCTGTTTTTTCTGTAATGGTATGGAGCACTGAACTGACATGTCAAAAGCCACTGAGAAATAACCATTCTCACTGATGATGCCATTGCATGAAGGGTGTGAAAAGAGCCTAGGTTCACATAAATAACCTCTACAAGAAGGAAACCAGGGAGGTGATCGTCCCCCTGTACTCTGCTCTGGTGACGTCGCACCTCGAGTGCTGTGCTCAGCTTTGGGCCCCTCACTACAAGAAGGACATCGAGGCCCTGGAGCGTGTCCAGAGAAGGGCTACGAAGCTGGTGAGGGGCCTGGAGCACAAGTCCTGTGAGGAGCGGCTGAGGGAACCGGGGTTGTTTGGTCTGGAGAAGAGGAGGCTCAGGGGAGACCTCATTGCTCTCTGCAGCTACCTGAAAGGAAGCTGTGGGGAGATGGGGGTCGGCCTCTTCTCACAGGTAACCAGTGATAGGACTAGAGGGAATGGCCTCAAGTTGCGCCAGGGGAGGTTCAGGTTGGAAATGAGGAGACATTTCTTCTCAGAAAGAGCAGTCAGGCATTGGGACGGGTTGCCCAGGGAGGTGGTGGAGTCACCGTCCCTGGGGGTGTTCAAGGAGAGGTTGGACGTGGTGCTTAGGGACATGGTTTAGTGGGTGACATTGGTGGTAGGGGGGTGGTTGGACCAGATGGTCTTAGAGGTCTTTTCCAACCCTAATGATTATTTGATTCTGTGATTAGTAATCAGAGTATTAATGTGTGCTGAAGGTATCTGATAAAACCCATTTGTCTGTCAGTAAAGAAAAAAAGGCCTTTTCCTAAACTGTTTGAAATGCGGTACCAGTAACAACCTCCTGTGCGTTGCTCTGCCTTGGGAAGTGATGCAGCAACAACCTTCTCACAAAACCACAGTCGCTCATATAACAGGCACCTCCACAGCTGACCAGTCATTATAAAACTGGCTTGCTACAGCCACCAGCAATTCAGAGTGGCAAAGGGAGAGGAGCTTTTGTGTCTGTGCCTGTTGCTGATGCAGGCCTGAGTGGAGCATTTAGATCTCCTGGGGACGAGTTGCTCTTGTTGGTCATCCCAGGAGGGTGTCCACATCGTGCTCCACTCACCACTGCACCAAAATCGGTGCTGCCCCGAGGTGAGCTGTTGCAGATGAATGCTCTGCTGAAGTACTTGCTCAGTTTCATCGTGACCAACGCATAGAGAAGAAGCAGGGCCGTTTGTTTCCACTTCCCCAGCCCCTACACTTTGTGGTGGCCACTCCGTGGTGTGCTGTGCGAGACATCCCCGGGTACAGGACAAAGCAGTATGTCACCACAGCAGGGGCTGTATTCCCAGAACACCATGCTGTTCATTCAAGCAAGATCATAGCTACGTAAACACAGTGGTCAACAAGGAGGATACTATAAACCAGCATTGTGGCTTGGCTATATTTAAACTCCACAAAGTTTAACGAGGCTTGAGCAAACAAAACAACGCAGCGCAATATCTGTGTGTAAACGTGTCTCTGTCACAGAAAATAACGCAGTGCTGGTTCTGCAGGGGAGGCCTCTCCCTCACCCGGATCCAGAGTGACACCTATGAGCCACTCCAGCAGCCTTCACACAAACCTGCCTTCCACTAGAAAGAATCGCATGAATGCAGCAGGCGATATAAATTCAGATGTAGCTCATGGAAAATGTTTCAGAAGCCGTTTGGCCTCGATCCAGCCTCGGGACAGCTGAGCGCCTGTGCGAGCTCCGGGCTCCTCACTGCGAGCGTTGTCCCAGTGCTGACAGTGCCGTGGCTGTGCAAGCGCACACCGAGGAGGCTTGGCAGGACATTTCACTTTACTCAGTTTGTGCAAAATATTGGTGTAGCATACGATGTTTTGGAGTAACCGTCTGAGTTATCAGTAAAGCTCTTTGAATGTGGTGATATTCCTCCACTGCCTGAGGCGTGCAGAGCCATCTGTTTATCGGATGTGAGTATGAGGGACTGGATCACGCTCCAGACATTTTTCATGTCATCCCAGCACACGCTGCCTTAAGAAAAAGAGAAATTGAAAAGGAAATTCCTGAATAAAAGCAAAAAGTTCATGCCATATATGGTCATGAGCATTTGAGGATGACATACTGATAAAAAATGAAGATTAGAGTTGCACAGTAGATTATTGCCAACGTTCTGATGAACACTTTTGGCATATCTCATTTTATGGTGTCCAGTGCCTCTAAAGTATTAAAAAGAACTGCTCTAGAGACAATTAAAATAAGTGGGATCCACCTTGTGACTCCATTGGGATTTGGAACTTAAGTGCTAAACGCTGTCACTGTTTTATCACAAGCTTGGGTACTTCCTAGTGAATGTTACGTGTCTTAGATTTGAAGATCAGAACCCTTGAACAGATCACAAGAATTCCAGAATGAGACAGGCATAGAAACCTTGATAAACATATCGGATGGGAAACAGATAGATCCAGTATACTATAAGCATGACAGCAATGGGCATAAGTAAAGATGCCATCATGGTCAATATCAGGTTTTTGTGGTGTTTTTTTTTTTTTTTTTTTTGTAATTGACTAATTGACTTCTAAACTGCCAGGGGTGAAACTCTTGTCCCACTGAAACCAATGGGATTTGTGTCACTGACTTCAAGACAGCCAGGATTTTACCCCGTGCAATTAGCTATGAAATGAAGCCAAATCCCATGTCTGCCTTGAACTTTGACTGACTTGAAATCCAGTTTTGAACTTCATAGCCCATGTTCAGCTTTGTATGTAACAGATGCAAAGCAGAGGCTGTCATCTTGAGAAATACATCCGTAGGGGAGCTAGTCCCAGAGACAGCTTTAGGAAAAAAGAAAACCACAATCAAAAAATCTGCTTTTCATGTTGGTCTTGCTACTGCAGCTAACTGTACTGGAGTATTTGTCTCCACTTCCCTCCAATCCAAATGAATTTTCCCCCTTTTCTTGAAGGAAAGCATTTGAAGCCACCAAAATATTGCCAAAATTCTGCCTGTTAGTATCACAGACCAGTAGGAGTGATTTTTACTAACAAAAGATGATTTATGACCATATTTAGAAGACAACCAGGTTCATGATATTTTCATGGTAGATGGGAGTTTCTCTTGGAGAATCTTCCCACATCCAAGCCCCCATTTAATAGAAGAAAAAGATTCCTCTGTTGATGATTCTGTAACACAAGAAGAGCTTGGGTTTTAAAGTGCATATTTAATATACATGCATGATTTTATTTGCAAGTGTAATAGCTAGTTGTACATAAAGGAAGGTCTGTATCACCTCATTGGTGGTAAGCAATAAATTATTGACAGTAAGAATATGTGCCCAGTGGCTGCAATTCCTTTCTAGAGGGAACATGGAGGGACCTTAGTTTCTGGAGGATGTCCCCAGGTGCACTAATTAGTAGGCTGTTTTTCACTGTCCTCTCTCTCTCCTTTCCATCATTAATCTGTCTTCTCATGTCCATGTTCATTGTACATCGAACTTGGTGGAATTTAATCTCAAATGAAGGGCAGAGTGACACACAATGACACCCTGCTGTGGGGAACTGAGAAAAATATGCTGCAATCAAAAATTAATAATGGATTTACAGGCTTGTCATGGCATACTTATCCATCTTTCTAAGCTGCTAACTGCAGAAGTGACAGTACAAGGAGCCAGCTGAAAGTTGGGGTGCATCCTGGACTTGTTCCTGACTGAGAATATTAAGAAATAAAAGCTGCCTGGGATGAGAGTACTTGCAGAAGGCTGTTTATATGATTTACTGATGGGAGAGAGGAAATTTTGTTATAGTCGGGCCGTGACAGCAGCACCATGAAAATATTTAGCAATGATATGTTTCCTTTATACTCAAAATATGCTTTAAGACAGCTATCCACACACTGTTGCTCATCAGTTGCATGCGATTATCAATATCCTTTCCCACGCATACAAGAGTAAAGACAGAAACTTTCACCTAAATGTCATCTTTGAAGCTTTTTAGCAGTTGTATATTTCTGTTTAGTCTTTTTCTGGATTTTATTAAAATCTCAGTGGTAAAAGCACTCCACTTTTTTTTCTTTTATTCTGTACTCTATGGCTTGATAAAATATTTTGCCACCAGGGAAATACAAGTGAGGTATTAATGGAAGCACAAAACCGTATCATGAATATGGTATAGGCTGTTTACCTGTGTCAAGAAGAAATGACACGCTGCAATGTGTGTGCTACCATGAGATAACACGTGCCTTCTGGGAATTAGGAAACACTGCTTTGCTTGTGCCTTCAGCACACCAGGAGGAATTATCTCATGATAATAAAATAAGTAACCCAAAATGTCTAATTCCTGCGACAAAATGGCAAGGAAAAAATAAACAATTACTTCATTGTTATGAAAGATCACGTTCCTTCCCACTGACAGAAACATTAGTAATTGAAGACGTCTTTGGGTTTTGTATGAGCTGTCTATATGCCTGTACATAGCATATCCATGTATGTGCAGTTTTATTATGCATACAGATGTAAATATATAGTGTTATGTACCATTTTCAGATGTGTGCAGACATTTGAAAGAAATCATTTACACCTACGTCTTATAAATTATGCCAATATCTTTAACTTTGTAACTGTTTAACATGACGTCACCCTTTAATTGGAATTTGGAATTGTTTTGAACACGTAGCATGATCGCACCTTTTAAAATGCTCTAAATGCTAATGCTGCAATAAAAGAACAGCTTTTCACTGCCAGGATTTACGTACAGGCTTATAACTCCGTTTTGGAAACATTTGACGAGATTTAATTTTGCAAATAATTAAGCATATTTAAAGGGTGATATCAATGTAATTGTTTCTATAAATTGATTTTATTTATTTTTTTACAGAATGGTAGAGGGAAGCAGCTTTAATCCACAATGGAATACCTTTTGTCCCTAACTTTTCTTGTTAATAGGTACTAGTTATTGAACTTTCTGTTGATTATCCTGCAGGATTCCGACACATTGTAAACCACTGAACTTTTGAGCTTACAGGGGACTTAGATACTTGAACTATGTCACAGAAAGTCAAGCACATGGCTGTCTCATTGTTCTCATCAGCTCTGGGTAAAATTCTACTACTCTGCACCATGGCTTCTTTAGGAGTTTGCTGGAAGCCAAGAAACGGAGAGGAGAGGAGAGGAGAGGAGAGGAGAGGAGAGGAGAGGAGAGGAGAGGAGAGGAGAGGAGAGGAGAGGAGAGGAGAGGAGAGGAGAGGAGAGGAGAGGAGAGGAGAGGAGAGGAGAGGAGAGGAGAGGAGAGGAGAGGAGAGGAGAGGAGAGGAGAGGAGAGGAGAGGAGAGGAGAGGAGAGGAGAGGAGAGGAGAGGAGAGGAGAGGAGAGGAGAGGAGAGGAGAGGAGAGGAGAGGAGAGGAGAGGAGAGGAGAGGAGAGGAGAGGAGAGGAGAGGAGAGGAGAGGAGAGGAGAGGAGAGGAGAGGAGAGGAGAGGAGAGGAGAGGAGAGGAGAGGAGAGGAGAGGAGAGGAGAGGAGAGGAGAGGAGAGGAGAGGAGAGGAGAGGAGAGGAGAGGAGAGGAGAGGAGAGGAGAGGAGAGGAGAGGAGAGGAGAGGAGAGGAGAGGAGAGGAGAGGAGAGGAGAGGAGAGGAGAGGAGAGGAGAGGAGAGGAGAGGAGAGGAGAGGAGAGGAGAGGAGAGGAGAGGAGAGGAGAGGAGAGGAGAGGAGAGGAGAGGAGAGGAGAGGAGAGGAGAGGAGAGGAGAGGAGAGGAGAGGAGAGGAGAGGAGAGGAGAGGAGAGGAGAGGAGAGGAGAGGAGAGGAGAGGAGAGGAGAGGAGAGGAGAGGAGAGGAGAGGAGAGGAGAGGAGAGGAGAGGAGAGGAGAGGAGAGGAGAGGAGAGGAGAGGAGAGGAGAGGAAAAGGTAAGGTGACGCTGGGATTTGACTTTAGGATTAGGAGGGTTTTATGTTAGTTATTTATTTGTGTCATTTAATGTATATGATGTCCATTGAGAATGAAAAGACAGTAGTGGACTACTTACATTCCTTCCCTCAACTAACATTGAGCAAAATATTAATAACAAAA